>NW_008648988.1:841528-861272 GCF_000247585.1 Phytophthora nicotianae INRA-310 | reverse complement strand
GGCTATATTATAGTATAGAAAGTCAAGTCATTAGGCCCACCAAAGGGGGCATTTTGCCCCCTTTCATAAACTACGGTACTACAGCAAATCTTCTATAAATCCACGTAGTTCCAGTAGAAAGGGCGATTCCGCTTCGTCCACACACAAAAAAAGTAATGAAAGGGGTCATTTTGCCCCCATTCCTGTTTGACACGAGTGGTACTCGAGGATACACCCTCCAAAGAGGGCAAAATGCCCCCATCGACCACGAAAGCGTTAAAAATATTTGAGGAGTGCAGTTGCCACCTGACCTAGTAGGGAGCCCAACATTGCTCCAAAAGCGGCTCATTGTGAGATTGGTGATGCTTATTTTCCGACGGTTTTCTGCTAATGTCTTACTTTTTGGTCTGCCACCTCATTTATAGTCTGGTATTATGATTATGATTAGTTCCCTCCTTCCCCCCCCCCCCCCCCCCTCCTCCGTCCTCCCACCTAGCCACTTCAGGAGGTGGCTAATTTAAAGGAAGCAGTGTCTTCTTGACATTAACAAGATAAATTGAAGCATTTACAAGCCATCTTGGATCCCGTCGTTGCCGCATTAATGATGAAACGACATACCGCGGCAGCTCCTCTGCTACCCACCGGAGTGGCGAGTTACTATCTCATTTTCTACCGTTATATTAACAACAACAAAAATAGTTCGACACCAGTCATTCTTGTTCCCGGCCTCCGAAGCCATTTGAACTACGTATGGACGCGAGTAGCGGGATTGGTGGAGTTCTCTTTTGAGATGAGGACATGTGTGATAGACTCACCAAATCGCTTAGAGAAGATTTAGCGCTGGTGCGACTTCGAGGCCGCTAGTAGCGCGCCGATACGATGCCCTTCTTGCAGGCGCTTTAGTGGGTGATTACCGTGTATTGTCCTATTTGCTAAACTGCGTTAATCCAACCAATTATTGACCAATGATACCTTGGCAGATATCCCGGGGTTTTGTCGGAACTACACCAAACGTCGCAATCGATCGATAGATTTTACCGTGTTAGATTGCCTGTTTAGTGTTACAGTGCACCGGTGGGAGATAAATTCCCCCTCTCCGGCAAAAAGATACGTTTTCTCTTGTACTGTTACCGTTTACCGTGCACCGTTGGATGCTCTTAGAATGCTAACATTATAAATACAATTAAATTTACACACCTTTTCTCGAGCTCTGGATTTTTACAAGACGGACCACGTCGCGTATCAACAGCAAAAGCTTTTGTGGAGCGTGTGGCCTTGATCTCAATTTGAGATTTAACCCAGCTATATAACGTCGTCCAGTGAATGCTGTACGTTCTAGCTAGCTTTGCTGATATGCCTTGTGCATTTGCCTCATCAATAGGTTTTGCTTTCTCGCTATTTGAATGCGACAGAGACCGCACTATTAGGTTGCGCGCGTTCTGGTAGTGAAGGTTGGACATGGGCTCAGAGATTTTACAGACTATTGAGTTTTACAAATTTCTTAACAAGTACTTTTTTTGAACGAGGTTGCACGGACCTGCGTAATACGGTGTAGTATTAAACAAGGTACCACATTTTCTTACGTATTGCGGGGGGGGGGCTTTCCGTTGTCACAAGTAGGACATGCACCAGTTATCGTTAGTTATTAGAGCACTTAAGCAGTTTGAAAACGAAACGAATTCCTGAGAAAATCTGATAATTTCTGAGGCAGCGGCACCGGTTTCGTTTCGTTCCTCGTTGCCAAACACAAAACGAAACGGAATCAGAAGGCGAATTTCCCCCTCTGGCATGAAATCTCAAGGAGACGAGGCTCAGGCAGCGTCACCTCGGCGTCAAGTGACCCTGCTGCTTCATCTGGCTGCACAAGAATACTCCAAGGCGACTGGGAGGCCGCACACCGTCTCCATCGGCTCGCGCTAGCAGTGCTAAGCGACGCAAGCCCTCGCTATTCTATTCCTGGGGTCCGCTTTGATATCGAGGAGGTAACAGAGACACGTGCCTCTTCTTCTACCACTTCACGCACGCACAACTAAGACGTCTTCAGAAGGCTTTCCAGCTACCAGATGTGATTCGTACCGGGGGGCATTCACGCGCGAAATGCAGCGGTCTGGAAGGGCTGCGTATCACACTCCATCGCTTGGCGTATCCAAGTCGAAGGCTGTCCATCTCCGCTATCTATGGCCGAGCGCGCTGAGTAGCATATTTTACCATGTCCTCGAGCACATCAGCTCAAGGAGCGGGAGGCTCTTAGAGGGGAATCTGGATTTGATTAGCTCAAGGTTAGCGGAGTATAGCAGAGCAGTGCACGAGCTTGGAGCTGAGCTCGACTTTGTGTGGGGCTTTGTCGACGGAACAGTGAGGGGTACCTGCAGATCAACTGGGGCTGATGCGCAGCGAAGTGTTTACAACGGGCACAAGAGAAAACATGGGCTAAAAGTTGACTGAGCCAGCAAGAGAGGCTCCTCTCCAGACATGTGCAGCGATGCGTCTTCTGTGTCTCCACCTGCACGGAAGTCGTCATCAATTAGACCACTTAGCGAGTCGTCGCTCTCGATGCTGGCCATTGGCAAGAGGGAAAAACATGTGTAGTAGGAATGCTGCTCTGTTCTGGAATTCGTTTTCGCTGTGCACTGCTTAAGGTCTTTTTACACAGTCGGGACGAATCTCTGCGACGCCTTTTTTTTCGTTGCGAATATCGTTTTTGTCCTCTTGCTTAAGTACTCTATTGTACCCTAAAACGGTGTTCACCAAGGTAGAGGTTCGGATACTTGGGCGGTATTAGCACGCACTACGTATAGAGACAATTGTGATTTTGGACTCTGCTTCAGCCGGTAAAGTCTTCAAAGAGTTTTAGCCATCATGGAGACACTTTTAGTAGGTTAATTAGTAGCATATTTAGTTTAGTAGTGAGCAGCAACTCGTTATTAGTAGTATTTTAAGAAATTACATAGTGTGAAACCGAACACTCAAGAAATAGTCTTGGCACTAAGAGCTTAAAATCCCACTACTTCCAATCCCAGCGTGTACTGCAGCTGCCACCTCCATCTCCTTTGCAGGGGAGCAAATGGCTGCATCTTTGCCAGCAAGATCACAAACGCGGCGGGGTGCAGCGAGACTGGTGCTACGAAGCTGCCGGAGAGCTCTCAATTCTACAGCCCCGCCACGCCGACTTGAATGGATGGTGTAGGTTAGCCGCAGTAAAATATTTCCTTTCTTTGATGCTAGAAACAGCAGCAGAAGTATTCTGCAGCGTCGCTCAGCCTTCTTAGCCTTATATTTGTAATCCGCAGTGTAGTAAGCCGATATTTTTCGATTTTGAGATGTGAATATCATTTTGAAGAGTTTATGTAAGACACAGAGCTCAAAGTTCGGCTCCAGACCGCACTCCAAAACGTTGCTGTGATGAGGAATGCTGTTGTCGAGGACATCACAGCAGACGATATTTCTCTCCTAAAAAATTTACAAGGTGCGTACTCTATGAAGAGCTTATTGATAGTGTATTCGCTAGCGTGGTTATGTCTGTTGCACACCAGACGCGCGGTATTGAACGTGCTATCCCGAACGAAGACGCACTGTAGTTTCTTCGACTGTGCTACGAATGGGGAACGGATGCTGCATGGGAAATTGGTCTACAAGGGGGTTTCTTCTTTCACACAGATTTACCGTTGCTGCCCGGCTTATCGTTTGATCTGAACTCTATGACGGATTGTGACATGCAGAACACGTTTTTGCTTCGACCATCCTAATCATCACCGGCACGGTGTCTGCCCGTCCGCTACGAAATTCTACCAAAATATCATTGGCTACCAGCGGAGTGAAAGCGGTCCAGATTGGCTAGAAATTGTTTTTCGTTGCAGAGCAAAGCGAGGCGGCCAAAATCGGCACCTGGTGCAACCTTGCGGGTCCGCAGGGCCCACCTCGGCTCAAACTATCATCGAACCATGCGAGTAGTGCAGCGAGCCCGCGGCGAGCTGTACAGATGCATTGGCTACTAAGAATATTCATTCACCTCCACCTCGTAGCGGCGGCGCTGAGCTAGTTATAGAATGAAGTGACTGGTGGTTCTGTTTGAAATGCCTGCTGTTTTGGTAGCACCAGCTGATGGAGATCATTTTACTGCTGTGGAAGATGCATTGGACCGAATGACCTACCCCAGAAAGCTGGGCGATCTACAAATGCGTTACAACAGACGGGTTCCAGCGACTTTAATGAACTCAAATATTGGTACCCGATTGCAACATCAAAGCATATTCCATGATTTTGTTACAAGAGATGGGCAAATGTAACGTGCTTTTGTAAAACGGCGATAAAACCGCCCTTTAGAAGAAAATCGCATACCTTTGTACACTATAGTTTACTTAAGGGGTGCACGAAAATGCTAAGGCGCTTGCAAGTAACACAAGAAGGTGCAGAAACACTTGAACTTCTGTAGAAGGGCGAGGTTCCCGTCCTTTAGAGGCCAACTCTTACACTTCTTTCGAGCCTCTAAAAGGGCGATATTTGCGCAATTTTGCCACGAAAAGGTTGAGCCCCGAGTGTTTGGAGAAGTACGCACAGGCCTTCTGAAGGCTTTCAGTCCCTCGTCCTCGAGGATGGAGTATCATCGACGTCAGGAAGATTCAAAACTGTCGCCCAATGGATAACCTGCAGACTGAGTAGAGTGGTCACAACAAATATCATTGTTTTAAGTGAAGTAAGCTTTTTGGTTCATTAGTTCATCTTTTTGCTTAAGGCATCCCGCCCGATGTCGATTTTGCGTAGCTAGATTTCATGTGCTCGAGGGCTACCGCGCTCGAAGGGCTATTTCTTCTCTTCTCAGCTCCGTTTCCCCTCGTCTATTCGCAGCATCTTGAGCTAGCCATTTTATGTTCAAATTTTGGCATCTGTCTGTCATTACCTTCCTCATTGGCAAGGTCTGTGATGGCGTGTTGGTGTTGAGGGATGCGGTGTCGGCGTGCATGGGCTACCAGATAATCAGCGGCATGCCGAGAAGGTTGCCGCTCGCTATCTGACCGTTTGACGCCAGCATCAACCCCCCCCCCCGACCTCGGTGAGCGTACTATCAATCATCGCGCAAGCAGTAGTTTCCAGCAACTGGAACCCTCTTGTTGCAACTCCTCTGTATAACACTCGCCGAAACAAGCGCTTCTAACATTTTAGTCACCTAAAAAACCGATCGTCCAAGAAAGCTGTACGCAACGCTGTTGGTCACCAGGAATGCATTTGAACGTAACAGGATATTTACTGTGTTCAAAATACCAAATGTAGTACCGAATACAAATACGAAGCGTCTCTTAAACTCTCGACTATTGTGGTTTGTATGGTAGTCTGAAGACCTAACTATTCAAACAATAGACCACAGGCTAAAAAATAATTTATTCGTATATTATGGATATGTACCTTGGATCAGTTTTTTTTTTACGATTCAACGCTATATGGCGAAAACAACACAGTTTCTGATTTAAAAAGCAATAATAATTCTAAGCTGCGATTTTTTTTCAAATCTAACTCTATCACTTTCAATGCAACCAGCTTGCATCATTAATAATCCGATATATATAAGAAGATTGTAGCAGAGCGAAAAAAATCTATTTGCAACTAGTAAGAGGTCGTATTACCTTTAAAATATGTGAAATTCTCGAAATCTTAGCCACTGACTTGAGAGTGTCCTGAATGACAAGAACCACTTAGTCTCGATCACTACTCAATCCGAGAAAAGCAAGATGCCAAGCACCGCCACCCAAGCCTCAGAGCGCCTTAATCGTCAGTGGGAGGACGAGTCCTCCAACCTTGTCGCTAGCCACGGTGATGTTGCTTGCCATGTCGAGGATGAGGCGGCTGATGCTGGCTCTTCTATCCTCGCCGAGTATACTAGCTCGGGTGGTGACAACACCCTCAAGGGCATGACAAATTTCTCTGCCCCCGAGCTGGATGCGCTCTGGGCTCTTGTTGAGCGTAGTGTAATGATTGTGTGGACGCAAGGTCGCGGGGGTAAACCTTCGGTTTCGGGGAAGGACGCTTTGTTCATTACGCTGACCGTGTTGAAACACTTCGACACATGGCAGAAGCATGCGATTGATTTTAACATGGGCGTGTCAACGCTGGAGAACATGATGTATCGCGTGATCCAGACGGTCGAGCCTGTGTTGTATACCCAGCTGGTCAAGCGTGTCAAGATGTCGGAGCAGATGGAAGCTGGAAACACCTTCACAAACTACCCGCATGCTCTCTACCCTACGGACGTCAAATTCCAGCCAGTCTATCGACCATGCGGCCGCTTTACAGAACAGAAAGGTCTATTTCTCGGCCAAACGCCAGTTGTACGGCTTCAAGATTGAATGCTCGTCGCTCCACCTGGTGTTGCTGTTGACGTCTCTGCCCACGCGTCCGGATCAACGTCGGACCTCACGATGATGCTCGACCGACTCTCGATGCACCGCCAGATGCTACGCAAGGAGGACGGGTCGTCCCCTGAAATAGGAGCGGAGCCGACACAGTTTCCCAACATGTGGGCCATATTGGTCGACAAAGGGTATCAAGGGGCTGGACAAGTGCTTCGCACAATTCAACCCAAGAAGCAGCCTTGCGGTGGAACCCTCGACCGAGATGACATTGCCCGCAATAGGGCTGTTTCGGCGGATCGTGTTCTCGTTAAAAATTTCTTTGGACGGATGTGCATGCTCTGGAAAGCAACCTACGCGACCTTCAAGTAGAATGAGAACCGATTTGACAGTGTTGCTAGACTTTGCGCCGCCTTAACTAACTTCCATGTTGTCTTAATGCCACTGCGGGCTCGCGACCATTACGAAATGGTTCCCTCAAGGTATCAGTTTATGGGCGAGCGTGTCAGAACTCAGCGAGCAAGAGCCCAGGGACATTATCGTATGCGCCAGCAACTAGGATCCCGCCCAGCGCCGTACAACCCTCGTTTATCGGCGTCTCAGCGTGAGACCCAGTACGATTCGGACGACCAATTCTCATATGCTTTGTAGGACGGCTATTTTCAGCCCAGGTTTGCTTGCTTCTAGCTTTCCAAGTCAAAAAAACATTGCATTTTGGCTCTTACTCTACGCTTGACTTTCCAACTTGCCGTCAAAATGGATGTAATCAGACTCCGTGTAGCTAGACAGGATTAGGCAGCTACTTCATTGCGGTTAACAACCACGGAAGTCGTTTATGCCAGGTGCCCACTAATACCACACCACGCGCCCTCTCAAACGCCACAGTGCACTACAGGGGTTGGAATGTGACGTTCACAGTGCTTCGGTCCGCCATCCCCTTGGCTAATTGATTGCAAATTGGAAAATGAGGAGGCGTCTATTATACCTGAGGCGGCTGCACTTCAATACCACTTGATTTATATAAAGGCAGGGCCCATTTAATATTGGAGCCACCCGTAATCCTATGAAATTTAATTTTTAGGCCACAAATGTAGCCATCTGTTTTTTTTTTATAGGATCGTACTTATCACAGAAATAACATGCTGAGCCAAAATTTGTGGCTAGATGCAAATCTATTGGAAAAAAATACCAGTTGGAATGCGATATTCAAGTGTCTAGTATCCGAAAATGTCTGTTTCACGAAAAGCATTGAATTTGGATATAAATGATTTTTACACGAAATGGTTTACCATACGACAGGACAAATTTATTGAAAGTGTTATCAAATGAGCAAATAAACAATTTTTGAGCATGGGTAACGTGTTATGTTTAACGACACCCCGTTCATGAAGCACCCTTTCTCGTCTTGTAAATCTGCTCTAGGAGGGGCTCGAACCCTCGACCTGCGGCTCATAAGACCACCGCTCTAACCAACTGAGCTACAAGAGCAGTCAACTTCAACTTGAAATTTTCCATACTAAAATCAAGCATTATAACGGGATCCCGCAGCCGTTTCAAACTGGTTCAAATCCGAAATTAGCCCTACCCTCAACAAAAAAGAGATGTTCTGTTCCGCCAAACCACAGACGCTGCGACTCAGACTCAAAATATGAAAGGGGGGGGGGGGGGGGGGTCCCTCCTTCCCTTTCACATCTTGAGTCTGGGTCTGGGCAGCCTAAACCTCCAAAAAGCCATCAAATTTCTCACTTAGGTGCGATACCTCTCAAAAGAGATGACCTTCATTCCGTCTTGCACTTTAACCTCGACAGGTTTATTCCGCATTCCGCGCCCAACGAGCCTCCATCAACGACAGCAGCATTCGGGATGCCACGACGTGGAAAGGCTGTTAGAGATCATCGGTGCAGTTCTCCCAACTGGAGCAAACGAATGGGAGGTTGTGTTGCACCATTACGAGGACTACGCGAATGTGTTTGATCACGCGGAGCGAGAGCTTACGTCTCTGAAGTAAAAGTTTAGCGTCTTGCTGAACGTGAAGAAGCAGACTGGGGATGCTAGTTGCCCGCATAGTGTTCGCGTGGCGCGTCGCATTCAGCGATCTATCGAGGAGAGGGTGTAGCGTGGTTCGGGATGCAGATCTGCTCTTGTAAGGTAGTGCTGGCCCCTTTGTCGCTCACCCTTCTCTTGTTGACCCTCATGCGCGAGGGCTAGCATGAGAATGAACACGACGCCGTCTTCGCCGTCGTCGTTCATGCGCTTGGCGGATGCGGAACAGAGTGCAGGTCTTGGCGACGGGTGGACACTCAATTCTAGATTTAGAAAGGACTTCAAAATAAAAGTTTAGGCACCTCAGATAGGCTGCGGGAATCGCTCCATTGACATTTCCTCCAGATTATATTGTGCTTTTCATTTAGAAAAAAACAAACGAAACATGTTGTACCATGTAGGAGTGATTTTTGCAGGCGTTAGGATCTGAAATATATCATTTCTCATGCCCCCAATACTAACTCTGGAAGGGGATACCCCCGTCTCTCCCTCTCCAAATTCCAAGACCAACAAGTTTAGAGACATGCGAAGGACCAGCAGTTTAGAATAAGAACGTTACGGTGATTGCTCCATTGAAGAATGCTAGTAGCCAATCAGCGTCCATGAATATTTGGATGTGCATAGTTCCAGAAGCGTATAATGCCGCATCTCTATTCCACTGCAAATACTTAGCCAATCATGTATATTTATCCCAGGTCTAGATGCGCGAAACAACCAAATGTCGCGAGGTGCGTAAAAGGAGAGCTTAAATTCGTTCTACCAGAAAAGCTATTTTGGTCAATGAGGTCGTGCCATTTTGTGTGGAATGATTCTACGTGTGCTCCGTGAGAACCACTAACGGGTTTTATCGATTAAAGTCCTACACATTAATGCCCCGTATGGTTTTTGGCGCCCGATCAAAGAGATACAAGCCCTTTAAATGTTAGAAACCCGGTCTTATATTCGAGTATAATACGAGGCAAGTCCGACCAAATGAGTCCATCAAATTCGCTTATCGCACTTGTCGCTAGGTCATTTATTCCTATTCAAGCGTGATCAACGAAACATTTTCGACTATTGAATGGGAGTTGGATGCTGGAACGATCCGCAAATGGTGTCACGGACGTACCATCAAATGTTACGTGAATGCACCGATCGCCAAATTTGAGAAGCAAAATATTATTAGAATATCTCTTCGAATTGGTAGCCCCATTATTCAAATAGATGAGTTGTGAGAAGCTCAAAATATCAGAAAACCGAGCTATTCGGTGAAACCCGTTAACTGATCATATTGAACATCAAAAATATCAGAAACAGCGCATCATCTTTTTTTTTTTTAATTTAATGATGTTAAGAAGGGTCGCTAAATTAAAGAGCAAAGAGATAGAGATAGATAGATAGAGAGAGAGAGAGAGAGAGAGCAAACCCGCGGTCTCTCATCGGTCTCATTTGTTCTATGTGCATAGAAAACGCATGTGAATAGTATTATTTGTAAAACGAAAGTATGGCGTTAACCTCTTAGTTCCCGCATGTTGGACCGTATTCATAAGGGCATTAACCCTAGCTAACCTTTTTCGCAGCATCTATTTTATGTTGAAGGTCCAACATAAGCTATATTTACACTAGAAAATTGTAAAGGGCAAATTGATAAGACACCTCATAGTGAAAACAAGGCGAATCGGTGAGGGTAAATCGACCGGATGCACAGGCTTAGGGTCACGGGATCAGTGCATCGGGACAGAGGGCGATCACTACGAACGGGTGGCCACAAACTCCCTCATTCTTGAAAACGGCGAAGAGAGACGACAAGCAGAGCTCGGATGGTGACGACGGCGGGGAAAGCACCCCCAGGCAGGATCCTCAAGACCACGAATGCCAGTAACGCACAGCAGGAAATTCTTGCAACACTCAGCCAGCGACACCTACGGAAGCTCAGACGCAATCATGAGTTACCGGACGCTATTACGGCGGAGCCGAAGTAAACGAAGACCTCCGCACCACAAAGACAAAAGAAACGTGCCTCCAAGTACCAGATGAAGCTGACAACAAGCAGGAAACGGGGGTGGTCGTGTCGCCGTGGATGAAGGGCACCAACTTGAAGAAAACCCGGACGCTGCCGAGGGTGAACAAGGCGTGAAGAAGCGTCATCGGTCCTGTAAGGTGTGTGTGTGCCTATTACAAAGTGGAACCGCGTAAGTTCACAAAGTACTTCTGCCCGGAATGCTCTACTGGAAACAAACGGTACGTACATTTCGTTTGAAACAGATTCGTGTTAGACGTACTAACGATATTCTATTACAGCAATTACCTGTGCAACGTGGGCAGAGATACGTGCTTCCGTGTCTGGCATCTCGAATGGAACAACGGGAATGACATTCCCCGTGAGCTCGTGCGGAACCACAAGATGCGGGACCGTGCGCCAATCAAGCCTGGTAAGAAGCGCCGACGCCGCCAGCGGCTGTCAGGAGACCAGCCGAGTGTTGGAAGCGATGGTATTGAAGAGGGAGGCAAATGAGGAGCTGGTTTGTGATCAGCTGTTGTGGAAGTGCGGTTGGCGTGATCGAGTGGCTAGTTATGCAGAATGCAATTAATTGAAACAAACCGTTTTATTGGCTGAATGTGTCAATTGTATTGTTGCTGGACGCTTGCAATGCCCCAGAAATAGGCTCATCGATAAACAGGACTTGCTTTATGTTGAATTCGACGACATTAGAGATGCCAAAGACTGATTTCGCCTACATATCACCTCGTAATGTTGGATGGATATTGTGGCATTTCTCCACAAGGCGCCCTTTTCTTCATCCCCTATCCATCTCGTACTTAAGGATGACGTATACTAATTTTTATACATTTTTATGTAGGACCTCCAACATAAGAAAAAAGATTTGATGCCGGGAACTAAGGGGTTAATGGTTTTACTTCAATCTACTGTGCTGATGGGGTAAGTATAACCCTATACCGAGAATGTTGCCTAAACAATACTAAACAAATTTAGGTCATGTGTTTGTAAAAAAAAAAAAAACTCGTTTACATTTCATGCTACTTGCTCCTGTAACAAATCTTTGAAGCTAGTACTTCTCCGATTCTGAAAAGAATTTTACAGTTAGGTTTCTCATTAAAAAAGAAAAACACATGACTGATCGGCAAATGTCCTTTCTCTGATGTATATGGTTGGATCAGTCATCAGAACTAATTGGAATCCAATGAGAAAATACTACAGATAAGCGAACAAAAGAGTTCAATCCAGCAATATATGGCATGAACCAATCCGGTTTATGGTCATTTCAAACAGCCAATTAGCTTGACATACAAATCCTCTAATGTTCCATTTGAAATAAAACCTTGGCCCTCCTTGAAGTTATAGTTTAAATGACCGAATATTGACATTTATGGTGGGGAGGCACATTTAAGAAAAATGCTACTTGATAGCGCGAATAAATAGCTTTGCAATGAAGCTCATTCCAACCGCATTGAGCTGGAAGAACGGAAGTTACCACAGGGGCTAATTCTTAACGGATCGGACAAGTATGATGATTTGATCGGATACATGAATAGCACTTAATTAAAAACAACCGTGTTCGCACTCGAAGTTATTTTGGGAAATATCTACTCTGCTGGCGGCGTCAAAATTTACAAATGTCACTTTCACCACATCGTGCTTGCACCAGAAAACTATATTTACTTTATTAAAATAATAATTAATGTCATACTACTTCGGCTAGACGCTGGCTGTTCATCATCACCACGCTCGGCAGTATAAGAAAATAAACGACAGTTTATAGTTGTAAGTCTTAATGTGCACGGTGTCCTGGATGCTGTAGTGAGGCAAAAATAAGAATGACCACAAGCAATCCCAGGTTTTCGCTAAAGCATCCAGCGACTTCAAAAGATGGTCGCACTCTGCTTAGCCGCTGGGTTGATGCAAGTTGTTTTGTTTTTGCCACATGTAACAATAATATAGTCCATTGTGCCCTTGGTCACCAGATTCGGTGTTCAGTCAGCTCAAACGTGACAGAAGCAAGAGGAGTGTCCGCACGAGCGATCCACGGCCATGTACGCGGCAGCCACACGACTGCTGCGGCAGCTGCTGCAAAGCCGCCAGTTTCGAGTTCAACGTTGGCAGCGTGCAGCCACAGAAAAGATGTCCGTTGTGCAGGGCTCGGCTGGTATCTTGTTGGGTAACACCGGCCAGGCGAGACGACCACGACCTAGATGAAAAGGGGAGAACGCCAGCGCGATCTGCATCAGTACAAACAGATACAATCCATACCAAAATTTATCCGACCGGAGGACCTCTCCGACCGGTACCAAGAAAATGGTACACACTGCATAAAATTGTGCGGCGTGTCAAAACTTTTGACTGACAAGCACGGTAGTTGTTGAATGATTAGGGGAGATGTGAAAAGATGCGAAAGGTCAGAAAGTCTGTTTTAAGCCTAGTCTATAGGCGCAAGGAAATCGTCTGAAACGCTCTGTAGGCTGAGAAAATCAAGCAAAGGTAAAAACTATCAAATTGGGCCGGAGCCATGTGCTCTCGGCAAGGTAAATTGACAAATGAGTCCATGATTTTCGTGGCGGGGTCCACTATTAAGAGCATGCTCATGACCAGTCGCTGCTGTGTATGCCTATTGGTAGAAATATCTACCAATTAAAGATGTCCACGCATAAGTGGATAGACACGTGGCTAGCTGTTGGCCAGCAGCCACAGAAGGCCACAGTAGCTCTTCGGCTCGGCCGACGAAGAGGGGGAATTGCCAGTCGTCTTTTTTCAGGCCGAACCCCCCAGACCTCCCAGCCCGACTCCTGGCCGAACACGTCGCAGATCGGCCTTACGGATGGCCGCCTCCACCTCCACTCCCTCCCTCCGACGACGTAGCTCACCGGAAGAGCACAGGGCTTGCCCTGAGGTAGCTGGTTCAACTCCAGCCGCCGTCATCCCAGACGTGGAAGAGCGCCGCGTGGTGCAGGCATGAATCATCCCAGAGGTGGAAGCGCGCCGCGTCGTGCAGGGTGGTGCAGGCATGGATCGTGTACGGCATGCCGAGCTGCTGGGTCTTGTACGGCAGCAGCACGGCGCAGCTGCTGGAGACGCGTGATCTTGTCGTTGAGGGCGCCTCGCTGATATAGGTCGTGCAGGTGCTTGCGAACTGCCGTGGAACCGCGCGACTTGATCTCAAGCCTGCCGAGGAATGCCAGCACCGCAGCTTCAGCTTGCTTGCCGAGCGCGAGGACTTGATCGCGGTAATCGACAGCGCTTGGGTCCAGCTTTAGATCGTCAGCGACGAACAGCTTCATGAACGCCACGAGCTGTTTCGCGTTCGGGCGCTGGCGTTTGGGGGCATCAGCCAGTCCAAAGGGCTCCTGTGCGTACCACGCAAACCATGTCGCGTGAAGGTGAGTCACTGATGTCCGTCTGCGCTTGGGTTTCTCTTGTTCTTGGCTTGGCTCTTGCTGACGCTTCTTGTTCGTGTCTTGTGTTGTACCCCCTTCTTGCTTAGCCTCTATGACGTCCATGCGCTCATCTTGGCGCTTGATGTGCAACACTAACTGGTTAATCACACTGCGTTGGTGATCGATTATCTTGGACTCGTTGCTTGGTTCCTTGTGCATTGGTGTGGGTGGTTCTTTGCGTGGTGTTGGCGCTGGTTTCTTGTAGGTGGCGAGATGGGACGACCATGCCAGAAGTTCTGCGATCGCAGCCCCTGCGTGGACAACAGCCGTTTCCAAGCGCCTGACTGCAAGCCCACCGGAGCGAAGCGTTTTCAGCAGCGGGTAGTGCAGCACGAGGTACGCTGTAAGAACATCCGCCACTTTGGGACTGATGTTGTACTTGGAGCTGTCCATCTTGTAGCAGGTTGCGAACAGAAGCCGCTTTACACCTGCAATCTTCAGCCGCGTCTCGGCGTCAAACGCGTCCAAGTTCAGCAGGTCCACGTCGACGCCCGTGCCAAAAACGCTGAGCGCCTTGCCGATCATGTGGTCCTGTCTGCTCGTGTTGAAGATGTAATTAAACCCCTTGTTTGTCGTTGACATGTTCCAGGCGCCGCGGTCGAAGATCCAGCGTTCCGTGAGTCCGTCGCAGCCGTTGACGTGCTGCGCCCCACCGCGCCGAAAGGAATGGGATGTGAGCGGCTCAGTCACCCCAGCGGCAGAGGCTACGCGATCAAGTAGGCGATTGACGTGGGTGTAGATCGTCGGCACAGCTGCGGCGGGCATCGTCGAGCAATTGGCGCGCGTTGCGGTGGCGTCAAGCGCGGCGAATTCGCTTGGGTGGTTCAGGACCTCAAGCAGCGGCGTCGCCGGCGACAGGTTGACAGCGGCCTCGAGCGGAATCTCCGGCAAGTTGTCGATCAAGGCCGGTGTCGGTGCGGACTGCGTGATCAGGGCCATGGCAATCGCGTGAAGCGGGTACGTGACAAAGTCGGTGTCCGGGAAGAGCGAGAGCCCCTGCTCTTCGGACGTCTTCATTCGGATGAAGCGTACGAAGAACACGTCGGCCGCATCGACGGAAAGGTTCTGCTTGTGCACAAGCGACAGATCGGAAGCACGACCGAACAGGTGCCACATCAGACACAGTAAGGCAGCATCTTGGTAGTCGCTAGGGGAACATGCACTCTCATACAAATACAGCATCATTTTTTTTAAGTCACGCTTTGAGCATGGTGGTGCTTTGTTAACTACCTTTCCGTCTCGCTTCATGCAAAAGCGTTCGAGCGTCTTCCCCATGCTAAGCAACTTTGCTTCGACAATGTGCCGTTGCACGGGGAAGAGCTCAAAAAGCCACATCTTACTCTGTCTGTAATACTGCATGGAGGTGTTCCGGGCAAGTGGTTTGCCCTTCTTGCCCTCGTTAAACGCAAGATACATGCCAAACTTGTCTAACACAGACACCAAACAATTACCTGTACCATCCTGTTCAATGCATTGCTTAACATAGTCAAACTCAACATCTTCGCTCTTTACGAACGTCTTAAACACCTTGATGGCTGTTTGCTTGGCGCGCTTGTTGTTGCCAGGTTTTAGCTCGTCTAAGCCCATCCTGGTCGGATAGGACGGATGGACTGCAAATATGCAAGTGATATGCCTTTCACTTGGAGTTTGTAGACGGATATACATATTTTTCGTCCGCCTCCGACCCGATACGTCAGAATGGCTGGCGCAGAGGACCTACCACATCTTCCACATTCTGATTGGCTTAAAAGAAAAGATTGAAGAATTTCGATTGGGTCGAACTAATTACAAATCGCTAATTGGTCGATAATGAGCCCCCATGGCCCATACAAAAATTAAGTGAGGTCGGATTAGTGATTATATTCATCCATAACAGCGAAGGTCAGGAACCATGCCCAATTCCACGCCGAGCGCACTCACTATGAAACCCACGAATGGCGGCTCCAGCACCATATAGCGAGCCTTCCGGTAAAGCGAGTGCTTAACAATGGTCGGCGATATTGGATGGTGCGGCAGGCATCGGTCTCCACGCCAATGATGCGAGCACTGTCACTACGGTGACAATTGCGCTTATGGCTGCGACCAGCGAGAAGAACGCGCTTTCACTCGCACCTTCTGGATTTGTGGACGAAATATAATGTAGGGGACCCTTGGGCCAAACCTTGATTTTGCTTCATAATGGATCTTCCCCTGAACTTGAAAAAAATACCTCAAAACCTTATTATGGCCTAAGAGAGCTATTTTTGAGCCATCGCCGTCACAGCCTTCGTCTTTTTGATTATGAATCATGAAGTACTTTCTTCGTTGGGCTAGATTATTTGAGCCTTGGTTATAGCACAAACCACAGTTAAATGGGCGAAAAATGCGCCCTTACCGCAAAGGGCTAATTTCGGTGGAATTAGCTTTCTCGTCAGCTGGAATTGTGGCAGTAACGTCAGCCCGCCTTTTTCTGTGTTCCGGGACGACCCATTATTTTATACTATATTCTGGTAACATTTCCCACGAGGGGTCGTTGGTAAGACACCGCAAAAGGTGCATTTTGCCGTAGACGTTGTTGACCCATGACCGCGAGCTTTAACCCTTCCGTAATAAGGTTACCTAGTTATGCAATGCAAGCCCAAGATATTGTCTTGTCAATGGGTGCCTCATGCGCCTTAAACAAAATCACTGTACTTGATTCAGTACCTTCTCTTGTGACAAATTATTGACGATGATTTGTGGAAACACATGACTGCTGAATATATCTTAATTTAATTATTCTCAATGATTTCGAGCCGTTTCGTTTGTCGTATGTTTTATAGATTTAACAAAATCAGTTGAGCTTTTGCAAAAGGGCGTCTGAGGCGTCCTTTGAGGACCGCAGTGTATTCAGCTGGTACACTTCAAACTATATATCATCTAGGCGGCCAATACGCTCATGACTGTCCTACACACGCCCCGAGCACAGCGACTTAGGAACTTACACGACATTAGCACACCTCCAGGAGCGAAGAGCGCCAAGTACAATGAAATGCGTCACACTGTTTGCGGCATAATCGCCTAGGATTCCGAGCTCGTCTGATAGTTCTTCAAACTGTCATCGGGACGGGAAAACAACAAAGAAACCATAGCGAGAGATCACTACTCAGTAGGCAACATAGGCAATGCTTGAGGTTCTCGGGTTGCTACAAAATAGCGTTTCACAGGTATAGCGATATAAAACCAGACTCCGTAAAATATCTTGTACGCTCGCCAATTAGCTGTCTGACAAATGAGTGAAAAGTGCAAACACCAATGGGACAGAATGGTGTGCTGGCCTTTATTTAAGAAAGAGTAACGACGTCAAAATAAGTTACGTATACTGAGATCAACATATGGATTCGCGTTGGTTGCAGTTGCTAACATAATGTCCATCATATCTATCCTCATGTAGGCAATGCGGTTGCTCAGGTAAAGTAAACTCATCGCAATACAGAAGGTCTCGGCGCTGTCAATGCAAAGACGGGACAGTATTACAGTGCCATGTGCATTATGATTAATCTTCCAACACGCAACTAATACGTATCTTTGTATTTTGGTTTTATTTTAGTTCGCTCATAGTGTGGCGCTACATCACAACTTCGAGCAATAGTTTCGAATGACAGCAGCCCCCCCCCCCCACACACACAAGACCACAGTATCCCGCTGATCGCTTATGATTCCAACACCAATATTCTCAAGTGCAAAAGCAATCTTAGCCAGAAAACTCATCTTTCCCGGACCCGGAACGTAGAACAATGCATTCGACATCCCCGCGAGCTAGCACAGGCGAGAAAGTCACAGGATTGACCGCCAGACCACGACCGGCACGCAAGGACGCAAGCGACCTGTCCACTAGCGGTGATAAGTACACCAGCGATGCGAACGGTGACATCGACGAAAGAACGATTTTCAGTGATGCACAGGAGTGCACCATTTTTTAAAATAATGTACAGCTACGTACGGGACGCCACATTAGAGCTACTATTCCCTCTACATCCACTTGAAAGGGTTCCAGTTCGGCTGCATCCTCCGCGGTCAAAAGCTCTGACCACAGCCGCTTCAAACGCTGGGTAGCTACAGACAAAAAAAAAAACAATAAAATCAGTTTTAGCGCACCAGTGCAATTTTTTTTATTGAAAACAAAGGAAGTACGTACAGAGATAAACGATCGCTCTTCCAGCAGAATGTCAAAAAGGTCGGAGAAGTCAAGAAGTGTAAGACCGTCGGACTGTAGCTTCTAAGATCGATCCGACGCAGCGCAGCTTCAACAGCAGGTCCTCCAGAGTGCGATGAACGGACCTTGGCGGTAGAAGGTCCGTGATGTCGTCGTCGTCCGCAGATAGAAACTCTCGCAGACAATAGTAATAGCTATCTATCATAATGTTGATGACCAGTGGATACTGTATAAATGCCGACCAAAATAACAACTTGCTTTGCAACTACGTTTTGATTGGCTAATGTCAAATTATTAGTACTGTGGAAGATTATTACAGGCGAAGACTTGCATGGCCACCTTGCCTCCGGTCAGCACGCAGAGCAGTCAGGATGCTCGACACAGGGAGCTGCCTACCGTACACAGCGTAAATTTTATCTATCGCAGTATCACTAGTGTAACCCGAACAAATCAGTGTCGCCACGATATCCCAAAAGACCTTTCTCCGAGAAAATGCAAACTTGTTGGCACCTCGTTCGACCGGTGTAAAGTCCTTTGCTGGCTTGAGCCCACCATTACCAAACTGAAATTCGTGCCAGAGCTTTGGTCGCTTTGATAACCGTGCAACTCTCTTTTCCGGATAAACTACCACATGTGAAGGCGCGTCTAAGCCAGACCTCCTTAAAAAAGGCATATAGCGGAATGTGTTATATTAGCTTAATACAGGCACCATAGAAATCTTAATACCGGCACATCGGTGGTTTAAAGCTACCCTGCTACTTTCGCTCGCTTAGTTTGCTGAGTTGGTCGAACTGTTTAGCCTGGAATATACCCTCCAATGCCAATGACGTCAATGCAGTGCGACGGTCGTTCAGCTCCCACTTCAGTACCGAAAAGTCGGATTCGACTGACGCCGTGTTAGCAAATACAGTTGCCAAACCACAGCAGAATTGACGAAGGTGCGAATATGTTTTCATTTGCTGTGACAGAATCATATCTTTGGCTTGAATTCTCGTAAAAGTCACATTAACCACAGAGGTGATGCCGTAGACAACAGCAGCATTAACCCACCAAGATGAAGATGGTGAAGCGGACTGATGACCTTCAAAATGAGTATTAAGCTGGGCGTGATTCCGTAAGATCCATTCCAGTGCGTTGCCCATATAAAGCCATCTATTGGTTAGCTTCTTTGCAGCAGTGCCCATGTCTGCAATCAATAATTTCTGTCTGCGGAGATGGACGATAAGGTCTTTCGTATTTTTAACGAAGTTTCCGTCGTCTACAATTGCAAATGCTGCTTTCATGACGAGATCGATTTGATGCGCTGCACACCAGACGCGTAAAATTGGATGTGTAGCCTCGTTTTCCAGAAGAGTGACTACACCTGCATGGCGACCGGTCATGGTGTTCTCACCGTCGGAGGCAACTCCAATCATCTTGTCTCTCCATTGGCCATATAGAACATCAAGAGTTGTTGAAATCAGATTGAATTGCACGATTGCAGTGTGGCGCTCAAAGACAGGAATAGCAAGTAAGTGGATGTTAACTAGAACACCGTCAACAGCAAGCCTGAGACGTTGGTCCATGAACGAACGCTCGTAGTGTGTAGATATATCACTTGCAAAAGCAAATGCCCACATGTATGAATTGGCCATGAGCTCACCGATCCGCTGAAAAGAAATAGCAACGAGATACCTAGCGTAGGTACTCGCCAGCGTATCCGTCATCCCGTACAGTTTATTATTTCCCGTTGCTTGATAGTGCTGCTGGATAACGGTAGCAGCTTGACGAAATGATA
>NW_008648988.1:812800-841383 GCF_000247585.1 Phytophthora nicotianae INRA-310 | reverse complement strand
CAAATCAGTCACTATATGCTCCGGAATGTCAAAGCTCAGTGTAGAAGACTCGACTTCGTAGTGGGAGGATAACTGATTGTTGTGTGAAATTTGACCAGAGAAAAATGCCCGATTTCTCGTCGCTGCTCAGGGCCTGATACTGCGCCCACTTAATACCATGAGCTGTTGTGTTATGATCTGTGTAGTATTGAGGTCGATATGGGGGCTTGTAAAACTTTTGGTTTTGGGTTCGTCGTCTCTTGCCGTTCTTCGATTCCTCTCTCCCAAAATATTTGCAAAACTGACAGCGCACGGAGCACACTACACCGCTAGCATCCTTCGCCATGACTTTTAGTCCATACTGGAGCTCATGAGCAGGCTGGAAGGGTGTCTTACGCGACGGAGGCTTACTGGAGACGCTAGGCTGTAGCCTCTGCATTGTTTCGTCAGCAGTTTTCCTATACTGAAAGGTCGGTAAAATGCGGCACTTCCAAAAGGTCTATTTAAGGCGCATTGCCGCTATTTATAGCGAAATGCCGCTTTTAAGGAGGTCTGGTCTAAGCGGACTGCTGGCTGCATCATTACTCGCTTCAATATCGCCTGAATCTTTTGCAGTTCACGTTGGTTTTCATGTCGAGACCGCTGCATCTCGCTCATAAGCTCTGACACTAAACGCTGTACGGCTGCATACTGCGAGTGAAGAGCAGCAAACTCTCGGCAAGAACCTTCTCCTCCTGTGCTGCTACCAGCAATAATTCCTCGACGATTAACGTCTGTTGCACTATCTTGAGTATCGATAGTGATGAGATTGCGAGCCATCGCCCATGACAAAAAACCCCACTCGGTCTATCGGATTTAGAGATTCACTCCCTCCCGAATTAACGTAAGCGCCAATAATTTTCTGCTTGAGTCGATCTGGAATGAGCTCGTATGTGTAGTTGTCAGAGGGTTCTATAGCTGCCCATAACAACGGCATCGCCAGTGTAGTTGCCACCGCCTCACCCATCACTTGTTTGATTGTAGGTGCTATCTGGTCAACTAATAGTGTTGGAGAAACACAGTCAATCCCATGTTTGCGTACGTAGAAACATGGACCTAGTGGTCCCGCCAGTGCTGCTGCGGTGCAGGCATCGGGGTATGGCTGCGTGTTGTCAATGTAGACGTCAACAACGCCTTTGCGTGTCCTCCAGCGACCACGGCGGTTAACAAAGTCCTTTGACATTCCGCACCGAGAAGCATACGTTGCTGCACCCTTGCGAAAGCTGTGTGTTCCAAGTTTCCCTGTCTTCATATTCTTAAAAGCGGTGTTTGTAATGATGTCTCCCAGAAACCGACGCACCACGCGATTCCCATCCTTCGGGTGACCGTAGATGAACTCCGAGTTAGAAACATTCGTGCTCGTCTCAATGTAGACGGCCAAGTTGAGTAACGCACACATTTTTGGGTCCATACTGCCGAGTACAATCTGCTCAGGGGCGTCTCGTTCTTCATGTATGTTCTTCGACCATCGCATCTGGCACAATAGCGTGGAAGGGTACTGCCTATTCGGCACAAAATTGGCAAACTGTAACTTCATCATGTCATCTATACGAGCCATAATGTGCCACTGCAAGGTAAGGACGCTGCTCACCATGTACGCCGTCTCACCCTTCCCCCATTTTGAGCGCACAAGAGACAACGAATTCAGGAACTCGTCAAACTCCAGGCTTCGCCGCGCTTTTGGCTCGACACCCTCTCTGCGAACCTCAAACTTCTTCACTCGCTTAATCAGCTTATTAACTGCGTCTGATCGCGTAGGATTTCCGTGCGCTGTCACAGGATCCCACGATGCGTTTATTCGGGGCATGAAGGATGATATGGCTTTCTTCGAGAACTCTAAAGTGGCATCTCTGCGATGAACAGGTCTCATGTCGTCGCTGGGGACTGGGCTTCCGTACGCTAGCTCATTCATCCAGTGGCATACGTGCTCGGGGGTTATAGCAAGCAACTCCTCCATAGTGAAGGCGTGATCGCTGTTGTACTCGACGCCGTCCTTGTAGGACATGAACTTGAGGAGCTCGGGCTTATAGCGACTTGTCATGGTAGGATAGTGATCTGCTTTTTCAATTTTTCAGTCAGTGCACGTCTACCTGATTTGCAACCCTGACAAGGTGTTTGTATAGAGTCTGAGTTGCAACTCAAGCTTTGTTTTACTATGGTGCACACAACCCAAGTTGAAACTTACACACCACTTCTCAGCCACGGTGCCGACCAAAATTCTTGTCGATACCTTGCTTCTGGCCAATCACAGACCGAGAATCGCCGGAAATACAACCCGGTTGCAAATGGCCGGTAATGTATCGTTGCGGAGGACTGGAACCAAATTGGTCTTGGCTCTATTTAGAATAAGGTCACACAATTTTAGTTCAATACAAAAGTCAATATCAGTTTCTTGTATCAGAACATACAAGACTAAGTTAGCATCCTCAGTTTCACCGCTTGGTTCAGAGTGCACAATTTGCACATCAGCTTCTTGTTTATTGAGCGCAGTTTCGAGATAATAGAGGAGTTTGCGCATAATGCAGATTGAGTGTTTGACTTGCACGGACAAAGAGCGGCTTCTTTAAAAGGCGAGCGAGCCTCTTGTTGACTACGCAGTTGTCGACCATGATGAACTTGACCCCAAGAATAGATTATCCAAAAAGAAAAGGTAGAAAGTGCTCAATTGTTCTCAGGTGGCTCTCTACGATTAGGTGGTCGCCAGACTCATCCACCACGGGAGCCACGTCCAAAAGCGGGTATCGTGAACCTCTTGGTGATTCGTAGCATCCGTAGACGCCCTGGCACTGCTCTGTGCCGAAGCTGCAGTCGTCAAGGATCAGCTCGAAATCGACTAGTATCTCCTTTCCGATTGTTTTTTTTTTCACGATCTTCGTCACCCCCTCCGTGTTAGAGAGGAGTGCGTTCACAGATACAAATTTGTGTATCTGCAGAAAATAGTTCAAATTAAGTTATTATAAAATAAGTATCATCACAATTAGTCAGCTAAAACTGAGTATGTGCTGGCGCGTCTCGACCAATAAATGTTTTTAGTATTCTCTGAAATTCACTTCAGAACTGTTGTCGTCTCAAGAAATCATGATCCCAGGTTTTTCCACGTACAGAAATATGTCACAGCATAAAAAAACCTACATCGATAGTTAGATATAGGGGGTAAAATCGCGCTCTGATTCCGAAAATCAGGTCCATTCCGCCCAATTTACAGTGGTTTTAAAGATATGGAGCTTTATAATTCCTCACCTCGTCAGTGCTAAAACTCTGGTGATAAGGGTTCTCCTTGTTTTGCAGTAGTGAGCCATTTCTACTGGGCGACACACAATCTCACATTCCAGCCACATGCATAACAAGAAAAAAAGCCTTGGTCGTCGTCGGATTGGTGTAACTGGCTAAACAGTCTCGCCCTATCCTTTGATTCTCGAATACAATTCTAGAGATCTATGTCCAAGCAAACGCGTTCTCCTTTCTTGCACGTGGCGGTACACCTTCATCCAGTCTTCACTGCACTCCTCAAGTTCTTCGACGACCTTGGCCGCCACATCCTTACCGTTCTTCGCTGGAGCCATCGCAATGCGGTTCTTAACGGTTCCCCAAATTAGCCCGATGGACTGGAACGTGGGATGGTAGGGTGGCGTGTAAAACACAGCATGCCCATAGGTAGCATCAATAGCCACAGCTTTGTACGACGGGGCTGGACGATAAAAGTCCACAAGCTGTAGCAACTTATCCATGATTACTACACAATACCGGCTTTACTTTAAAATACGAAAAAACAAAGTTCGAATTTGCTATTGTAGCGGCAGAAAATGAAGGGGCTAGTAATCAAAGCCACAATTTGGGCTCAATTTTGATAAAACCAGATATGACATTTAGATATGTGGTAAAATCGCTCATTTTGAGTATGCTTTTGGTGTTAAAACCGGCTAATTCAACGTAGTTTTGCCGCTACAGGCTCCACCAAAAGGTGTCTCCGAGGACATTTAAGCGGGGAAACAGTTGCTAAAATGCTGATTTTCTATTGGTCTAGAGCGTGGAAAGTGCAAAACAGTCGTGCAAACACGCGTTAAGAATAAAAGGTTCAAAATTAAAAAAAGGATTTGTATAAATTTAAAGAGAGATTACTCTCCGTCTTCCTCATCAGCTACAGCATTCTACTAGCGAAAAAATTAAATTATAAGATTACCATATGATATCACAACAGAGCTGTTTTAACCCTACATGGGCAAAAATGACAAGCGCACCTCGACGAAATTGGTGTCTGGGTCGAAGTTCCTTGCCCGGAGCACCAGATAAACTCTGTTTTTACCAAAGCGCGTTGCCTCTATAGTTCGATGGCGCGAGTCCCACTTCTGCCTGCTTTGACCTCGGCGACGAAATAATCATATACATTGCAAACTAGGGTTTTCTCCTCCGGGCTGAGCTGGTGTCTGCGTTGCATTGCACTTCCTGAAATGAAAGAGATGAAGAGTCTTTATTTATGGAAGAAGGAGCTACGAAACCTCAGCTTTCTATTCGCGCCCTTTGCGCTCAATTTAAGGCTATTTTGATGAAGTTATCGCCGTTCATCCAAAGATAACAATTCATTTTGGATTAGCTAGCCCCATCATTTTTTGCCGCTACAATAATAAATACGTAGTATAAACAAAGCGTACCGTGCATACGAAGCCACTCTTGCGTGGGCTCTTGTTGAGGTCTCGCTTGTGATGCGAATCACCGTCCATATAGATATTGCATGCATCGTAGCTTTGCAGCGTTTGACAAAGTTGCTCGAACCAGAGCTCGATCCTCTTCATCGAAGTTCCCGTGATAGTCCTCCTCGCCATTGCTGCCTCTCTTAAAGGTCGAGTTCCAGACCCGGATGCAGTTCTCCACAAAGTGGCCCGTAATGACAGCACCTCGGCTCACAATAATACCAGCGGCAATAATCATGCACTGACATAGCAACAATATCATTATAACAAAAAGTAAGAGGAAATTAGTCTGATGAAGCTTACACCAGTTTCAAATACATGATGCAAAGTACCTTACCGTGGACCTTTTCTGGATCTACCACAACGAATTCGTTCTGCTATCAGCCATGTTGATCGGTCGCTGACCGACCGACCGACCACTACCTAGGTAGGTTAAGTGTGTTGGTAATGCTACGCTAGAAGATGTAAGAATGAATGTAATGAGTGATTAGGGTTGAAGAAGTGAATTAATTTAGTTGATGAACTATTGCTTCAACTGGTAGTACTCCACGTTGTACTTAACTGCGATTCGGATGTCCATGTTCGACGTAGTCGGAGCAGTCTGGTCAGCCCACCACACATGTGCGAAGTACGTCTGTGTAGGGTTAGCGCTGACAACAGCACTAGCAACATCATCATCAACAGGAGCCCCAAGCGTGTCTTCGGGGCAGTACTGCCACTTAAGAACTTGAGTGCCATCCTCACGTCCGATTAGCCTGCTAATCGAATCCGACATCTCCGCACGCGCAGCGTTGTTAGATGTGAACGCAGTGCTTGCATCACTACCGGCGATGCCGATGTGGTAGGGACCGATGGTCCCTGTGTCAGAAGTTGGCCTTGGAATGAATTCCACAGTCACTTGGCACCATGTACTCGGTACAAGGTATAGATTGATGCCACATGGGTTGATGACCCACGTTGGTGAAGTCCGGACCGAACACACTGTTCATCCGCATCACTTGAGTAACGATCGTACCGCTGGTGCTAATCGTGTTGTACGTGTCCACGTACCGCAGAAGGTCGTGGTTCGTTGAGGGAAGCCGAAGCGGAGCTTGCCATCCACTCCAGGAATCATGTGAGCCTCCACCTACTCATTACGGCTAGGACCGTTCATGTCTTGATCACTATCTTTCGCCATGGCTGTCTTGTGTCGCTTACGTCTACCATGCACACGGAAGTCGCTAGCGATCGCGTCCCCGTGACGTCGCTTAACATCTACTTCCCTTCTGGCAAGATGGCGAATGATGCTCCTTACCATGGTAAAGTTGATGAATGCTTGCATTCACATTCAAGAAGAACAACTGGCTTGTTCTAAACACTTGAATTTGTTCAAGTTCAACCAAGAACAACTGGCTTGTTCTGAACCCATCGTCGATGGGGAGTTCGTGCCGTGTTGCATTTATTCCTGAATTCACTTAATCCAGTTAAAAAGAATGCGAACGTACGGCAAGAACTTCCTGTTCAAGAAGACTGCGTCTTACAAGGAACGCCAAGTGCGCTTGGCTACCGAATGGGACATCCGACTTGATGCTAGTGCTACCCTTAGTGCACAGAACATCATCAACAACATCGTGTTGGCACTGGATGACATCCAGTACGTCTTCGTTAGTGGAGTTGAGTCTCCAAACAAGCGGGAACATCAACACACTAATCGCAAGTTAGGTTGGAGTGATGAGAATCATGTTCACATCGCGCTAGTTCTGCTTGCTCCCAAGCAACGCACTGATGTGCTCAAGTTGTTGTGCGGACCGCGCAAGCATGGTGACGAGTACGCCGCTCCAAGGAACGGCAAGTTCTCCTACGCAGGATGGATCATTCACCACGCCAAGCCTTCGTAGAAGATCGAAGGTGAGCCGTGCTCACACTACACTACCACACAACCTTGGTCAGTTGAGGTCCGTTGGACCTTACGGTAATGCTTGTCATTCTTCAAGATGCCGATTACGATCGACTGGACCCTACTCCCAACAACCGACGAACAAGTCCGTGAGTGGTTCTGGTACATTAAGCTGTGGGAACCCAACGGGCTTCCTGATCCTGCTGTGTGGATTCTACGCTGGCTACGAATCTACGGACTACCAGAACAACTACAACACCAAGATGAGAAATTCGTTCGATGTTACGAGTTAGCGATGAATAACTACGTTGTCCTAAGCCGTAATCTACATTACCAGTCTTCTAGGGACACCTGAAGACGTTCGATCTTCTCCTTAATTCTGTTCTTGTGAAACACGTCAGTGTACGCCTTGAAGCGAAGCTCCATCTCAGTCGTACCCCACTTCTTCAGCATTCCTTGGATCTTCAGCGCCCACTCGGTGGTGAAGGGATCCATCGGTAGCGTACCGAACTCGTAGTATTAGTCTTGCCAGAGACACGGTTGACATTGCAGAAGGATTCGTCAAGGTAGACCTCGGGTCAAGCCACTCCCAAACGCACGGACATATTTGGCCCTGGGAGATTGACCCGGGTTCGCCAGCTTCTTGCACAGATACGCATCTCAATATGCTACGTTGCCTTCCGACTCCGCATATATGTGCCTCTTTTCGCCTTTCAGGTAGTAGAATCCTAGCTGATGCGACACATGGGTGATAGTGCCCAATTTCAAATGCACTCCACACTTACGAGACACTTCTCCGCATATTTCTGAGCCGTCGTAGGTTGCTCAGTGCGATTCTGTTCAATGAAGAACTCGCAAATAAGCGGCGCAAGTGCTTCCGTGTCATACGCCTCGGACAGCCACAGTTGTTGATGTCCGGCTACACAACATCTAAATATAATTCTTTTGAGTTATCTGATAATATCAGTGAAATAAAAAATGGCTCAGATTATCTCAAAGTTGGTATCGGGAAACTCGTTGTAGAAGGCCATAACGCGCTCTACCGTCGATTGAGAGCAGCCCAGATATGCTGCAACAAGATCCCTCGTGCGCTTTCCTTTGAAGAGGCCTTGTTGTTTCTGGAGAGTAAAAACAATGGTAGTTCGTCATCACCATTTTTTCTCTCTGCGATTATTCGTGTCGTTATTCCAGCATTTTTTGCTGACTGATAAGACTATGTAAAGAGGTGATTGTGTCTACATTGTAGCTCAGACGCTGGGCCATCTGTTGACGGTCCAAGCATCTCGGTCCGGCTAGTACTCGAACCGCAATGAAGGTTTTTTTAGTGACGCTGTTAAGTAATTGGCTTCATGACTTCATGAGGTGACAATAAGGAAGGATCTGACAGGGGATATGATTTCCATGAATTAAAACCTGGTAATTTATTTGGTCTGCTGATCAAAACAGTTTAATAAAAACTTAAGTGATATAAAAATAGACAATATTCAGGGTCTGTTCAGCAAATCCGATGTGTTGATCCGCCGGATTGCCATTTCCGCAGAATATATCCATACTGCGGATTGATAGATCCGCAGAAAGTATTGTTGGGCACAGTAAATGAATGCCAGTTCGACTCGGGTTATGGGGGCCGGATTCTTCGCGACTTTGCCGCATTATAGTCGCCTGAGCTATCGTTTCATGAGCTTCTGCGATCCGTAAAAGATTCTCGTTCAACATTTCACTATGGGTGAACCGCTTCGTAGGTGTCCACTTTTCTGATGCTGGTTCTGTGCTACTGCGGATTGTGCCCTTCTGACCTTGTGAAGCGAGGAATGTTTCGATGTACTCGACGTCGCTGCGCTCTTGTGTGCTTCCACCAACGTCATTCATAATTTTATCCGGAAAACCACGGTGAGTTTGCAGCCCAGACATATCGGTAAACGAAATCAACACTGACGACGGTGATACTGACGCAAAAGACACCCCCTGCTGACGATGTTAACCTGCAAGAGTTCCGCGTCAAGGTAGCACAGGAGATGTGGTTCGACTATTTGAGATTTCTAACAGGAAGAGATAGCGCGGTAGTTGTCTAGAGTGCATCAGAAGTTGATGTTTTTGCTGCTTATTCGATACATATGTCTGTGATAAAAATGTGTTTCTGGAGGCGCCTTTCGTTAATCCGTCAAACTATCTCGCTATCCGTTCGAGTTCAGTGGATAGCGGATGGACATACCCCTCCCCCCCAAACCCGCCAAACGTGTTCAGTAAATTAAATGGCGGATTGGCCAATCCGCTAACCCCCCAAAATTCGCTAAAATGGGCCTAATCCGCTGGAATTCATGTCTGCTGAACAGACCATGTGTGGGCATCCCACTTGACTGGGTATTTGGCTGGAATAGGCTCACCTTGGTCGATAAAGGCCTTGACACATGAAATGAACACGTTCTCCGACATTTTGCCAAGCCAGGAAAGTTTAATATGTGCTCCGCCGAAGCCCACTCGGTCACTGCCCGACGTTTTTTTTTTTCCCTATCATGATGTTAAAATCCGTCGGGCCCTTGAGCCATTCGACCATGTAGTGCTTTTGAAGTAGCGACGTATAGCCACCACCTATCTTGTGTGGCGCCAAATTGCGGAGCTCCACCTAGTACATATACTGCCTACCGCTTTTACCAACCAGTTATTCGGTAAAATAAAGACTAAGGGTGTATGAAACCCCGGTAATCTTATAAATTTCATGCGTGTAGTTCGAACCGCCCACCTCCGCTAAGTGCGGTAATGCATTAGCCAATGGTAAGCGTAAATGTAGGGCGGACGAAAACAACGTTGTGATTCCCAGCTCTAGGAAAGCGTTGTGCAAGATCCAATAGGTAGCTGGTGAGTGACTCCTAAGGTAGGCTACAGGGCCAACGTAGTAACCGAAATCATGCTTCGGTGGCTGTACGGCCTTCAATAAATAGCGGTGTACAATGCTTCTGTGGATTAGACGCAGGATGCGTGGATTTTTTTTGTCACTTTCACCCGCTGCTACATCAAGCACACGGTGCTCGTCGATCGCATGCTACTGAGGAGAAGCATATACTAATCTTTTATATAAGCTCCGACATATAGCAAAGTGTACCCCCCTGTTCATGAGTTAAAGCAACGCCCTTTGTCAACGCATCTCCTGCGCCTGCTTTGCAGCAGCAGCATATGAGCATTTAGTAAATTCAGATCATATTACATTACTTCCCAGGACAAAAAATTTCGAATCTTTCAGTCACTTTGCAATCGCTTCAAATAAAGCGTATCTGCATCGTTTTGGTGATCAACAACAGAACTAACAACTACTACCTCCGTCCCACAAGACATTTAACATTTTTCTTGATGCCTGTTAAATTTTCTAGAAACAAATTCTAAACTTCGCGAAGCTTGAAAACGTTAGCTAGGTGTGCGTGCTTAGTGTTGGTAGCTGCAGCGTTATATTAAGGCGTCGTAAAAGGTAGATAACATCGCCGGAATGAGGCGATAATTGAGGCATCTGACCAAAACTTACGCTATGCAATCAATAAAAAGGCTACGTCCACCAGGTTTGTACCATCGACAGAATACACACTGGCGCATCGTTTTGGACTCATCTCACTAAGTAATATATCCTCCAATCGAAACCATTCTTGATTTAACAACCGCTCCAATTTCGAACTTAATTGGACATTAACATATCGATAGAATATTTTCAACCAATCCCCAAGTAGTATTGAGTTAGACCAAGTTTTAAGACTGCTAATCCGTGGATTTATCACATCTACACAACAACCCAGCTTCCCATCGAACCACGCACGGCTGTGTGGATCATAACGAGGTCGACCAACAGCTACCAAAAAGAGTACTTTGGTGAGATGATTGGCGTTAGGAACAGCAAAGTGCGGAACTTCCTCGTTGTCTGTCAGGTACAGGGGTTCATATCAACGACGATTTCGTTAGTATCGTTGATATTGACCATCACTAGCTCACTGTGTTTTCTGTATCAGTTATCCTTGATCTTCCACCTCATCGATATCGATATGATATCAATATCAATATCAACGTATCGTATCATTTTTTTTTATTTAGTGTCTTAGGCCGGGTCTGTTGTCTCTAACTTGTCTTCCTTCAGTAAGGTCTTGTACTCGCGCCAGTTAGCCTTCATCAGACACAACATTCCTGCTCGTTTGTCTTCAAGTCTAGTTCGTAACAAGTTCACTTCATAGCTGCTCAAGCTGAAAAACCTCTCCTGAATTGCTGTAGAAAGTGGTTTTGCCAGATAAATTCTGGCTAAGATCACGACAGCGGGAAATTTGCTTGCTCCATGGTCTCGAAACCACGTAAGTACGTCAACTTGCCGATAGAGTAGAAGTGCATTGTACTTTCCGCCGTTGGTAGTGACACCCGGCCAGTCCACATTTAAACTGATCCAGTGATTCCACGAATTTTGGTCTCTAAACCCGATCATTTTGGAAGATTCGTTGTTCATGTCCCCTCAATCTCCAACAACGCAGTAACAGCACCGCGGTTAACGTTAAAGCTAAGAGTAGAGTGCTGGGGAGGTTCACAGTGAATTTCTTTGCACTCTTCGTCGGTCTCTTGAGCAAATATCTTTTTGTAGATTGCTTCATGTTCCAGTTCCAGTTCCACATTTGCTTGGACAAGAATGGCAGCATCATTGACAATGAATGATGGTTTGGATTTAATTCGTGGTCTAGGAGAAGAGCTTTCACGTCGTTAATGTCTTCACGTGGAAATCTGAGTAGTAATTGCTGTTGAAGTCGCTCTCGGCAGCGATTCCTATTAGGAGAAAATTGGCTCACCTTTTTCGGAACACGTCTCTGGGTGTATTCGGTTCCCTTCAGGTCTGGACGTTCGAGCACCAAACAATTCACTGTCTCGGAATCGACAACTAAAGACAACATATTGCGAAATAAGAGTTCGTAAGAGCTAGCAATGCCCTCTTTTGAACTTCTCCGAGAGAAAACTGAGCAAGTTGGTCTGTTAGGCCTAATTAAACTCCAATCGTCAGAAGTAATACATTCCCACACACTCTGATCACTGGCCGGAGCAGATTCGAAATACTTCGTTAACGCGTAGTAGTTGTATCCACTGCGTCTCATAAGTGAAACAGCGTACCCAACGCGGGTTTTTGCATCGACTTTGATGTCTGCCGATGGAAGGTTGTACATTTTTTTTTATTTATTTCAGTTTTTGTAGACGTTGGGGCTGTTGAAAAATATAGCAATATCTCGCAGCTTCTTAATGACGCCATATCCCTTACGAAACCCACCGCCAGGCGTAACTATCTCTTGGCCATCGTTTCGCGTGTTTTCTTTTAAGCCAACTGCATATAGGATACACAAGCTCAGCAAGTGCATTAAGCAATCGACTTGATCGGTGCTACTGAATTGGTCTCTACATTACGTGTCGATCCAGTTGCGTCGCTCACTGTAAAGCGTGAGTATTGATCCATATCGATGTCATATCGAGCCTGAATGCTTGCCTTGATGAGGTTCGCCACTCTAGCCGCTGCGTGCCCCGAAGAATTTGCCAAAGCTAGTAAAGACAGAGTTTGTAGCCGCCATTTTGAATCAATGAAGACGATGGTTGCTCCGACAATATTGATGCTTGCTGCATTGGTAGCCAAATCATGAAGCACCGATAGAAATGGCAGCTGAAAAACAGTGTTGAACTCGCTCTTTAAAGTACGAGAAGTCAACTGGACAAAGTTGTGATAGTCTCCATCCGCAAACAAATAAAAGGTCTCCCTGACTGGCAATACCAGGTTAGAATCGCTTGAAAGGCGACGAAGAAGATTTAACAGCTTTTCTTTTTTGAGTGTTGTGTACGGTAACCCGGAGGAAAGTAGCCATCTCGGAGATAAAATTCTCATTTCATCTCGGTTAATTCCAAATGACTCTTGAATCTTGCGTTGCTTCTTCGGTTTTTGTTGGCTGTTAGTGGTACTGGCATCAAAAGACCTAATTTTGCCGGTTGTGGTCTTCTGCCCTACTTGTGTCGTCTCCAACGTGAAGGGGTGGTCTTTATGTGCTGATACCATGTGCTTCTTAGCGTTTGAAGACGTCTTTTGCCTCATGAGGCATGACTTCCATGCAGTTGAAGTAGGGTCAAGGCTCTTCTTGCACACGAGACATAAAAAGTGTGAGTGTACGGACTCGTTGGCTTCTTTAGGTCAGGAATGGGGTCCGCAAGCAAGTGGATGTAGGTCCAAACCGCAGTGAACATGTTCTGGTTGGAATGCTTGACGGAGACCGGTATTCCGTGCTCGTCGACGTCTGTACACTCAGATGGCGTTGTTGGGTCGCTTGAAGCTACAGCACATGACTGTAGCTCGACGCTCTCGTCTGAAATGGACGTGCCGTCGGCCATCGCGACTCTTCTCTTGATGAATACAGAGAAAAAGGTATACCAAGAAAGCTATAGCGTCGCTTGAGCAATGAAATGAACTCGGTTAGTAGCGCGGGGGTTACACACCGCTTCAAGTGATACGTTATCATTTTACTGATCTAGGATCAGCCTATTTTGTTTTCACGTATCAATGATACTGATAAACTTTAGGGTTGTATATATCTGGTGATATTGATACGAGATATCGGCAATGAAATATTAGTATAGTATTTAATATCAGTATCTGATATTAACCCCTGGTCAGGTAGTACGACTTTTTCTTTTTAGAAATGTAAAACCACTTTTCATCAATATGAATTGTGTCATTTATAGAGTTGAACCTGTACGTTCCTGCTGTACAAATAATACAAAAATATAAAATAATGTCAGAATTATTACAATAAAACTTTATTAGAGCAGTGAACGTACCAGCACCTTCCCCCACAAATGAAAGTGCAAACTCGATGCGCTGGTGCAATTTGATCGGACATCAGGTATGGCTTCACAGACCCCGTAGCTCGACGAATGCCGTCCTTGTTCGCCTTTGCACGCGCGAGGGTGGATCTAGGAATCCCAGTGGCAGCTGCCAAAACTCGGTAGGATGTCCTCTTGATGGCAGGTACGGCCTCCTGAATGGCGTCAGGAATCCACACTCGGCCTATGCCTCTGGCGCTTTCGCGCGGCTCCTTTTCCTTGGCGTGGAACACGGAGCTTACTGTCTGCCGTGTGCAGCCGAAGTGCGCAGCAGCGTCGTTAATACAGCCACGCGGAAGCTTCCCGTCCGTCATCCGCTCCAACAAGAAGCGAATGATGCCTTCGTGGTCTAGAGGTGGAGGGTCAGGACCGAGGTCCATGCCTGCGCTTGGATGTTGCTATTGGTGGGGAATTAGCGAGCTGCGGACCGTGAGTTAGTTTCCCCATAACGTTTTTTTTTTTAATCAATCGCATTATTGTAACATTAAGGTGTTTACCACACTAAGTTCAAATGTTAAATGTGTTGTGGGACGGAGGTAGTACTATATCCTCTAAACAGTAATTTAAATAAAACAAGTACTCAAAACAATACGAGTATATTGATATTTTTGCGTGATTTTATTTATTTTCGACTATTAGAATGTGCTAGCAGTATTTTTCTGTCATTTCTTCACTAATTTAGCGTTGTTTTGTTTCTGAATATCCGCACTAAATGTCGCTGTCAGATATTCCCATGCCTCCATCTGCCGTTTGCTCGCTTTTAGCCGCAAGTTTTTCCCACCACGCTGTGCATGCATCACCAAAACCGGACTTGCAAAACGACCAATTATCTATTGTTGTATCTTTAACTCTTCAGTTATTTATTTTATCAAATTCAAACGATTTTTATTTATAAATATTGTATTTTCGGAACCCCTGCTTCTAAACGCTGGCTTACGGCTACAAGTCGGTCCACTGCAGGATTTTATAACCATAGTATATACATCGGAGAAACTGTATGACGGTGGTCTTTTCGGAGTGCCGAGCGAATAGTTGCGCTTGAAGCATTACCGCTTCAATGAATTCTATCAAAAGAACGATGTCTTCTTTAAAATATCATTGCAGTTCAAATTTCAGAGCATTTTCATGCAAGGCGTGACTTTGTATTTAGTTTTTGGTATTCCTGCGAATGACTGTCCAGAAGGAAGGTTTTCACCGCGGTCAAAGTAGAGTTCTAAGAGCTTAGCTCTTCTCCCTAGGAACATAAATTGCATCTACATGTAGAGAATCGCCCGGGATTTATTTCTTTTACCTCAAGGCGCAACAACAGTCGTTCACTATGCGCTGCGCGAATTGTCTCAAAGCGACAACCAATTAAATACCACCCACCAAGACGAGCATAGAACAGCGGTGTACGATAACAGACTCTCACGAGTAGAAGAGCAAGTAGCTTGTGAGCGATGCGTTGGGTTCCTTGACCATAAGGATGATCACCGCAGCCACCCCTAGTGTGCCCACGGTGACCACAAGCGCCAGCACGAAGCGCAGCAACAGGAAGAAGAAGATGCCGTGAAGGATGCCTCTGGCCTCGCCGCGGAATACTTCAACTGACTTCGCTGTCTCCAGGTTGAGTAGCTCGTTGAACTCTCCCGACGTGCCGCTGAAGGTGCGTCGGCGTTGACGGGCTGTGAGCAGGCTATGGAGCGACGAAGGCTTGCTGGACAAGCGTGCGCTGTTGGGGCGGGAGTGATTTCGCTGTGAAGACTCCGACGAGTCCGAGTGTGCGCGAATCGGCGGTGCACGATGCATCACTCGGTTAACAGTCTGGTCCGACACACTGGCGATATTATATGAAGAAGTCTTCGCAAGGCCAGAAGCTGGACTTGTTCGTATCTTGATGTCGTCACGTTACACGATCAGCTGAACAAGGTCGGAAGATATGGAGTCGCACAGGTCCGAGATCGACGATGGAGCCTTCGTGGGAACTGTCAAAGTGGGAATGCGATTCGATCGCTCGACAGACTGTCTTTTGTTCCGACCCTGGATGAACCATAGTGAAGTCAAGTATAAATAGTGTGAAGTGACTGGCTGAAAAACTGCTTTCGTTTTCAGCGAATGAGGAAATAGTTAACGTGTATCCACTTCAACATGGAGTACTTCAGACGAATGCGTCGTCCGTCAGGTCCGTCAGCTTACTCCTCACGAAGTTGCCATAGGCATTCCTTGCTGCAAGTACATGTATAGTTCGCATCACTAACGTTCATTGCAGACCAGACCACTAATGCTGACCATCGATGTTTTTACCCGGATTACGCCCACATGCGATGACGGTATTCAGATCAATTTGATGTCCCACAATCGGCCAAATACTCAGTATCCTCGCGATGCCAGGTACCCCAAGCGAGAGCACACCACACACACAAGCAGTCCAGTTCACTATGGTTCAGAGCGCTCTGGATCTACTAGCACCGAGTTAAAAAGACACTGTTATTGCATGTATAACTACTAACCGTCCAAAATCTCACAATTGTCAAACAAGTTTAAAACCTTGGAATTATCAGTGTAAAGTTTAATCTATGCGAAGACGCGTCGAGATCACTTGACAGCAATATGTGTACAACTACAGTTTTGATGCCATCACGACTACCTTCGCCACGACAACTGTGATGTCATCGGGCTTTAGGTTGTGTCGGAGCGAGGCCAGCACGATGTTCTCTGCGGCCTTGTCGGGGTTCTCAGCGATAACATCCACGAAGGAGGCGAGCTCGCCCGTCCAATACCTTCGCCAGGATAGCATCGGCTTTAGAAGAAGCAATCAACGAGAGTACAATGTCAGTAGTTAGCACTACGTCGAATATTAGATGTACAATAGCCTACCGGAAAATGCGAAGATGCTTTCTGAAGGTCCGGGGCAAAGTTGTCCCAAACGCCATCGGTGGCAAGCACCACGAAGTCTCCGTCTTGCACGTCAATCTCACCCGAGTCCGCCTACAGCAACAACCGTCAGTTTACTGGTATAACAGATCCAACTTCTAAGCAGACTTACATCATCGGGGTGATTCTCAATAGCACCATACTGCTTAAATCGCAGAGGGATCTTAGCCAGTTGATAAGGAGCACGTCCGTAATACTGCAGCAACGCACATTACGTCAGTCACCACACCTACTCACTCTCTAATACAGCTCACTCCGTACCTGGAACTTACTGCGGAAGATAATTTCGCCGTTGCGGATGACCACGAAGCCCGAGTCTCCAAGATTCGAGTACTCAATAACGGGCTTGCCCTCGGGTGACTGTTTCAATCTCACAATGCACGCAGTCGTGCTACCCGCCTCCACCTCGTCATCAAGCAGCGCCTGATTGTACCCATGAGCCAGAACCTGCTGCGCGGTGACGTTCTCGCTATTGGCTGCCTGCTGCCGCACGAATAATGCCGCGTTGCGCATAAGCGAGCGCGATATCTTGCCAGGGTCCACGCCGTTCTCGTTCCAACCGCCGACACCGTCGGCCACACCCACCACGTCGGGTGTGAGGAAGAAGGAATCCTCTCCGCACGTGACCGGGTTGGCTCCAATACCGCTGTTGTCCTTGCCCAGCGCACAGCGCTTGCCCTTGCATGCAGCCTTGGCGTCCAGGAAGAAAGAGGCAGCACTGGCAACGCGGTTGTGGGCATCCGAAGCTGCGGGCTTGCCAGCCGATGAGCTGAAGTGGAAGGAGCGGCGGTGCGACTGCGTCATGGCAGATCGCCGCAGTGACCGCTGGACGGAAGTGGTTGCCGAGCGGTGGCCAAGTCGGTGCAGCATGGTGCTGGTGTCAGTTTGCTATTGCTGTACGGCCACCATAATAGAGATTTTCGACCAATGATATGCATTAAGTTATATGATTGGACATAAATCAGTGGTCACCACTAGCGTCTCTCCACCCCATACTCAAACTGTAGACGCAGGAAACCTACTACAGAGCAGAATGTCGTGGGCCAAACACAAGAAGATCCTGGCTATGGCCAAGGGCTATCGCGGACGTGCCAACTCGTGCTACCGAACGGCTATCAACCGCGTGGAGAAGGGTCTGCAGTACCAGTACCGTGACCGCAAGCAAAAGAAGCGCGTACGAAATCAGCGTCAATCAATATTGATGCTCATTCTTTTATTTAAATTTAGTTAATTCATATTTTCTGTTGTTGCTATCTTGCAGGACATGCGCTCGCTGTGGATCCAGAAGATCAACGCCGGCGCGCGCCAGGAGGGACTCTCATACTCAAAGCTGTACGGAAAGATGAACGGTTCGGGCATCGAATTGAACCGCAAGGTGCTGGCCGACATGGCTGCCACGGAGCCCTTCAGCTTCAAGTCGGTGCTGGAGGTTGTTAAGCACATGGAGGGCGTCACCAAGGCTCTGTAAATATGTGAAAACCTTTCTGTACGGACGACAGTCGTGCTGCGAGCCAGTGGCCTCCAACAGGATTAGATAAAGACGAGCTCGACCAGCGACAATATGTCCAAGTAGACCTGCAGACAAAAAGAGATCAGGCATTGTGCAGGTTTGATTTGTGTTGCTGGCTGCAAGGATGGTAGAGAGCGTGTGCTGGCAATGCAAGACGGTTGTGATGAAGAGACTAGCACACTTTTTATTTGTTTCCTTTTCGGCTGATGTTGGTGTCTCTCGACTGTGCGTAGGTTTTCCTCGCTGACTGGTGCACTGAGGCTTCATCTGACTCACCACGCCACCCTTCGAACATTCACAAGGCCAAGCCACGCCTTGGACGTTTGCGTTTTACTTCAGGATAGCCGCTACCTTCTTGTCGATCGAGCGGCCCTTCTTCAGATCCTCTTCCAGCTCAATGAGCTTCCAGATACCATCGATCATGGTCTGCACCAGCTCCACCTCCGAGAAGCCGATACGAGCCTTGTTGGAGACATCGTAGACGCCGCCAGGGCCAGGAGGCGAGTGTTCGCCCTTCGAGCCACGAGCCTGCAGACCCAACGCAGAACACAAGTCGTAGAAGCGTTCCGATTCCTTCGAGAGCTGAGGGAACTTGATCATGACGCTAGCTCGCAGTCCTGTGCCCAGGTTGGACGGACACGTGCACACGAAGCCCAGGTGGTTGTCGTACATGTACTCGCGACCTTCGCCCTTGACGACCTTCTCGACGTCCGAGACACCGCGGCTGAAGCGGTCGAACACTTCCTGGATGTTACCGCCGTTCTGCATAGCGATCACGCGCATGTGGTCTTCCTCGTTCACCCAGACCAAGAACGTCTTGTTGTTATTGTGGAAGATGCCACGTCCATCAGGCCAGTCACGAGCAGCACCAGCGTTGGTCAGTAGAGTGCCACCGCCGGGCTTCTGGAACAAGAAGTGGTCGTCAATGAGCTGCTGCTCCTCGTCCTTGGTCATCTTGCTCAGTGGGTAATATTTGCCCGCCAGGTCCTTCGTGAGGTTGCTAAGAGCCTTGGACAGCACGCGCTCAACCTCACGGCGTTCACCACGCGACGTTCCAGGCGGCAAGGCCAAGCCACGGACACTGCGACCAGCACGGATACGCGTCGAGATGACGTAGCTGTCCGGGAGCTTGCCGTTGCGGATCTTGGAGGGGTCGATGTCCGTCTTGTGGGTGTCGGTTGGCTTGTAGCCGTGCCAGCCTTCAATGACGGGGTCCATGAGCTCCTTGAAGGTCTGGTACGACTCCTCGTCGCCAGCTACGACACCTACGCCGAGGTGGGGCGTGTCGATGCCTGTTTGAATGGCCTGGTCGATGGTGTAGCCACTGGCTGTCTTGCGGTCCTTGAGCTTGTCGTAGATCTCGGGCGTCAGGTGCTTGGCCATGAGACTCTTGTGCTTCGGAGTGAGCACAGGGTAGTTGTTGTACTTGGCCCTGGAGACAGTGGAACCGCCGCCAGAGATGCCCAGGTCGCGCTCGATGTTTCTCAGACGACTCGAGATGTCCAGCAAGACCTCGGACGTCGAGTTGGAGTTCTCCGCAGTCTTCGATGGCGACTGTGAGGATGCTGCAAGACCCAGCGTCACGGCGCCGGCACCCGCGATGTAGCGGGCGTTGGTCTTGATCATGCGACCTGCAGACAGCACAGACCTGTCAGCGATGTATCTGCTGCAATCGAGCGCTTCTACCTTTACTTACTCAACATGGTGCTTGCAAGGGGCTTGGTTTCGAGTCGCTTGGGAGGTCGCTGGTCAGATAGAAAGTGTTGGAGGCCCTGCAATGAGGAATGAGCGGTGGGTAGCCGCTTACGCGCACCGCAAGATCGCGACTTTTTACGGCGCTTAAAGATTCCATACTGAAAACAAGTATCCTGAACACAACTGGTACACAACTTCAAGGTGCAGGAAGTGGCGTCAGTGACTGAGCAAAAGCGTGACTTTACTGCCAAATTGATAGTCAAGATGGCATGGCTTCATTTGAGGTAAACTACAGCTCATGGGCAGCGAACTTGTACTCAAATAAGTATGTTTTGTGTCGATGTGCGTCGCAATTTACCACGACCGTCACTCCTACACGTCAAAGTCAAACTCGCAAGCCTCTCACCAAAGCGTGCGGCCGCCTGGACTGGGCTCAAGCCGCAACTTCTCTACCTAAAGGCGCAGCAATGATACTTATGCGCCACCCTTGCCACGGAAAGCACGTACGCCGCGGCCCATACCGCTGGGGCCTCCCCGGCCTCCTCCCATCATGCCACGCATGCCCTGGCCGCCCATAGCGGCGCTCATAGGCGCGCCACCAGCAGGGCCACCAGCCTGCGGCTGCTCCGACTTGGGGTTGCGCACAGTCTCGTCCACCGACAGGATGAGGCACGCCGCCTCCGTAGCCGCTGCGATCGAGTTAATCTTGTTAGCTGCAGGTTCCCACACGTGCGACTCGTATGTGTCACAGATGCCGCCGGTGGTGATGTCGACGCCGAACCATTTGCCGTCCTCGGGGTCCTTGAAGTGCTTCTGGCGCAGGTGATTCAGGATATCTGTCGCGTCATGGCCGGCGTTCTCAGCGATCTGACGAGGGATGATCTCGAACGCCTTAGCATAGGCATTCACCAGCAGCTGTGCCTTGCCCTCAATAGTGCGCGCGTATTGGCGCAGGTGACGAGAAATCTCCATCTCAATTGCACCACCACCAGCCACGACAGTAGACGATGCCACCGCACGCTTTACAACCATCAGCGCATCGTGTACCGACCGGTGAGCCTCTTCAATGAACTGCTCGGCACCGCCACGCAGCACAATCGTGGAGCTCTTGGCCTCAGCGCACTCCATAAAGATGTTGTACCGCTCGTTACCGACCTGACGCTCCTCGAAGCGGCCACACGATCCAAGTACTGACGGGTTCATGTCGTGCACCGACGTCTGCACCACACCGCCAGTGGCACGCTGCGTACGCTCCATATCGTCCTGAGCAACACGGCCAGCGCAGAAGAGACCGCGGTCAGCGAAGTACTGTGTAGCCAAGTCACCCACAGGCAACTTGGACAGGATAATCTGGGCTCCGCTTTTCACACACAGCTCCAGCTTCTCATAGATAATGTTCCACTCGGCGTCCACAATAGACTGGTACTTGGTGGGGTCGTCCAGACGCACTTCAGCGTTCTCCTTCTCCGACTTGAGCTCCAACTCAACATTCAACAGCAAGATCTTCGGGTTCACGAAAGTCTTGGGCTGCTGCTCGAATCCAGCGTACGAGAACGTCTTCTTGAACGCGACGCCCTTCACCAAGAACGAATCGGTCACTGATCCACCGGGAACCTTCTTAACACCAACCATACTGATGTCCAGACCCTCATCAAGACTCAGCACAGCGTCCACAATCTGCAATTAAACACACAACAATATCAGCATAAAAAGCATCATCTTGTCCCTTAATAGGTGCGCCCTACCATGGGGGAGAAGAACTGCTTGTGACGCGAGATGAGCTTCGAGTTGAGAGCGGTACCGCTGACACGCTCCAGCATCTGGCGGCGTCCGACCTCGTCCGAGTCAGCCACACGGATCTCAATCTCCTTGATCTTCTCCACTGCAAGCTGGCCGGCCTTGCGGAAGCTCTTAATGATCATCTGCGGGTGCATGTTCTCCTCAACGAAAGGCTTGGCCTGGCGCATGAACTCGGCACCCAGAAGTACAACAGACGTAGTGCCGTCCCCCACTTCGGCGTCCTGCGAGAGCGAGATATCCACGAGCGTCTTGGCTGCCGGGTGCACCACGTCCAGCAGGTTCATGATGGTGGCGCCATCATTGGAGATGGTAGTCTTGCCCCCAGTATGAATAAGCTTGTCCATACCGCGAGGACCAAGCGTCGTGCGCACGGCCTCCATCACGGCCTGGCACGCATTGATGTTGCTGATGAGCTGGGCTTTGCCCTGGCTCGTGTCCGTGCCTTCCTTCAGCAGGATAATCTGGGGTTGCTGCTCAGCGGAAAAGAGAGTGCAGATTAAAGGATAGTAGAGAGAGAGAGGAAGGCAGCGGGACGTACCATCATGCCGTTCATGGTTACCGGGTCGAGAGGACGAGCTTCGGGGCACTCGAACCAAGGAAGATTTGGTCGCCACACAGGAATCTTACACGCGATTGGCTAGCGGAACCGAGTGTACACACCACGCTACAAATCGGACATAAGACGATATGATTGCGACTAAGTACGATTAATAAAAAGTGTTTTTCTATAGAGAAACACTTTTTTTAGTGTTCAAAAACGCTTTTTATTAAAGTTATTTATTTGGGTTTCAATAAGTTTTTTCGCGTTGGAGGCGACGATGTCCAAATTCCGGGTGGTGCAGTTGACGCAGGAGGCGCTCAAAGTCCAATGCAAAGTAGACGACTTCGAGGAGTGGGGAGCTCCAACGCTAGATCTGCCTCAATACCAACGCAAGGAGGAGTTGCAACGCGAAACCCCGTTTTCCCAGCGAGGTTCTATCTTTTGGGCTCTTGTGGAAGATACAGGAGACATTGGGGACTCGAACCTGGTGGCTGGTCAGACAGTGCTCTATTGCCACTGCGAAAGCCACCAATTTGACTGCGCTGTTCGCCGCAGTTCTGGGGAGATTGAACGGGGTTACTCGCGCCATATCGGGTCGGTTTTCACACTGCCTCAGCACCGCAAGCGAGGACTCGCCAAATTTTTCATTAGTGAAGTGGCGAAACAGTTGGGAGAGCTACCAGGGTCGCTGGTGTCGGTGCTGTACTCAGACATTGGACCAAAATACTATGACAAGCTTGGGTGGAAGCTGCATCCCTCCAAAATGGCGACTTTGGATGTTACACACTCCCTTAACACCAAAAGTGACTGCATCAGCAGTGCAGAGCTGGAGTCGCTGACTCTGGATGAGAAGTTTGACCATTTTCTTCAAGCTGACAATTCGAAGTTGTTGAAGGAGCTGTCAAGTGATCGGTTTAAAGGACGGGAGGCGTTTGTAATTCTACCCACTCGCGATTCTATTGAGTGGCAGTTCTGTATTGGCGTGTACTTTGCTCAAATTCGAGGATACGAGGAGCTTCCATCGCGCTGCGGCGCGCAAATCAGCGAGGATGCCTTCATCGTTTGGTGCCACAACTTGAAGGCGTCGACGCTGTATGTGGTTCGAGCTCGGCTCCCGGAGGGTGACAAGAACGCTGCAGAGACCACTCGTTTGCTGTTAAACGAAGCGTTGAAGGAGGCTCGCAAGTTCAAGCTGAACAAAGTGGCTTTCTGGGATCCCCCTTCATTCTTAGCTGATACCGAAGTTTGCAATTACCTTGACATTCAGTTCGTCGATCGCGAGGACTCGCTGTCGAGTGCCATGATGTTTCATCATAGAGGTGGCGTTGATTCTGCAAGTTTTCTTCCTTACTGGCTGGCGAACGAGAAGTATGCCTGGGTCTAGAAGAAAACTACAACACCGATGGATATCGCAATGTTGCGATAACCGTAGCCACTTCAACATGATCGTACTTAATCAAAAAATCAAACTTTTTGATGACACATCATTGAATGCGCCGTGTCGAACCGCCCCACTTCGCGATGGAGAAGTTCCGTCTGGTGCAGCTAACGCAGGAGGCGCTTAAGGTGCAGTGCAAGACCGACGACCACGAGCACTGGGGAGCGCCTCTATTAACTGTCGAGCAATGGCAGCGAAAGGACGAAGCGCAGCGTGTCTCCCCATTTTCCCAAGCAGGGGCACTCTACTGGGCTCTCGTGGACAGAACTGAGAAGGATTCGTCCACGAGTGATGCGGGTCTCGTAGCGGGTCGAGATCTACTCTACTGTCACTGCAAGACCCTCCGTTTCGATTGTGTCTATCGCAAAATCTCCGGGGAAGTAGAGCGTGGATACTCGTATCAAATCAGTTCGGTCTACACACTCCCGGACTTCCGCAAGCGTGGGCTTGCGAGTTTCTTCTTGACGGAAGTGGCCAAACAATTGGAGAAACTACCGAAACCTCTGATCTCCGTATTGTACTCGGACGTTGGGCCGACGTTCTACGACAAGCTTGGGTGGAAATATCATCCGTCCAAGGCAGCTACGCTGGAGGTTGACCACCCTCAAAACGTTGCTACTGACGATAGCAACGTTGAGCTGGAGACGATGCTTCTCGACGATAACCTGGCCAAGTTTCTGGAGGCTGATAATGCCCGGTTGATAACGGAACTGTCAAGTGAAAAGTTCCAAGAGCGTAAGGCGTTCTTGATCCTGCCGACACGCGACTCGATCGAGTGGCAGTTCATCAACGGCATGCACTATGCTCGAGTGGTAGGATTCGACGAGCTTCCATCATGTTGTGGTGTCAAGGTTAACGACAACGCTTTCGTGCTTTGGTGGCACAACTTGAAGGAGTCGACGCTGTACGTCAGTCGAGCTCGATTCCCAGATTCCGGTGACAATGCTGCTGCGACTACGCGTGTTTTGCTGAACGCGGCACTGCAAGAAGCACGCAAGTTCAAGCTGAAGAAGGTCGTGGTCTGGGACCCGCCGTCTGGTTTGGTGCGCGACGAAATACGCCGTCTCCTTGAGATTGAGGTTGCAGAGCGCAAACTTTCTCTGTCGAGTGCTACGGTGTTTCGCCGTGGGGACACTCAAGAGGCAACGACAGCTCTGCCTCTCTGGTTCTGCAACGAGAAGTATGCTTGGGTCTAAGCGCAATTAATAGTAAGTATGTTGGTTGTGGATCCTGCAGCTACGAGAAAGGGGCAAGGTACGACCAACTAATTCCTTTGTCACTTTACTGTTGCTCAAAACTGAGAAAATGTTCATGACTCAATTCACATTTGTCTGTTTTGGTGATGATGTTAATTTGTTGCGTGTCTGACTGCAACACATTGTTACACTGTGGCTCTAACATTTCATTTTACAGCTGATTCTGCACCAGAATCAGATTGTGCAAGTCAATTGTTAGAAGCAACTTGAACTCCATCGTCGACCTCCCAATTACTCAGCTGACCGGGTAGTGCTTCAGTTGCAAAGCTCCAGTTGATCGTCAAGCATTGACGCAAGTTGATCTACGATCGCTAGTGGCAGCTCGCTACTGCGGCACCTCATGGCCATTGATAGCTCCCCTCGAGAAAGCAAGCCATGACTCGTTCCTTCTCAAACCTCACTTGTCATTTCGACATCTCATCCGCAACCAAGGTCATCAGTAACCGACTACGACTTGGACGAGCATGAAGATTTCTGCGTCAGCTTTCATTGGGCTTAGTGCAGTTCTTCATCATCTGCACTTCTCTGCAGTTGCTGGTCAAGCCATCGACAAGAACGGCAGCTCCAGCTTCAGCAATGATTCACCCGTTGTGGCACCCACGTTTGCGCCTGTGGTGAACAACACCGAACCGGACGCAGGAGATGTCGGCTTCACCAACTCCTCGGCATCAAATCCTGACGTTGGCGATGAGAATCCGTCCGGATTTCATGCCTCGGAACCTCCCAGCTACCTCGTCGAGCATACCGACGCCATGATGGGATTGTGTCCACCTCGCTTTCTCGACTCGTCCGTGATCAAGAACCGCGCCATCCCCACCAACAATTGGTGGGGCAACATCATTGCGCACGACTCCAACGCTGCCATCCAACCCATTTGGTCCAATCCGTACTCGTTGCAGATGGTCGTTGACAAGGCTCCGTTCGGCATGTCCGTCAGCTACCCGTATCGCAGCCGCTTCAGCGGTGGCAGCTCTGGCAACAACGGAGCCGTCAAGTTCTACGCTCACGGTATGGTTCGCGAGTTCGTGTTTTCGGCCGAGGAGATCGTGTGGCAGAAGCCCAACTTCCAAGTCGTGGACTGGGCCGACCAGGGAGTGACCGTCAAGTTCACTGCCGGATCGTCCAGTGGCACTATGGTGTCGGACTTGGTGTCTGGCATGGTGTACTCTTCGATGAAGTACTCGGGTCTCACCCCTCGACTGGTGTCAAGTGCTGCAATCTCCACTATCAACGGTCAGCCAATGGGTGGTCAAGTCCGCGGTTCTAAGTTCGAGATCGTCTACAACTCCGGCCAGAAGTGGGTTGTCTACGCGCTGTCGAGTGATGGTCGCAGTGAAAAGGAGATCACTCTCACGGCTGACGGTAATTCTGCTCTCAAGAGCACGGGCGTCTTTGACGGTATTCTTCGTGTTGCTATGGTACTTGAAAGTTCCTGGTTGACTACGCTGGATGAACACAAGTCCTGCATCGTTCAAGCCGCAAACATCGACCTTCATGATGACAGCTCCTACGCGTTCAAGTGGAAGACGACGGGTGATTGCTCTTGTGGTTTGCTGCACTACGCTATGAAGCACCACACTGAAACCATTGACAAGAGCAGCGGAGTCCGCCAGATGGACGGCATGGTGGCCTACTCAACGACTCGTGGAGCGTATCAGGCTTTCACGACACCTGGAGGCTCAGCCGACCCCGTGTGGGAGATCAAGGAAGCTCAACAAGTGCCCGAAGACTTCTACCCGTCCCGTAAGATCGCGTCCACTATGGCCCAGCAACAGCGTATCCTCGACCACCTCCGCGAAGACATCAATGCCGGGTGGTCCATTCCTCTCGATGGTAGCTACTACTTCAACGGCAAGGCTGCGCAGAAGTACGCGTCACTCTGTCTGATCGCGAACGACCCAGCCATCGTAGGAGGCGACAAAAGTCTCCTGAACTCGTGTCTGAATAAGCTTCGAGGTGTGATGGCTCCGTTCGTGGCTAATTCCTGGACCAACAAGCTCCAGTACGACAAAATTTACGGCGGCATCGTCAGCTCGCAGGGATTCAAGACCAAAGACCTCAACGCTGACTTCGGCAACACCATGTACAACGATCACCACTTTCACTACGGCTACTGGATCCACACGGCGGCCATCATCAACCGTCTGGACCCGAGCTGGAGTGACCTCCCCAAACTCAACACTTTGGTCAACCTATTGGTACGCGACGTCGCCAACTTCGACCCGGACGACAAATTCTTCGCGCGATTCCGTTCTTTTGACTGGTACCGTGGACACTCGTACTCACACGGTGTCACCCCGTTCGCAGACGGTAAGGACCAAGAGAGCACGTCCGAGGACGTCAACTTCGCCTTCGGTATGTACATGTACGGTAAAGCCACCAACAACGCCGCTATGGAGGCCGTCGGTAAGCTCATGACTCGCGTCAACGCACACGCCATCAAGACGTACTTCCTCATCGAAGACGCCAACCAGATCCACCCTGCCAACTTCCGTCCCAACAAGGTCACGGGCATCTTCTTCGACAACAAGGTGGACTACGCCACGTGGTTCAGCGCCGAGAAGTACTGCATCCACGGTATCCAGATGATCCCCGTGTCGGCTGTGACCGAGTTCGTGCGCACCAAACAATTCGTCAAGGAGGAGTGGGAGCAAGTACTGGGCAAGGAGGCCATCGTCACGCGTGAAGATACAGGCAACGCGTGGCTGTCGCTGCTGTACGCCAACTTCGCCATGGTGGATAAACAGCGGGCGCTGGGTGTGTTGCAGAAGGCCAAGATGGACGACGGTCTGTCTCGTTCGTGGGCGCTGTACATGTCCTCCAGCTTTGCTGAGTGAGTTGGTGAACATGAAGGCACTTTGGTCCATCGGTAATACCAAGGTACCGTGTCATCGCTTTGACAGTTGAGATTGCCATTTTCTTTGCATTCAGTTCTGCTAGCTCATAGATCACATCCTTCCAACTTCTAACCGCAATACATTTCATTTGACTTCCATCCACATCACCCGTCAACGATGCCAATGTGAGAATGAGCGCAGGAATTATCTGTATCTTCACCGGCGTGACCACTCTAGAGTTTAGAGTTTGAGCACGTGGTCTATCTGCAGTCCACCTAGCTTTCTGCATAACCCCGATGCCGTGTTGAGTGTGTGTACATAGATAGCATTGCCATCTTGTTCTTGCTTGCAGTAGGTGATGACCCCTCCACCGCAACCTTCCGCTCCGAATACCACAACATTGACACGGTCGACACAGCGTGGGCTCTCTAAGTCATGGACAACGATCGTAGGTACTTCACGTCCTGTCGTTCCAAGAGCTTGCCTCACAACGTCACCAGTATCGATGGAGGTCACTGGCACTCCGTCGATCAAGAAAGGGGTACTCTTCTTGTTCTTGATAACGTACCGACCAGGACAGTTACGGATCATCTTCCATGTTGCAAACTCCCTGACACCACGACCACCGTCCATGGATTAGCTCATGACCAGTGCTAGCAGAGCTCGACACGCAGGCATTACCACAAACGTTGTAGCAATTCACCGCCATCGCCTACGTAGTTCCCATCGCCAACGAACGTCACCACCGTCGCTTCATCGCACATCGGTTTTGGATGAAAATAAAAATGTGATGACGAATTTCAAATAAATAAATAAAGATAATTTTGCAGTAATATAGTATTTAAATATATGTGCAGTAATAAATTGTTGCAAAATATATTTGCTTTAATAAATAGTTTTTAAAAGATATTGTGCTTTGCAGCCGACATTTTTAGGCGCTATAAACGGCAACCCATCATCGTGAATGTGTGTGTGAAAAAATGCGAGCTGCTAATATTTAGTTAAAAATTAATCTGATCCATCTGTATTTATAACGGGCTCTACCAAATAATATACCCATTCCGAATAGATTACCCTTGCTCATTTTTAGGGTCAACACGCGCACCATTGTGGTGGAGTGGGGTTCGCAAAATCACGTTGCGAT
>NW_008648988.1:808640-812091 GCF_000247585.1 Phytophthora nicotianae INRA-310 | reverse complement strand
GTAATCACTGACGCGTCGTCGTCGACCACGAGTCTCAGAACGGGGTCGGGTCACTTCCCATCAATCAACCCCTTGTTCGCAGAAGCCGACTTCACCACAGGGCCAAAAGATACAATGGAACTGAGGCCAAGGCTGACGCATTTTCGTTTTTTTTTATTAAAGCCCGCGCAGACGGCAGGTTAATGCAAAGACAAGGAACTGATAGCGATGAAGTTTTCGTGGGATACATAACAAAAACACTGCTGAGGCATTTCGGCCGCGACCCGAACGCGTTTATTCTCCGCGTTGATGCGGCTTTCAATTTCAGTCAAGTGGAAAAACAATGCATTTGAATGCGGTATCTCGGATAAGTACAGAGTGCTTCATCTTGTTAAATTATATGCGTTCTCACAGCGTACAGAGTTTCAGTATTCCACCATGTTGCGGCTTTGAAGAACATCTACTTCGTTGTTATGTTAAAGTCGATGGTGCTTCGGTACGTCATGGCAGATGCCGATGGCGTCCGTACACCTTCCGGTTCTGCTACAACTAGTAACACAGTCGAAACATTTAACGCCATCACCAAGAAGGTGTAAACACTCAGAATGCGAATGAAATGGCTTGCCTCTTTCTCGGTTTGGCCGTGGCTGTCAGCACGAGAGTTTATCTGATGCAGTGTTCGCGGAACAAGCCAAATCCACGCCCAATATTAAAAGTACGAAGACGGGCAACGGAGCTGAAGAGGGGGAAGCTGATTGAGGAGATGCCACCACTCCCTTGCTCTGATAACGACCCAGTGTAAGTGACTACGTGCTTGCGAGAGTGCGACCTACTCCGCGAATCTACGTAAGACCGCAAAAGCAAACTGTCGAACTCATAGAGATCCGCAATATTAATGACAGAATGGAGAGCGATGATCAACCTGAAGCAGGGAAGGTCGTCAGTTTCCGCGAGCGTACGTATCTTACAAGTATTACTTTAAGTATACCTTGCGCGTGCACTTGTACTTTGCCTTGTGCATGCACTACGACTCTGACAATCCTCCCCGTCGATCGCTGTTCAACCGGATCCAGAGGAAAAGAAAACGAGGTCGTGTTGCCGAAGCCGTGGCAACCTAACAGCCAGCGCGAAAACGCCCAATTCTCTACGGGCCGGCTTTCTCGTTAGTCTAAGACCTTGTGTTGCCCTTTAATACCCTTGTCGGAGAGCGGAAACACCTTGAGTTAGATAGGGTGAATCAGTGGCAACAATTTCGTGTCGTATGACAGTGTGGATCAGTGTCACATGACAGTATTATTCTGAAATCTCAGTACCAACTACAACACTTCCAAACCGCTACGAAAGCTGTGTTTTACAACGCCCTATTCATTAACTTCAGCTCCTCTTCAGTGATGCTTCCCTTCAGCTCGTATACTTTAAGTATTGAATGGCGTCTATGCTGACAGTACGAGTTTATCTTTGCAAAGTACTTACCGCAGCTCTCACATGTAGCCCCTTCGTCATCGACAGCTCCGTCATCGTCTTCTTCCGCGTCGCCACTACCTCCACTCTTGCATGTCCGGATGTGGTTAGCTGAATGACGCCTCGACTCACAAATAAGCTTCAGTTCTCGCAAATGCAGCAGCCTCAGTAGTGTCCTCCTTCTGCTCAATGCCTTTGACCAATAGCAATGAAGCCGAGCGTTTTCTTCATCGAAATCTGCACCAGCATGCGCCAGGTCTCCTCGGAAAACTAAAATCGGCCCCTTGTTCAATACTAGAACCTTTGCATCATCGATATCGACGAGACTACCCAACCGGCGGGGAAAGACGATGAATCGGGTGCCAGGAATAAGCGCCGCAATCACCGAGGCCTGGACGCAAGTCTTCTTTAAAAGCGCCTTGCTTGTCTCGAAAGACTGATAGCCTTTGTGTGGTCCCTGTCTCATCCCGCCAGGGAGAGACTTCAGAGCATCCCAATCGTCTGTCTCAGTTCCCATTCTCCCTCAGCGCTCCCGGTGATGTCCTTTGTGCAGATGCTTCATTGCATCGCCTAAGGTCTTTATCGGAGCTTGTAGTCTGTTAGGGTCTCCATTCACCGTGTCATCGTTGACATCACCAGATAGGTTCAAACTTTAGCGGTTTGATTTGCTCCAGCACGGCGCTAAAGGTATCACCAGGAAGATCAATTCTGCCGATAACGTAACCTTCATTCCAAAGTTTAGCTATTTATGCGTTGTCCATATTTACCGTAAATCGAAGCGTCGACGACACTTGCGGAGAGCACGTAAGAGACGTGGCGGATGCGTGTGAGTGTTCTAGCAAGGCTAAGCAACAGTGGGAGCAGCATGCTTGCGCACCTTCGGTGCCTACACGGACGAGAGGACGAGACGTCGGGTATCAAGCGTGGTTGCGACGACCGAGCGCAGAGACTGTGCGGGTGTGGGCTGGCCGGTGCGAGCGTAACGGTCGAGCGCGGAGATCGTGCATGTGTAGGTGGTTGGGTGCGAAGAGGGGGGGGGCACCAAGAAAGACTTGGAGTGGCGGGCTGTGAGCACTGGCCAGTGGCGGGGACTGGGCTTGCGATCCACGTGGATACGCCGGTCTGTCGTGCGCTGCTGAACGCACGCTAAGGACAAGAAGGCAATAATCGAGAAGCGGGGATCAGTATTACACTGCCTACCAAGAGCGAGCGTCGATGAACTCGCAGCTACTTGAGCAGTGGATTGACCTCATAGTTTAGGGCTGTCTTCGAGTTAATTCCAGGGAGGGGACTGGTTTGAGATTCTATGCAAGCTCACACCTCTAAGGCCACGAAGATCAAATGTACTAAAAAGAACGTGGACATGCTGGTGATTCCAGGTGGTCGAACGCCTACATCCAAGCCAGAGATATCCGGATTTTGAGTCCCCCAAGACCGGGTTGCCTGACGTGATCAACGAAAGGAAAACTTCGTTTCTTATCGCGCAGTATCTGCTATGTAATACACGAAAATGCAGAATTAGTTGAATTCCTGCAAAAGGGCGATATAATCCACTTTTCAGAGGCTGATTCCTACTCTGATGCGTTCACACGAACAGCGACAATGCCAGCCTTAATGATCATAGCGCTCCATGAACAGAGTTAGCCACTTGTCTGAAGTCCGTATCCGTAAACTCCCCTCTTGCTAGCTCCAGAGTGGTCGGCTGAATCCACTGTCTCGATATCTTTTCTTTTGACGCACGTACACGCAGAATATCATTGAAGAGAACAACTTCCAGCTCTCCTAGGCGTGGACGGGCACCTCTACCTGGAGCTCTATACTGCAGAGCTGGCGAGTTCAGAAGCGTGGGTTTACTTTTCCACCAGTAGCGGATCTGAGCCGCCGAAACTTTCCAGCCTCACTTCCCTTTTAAAATGCGCTTCTGCGTGTGTAGGCACACCGCCGCCAGGGCGGCTGCAGCGGGGCTGCCGTAGCTAACGTCAGAGGAGGACGTACGACTCAAAGAGTCCCT
>NW_008648988.1:797439-802905 GCF_000247585.1 Phytophthora nicotianae INRA-310 | reverse complement strand
TCAGGATTTGATGCCGAGGAGTTGGTGAAGCCGACATCTCCTGCGTCCGGTTCGGTGTTGTTCACCACAGGCGCAAACGTGGGTGCCACAACGGGTGAATCATTGCTGAAGCTGGAGCTGCCGTTCTTGTCGATGGCTTGACCAGCAACTGCAGAGAAGTGCAGATGATGAAGAACTGCACTAAGCCCAATGAAAGCTGACGCAGAAATCTTCATGCTCGTCCAAGTCGTAGTCGGTTACTGATGACCTTGGTTGCGGATGAGATGTCGAAATGACAAGTGAGGTTTGAGAAGGAACGAGTCATGGCTTGCTTTCTCGAGGGGAGCTATCAATGGCCATGAGGTGCCGCAGTAGCGAGCTGCCACTAGCGATCGTAGATCAACTTGCGTCAATGCTTGACGATCAACTGGAGCTTTGCAACTGAAGCACTACCCGGTCAGCTGAGTAATTGGGAGGTCGACGATGGAGTTCAAGTTGCTTCTAACAATTGACTTGCACAATCTGATTCTGGTGCAGAATCAGCTGTAAAATGAAATGTTAGAGCCACAGTGTAACAATGTGTTGCAGTCAGACACGCAACAAATTAACATCATCACCAAAACAGACAAATGTGAATTGAGTCATGAACATTTTCTCAGTTTTGAGCAACAGTAAAGTGACAAAGGAATTAGTTGGTCGTACCTTGCCCCTTTCTCGTAGCTGCAGGATCCACAACCAACATACTTACTATTAATTGCGCTTAGACCCAAGCATACTTCTCGTTGCAGAACCAGAGAGGCAGAGCTGTCGTTGCCTCTTGAGTGTCCCCACGGCGAAACACCGTAGCACTCGACAGAGAAAGTTTGCGCTCTGCAACCTCAATCTCAAGGAGACGGCGTATTTCGTCGCGCACCAAACCAGACGGCGGGTCCCAGACCACGACCTTCTTCAGCTTGAACTTGCGTGCTTCTTGCAGTGCCGCGTTCAGCAAAACACGCGTAGTCGCAGCAGCATTTTCACCGGAATCTGGGAATCGAGCTCGACTGACGTACAGCGTCGACTCCTTCAAGTCGTGCCACCAAAGCACGAAAGCGTTGTCGTTAGTCTTGACATCATAAGCATCCAATCCTGCCACTCGAGCATAGTGCACGTCGTTAATGAGCTACTACTCGATGGGGTCACTCATCGGTAGGATCAAGCACTACCATTGCCCGTCTCAAGGCGTCTATGCAAAAAGTGTTTGCTGACTCTGCAGAGAATATCTGCGAGTTTGCTGTCGATATCTGTTTTTCCATGTTCCTAGTGGTGTGCTCGAGTGAGTCGGCATTGAATCTTGCTTTCTTTTGGGAGGCGATTCGAAGTTCTCAATCGATGGAGAGGATGTTGATCCCGCTTGTAAGCCTTCATTGTTTTTCTTCTCAGTGACTCCAAATACGAATACACGAAGTGATTCCTTGCATCGTATTCGCGATCACTTCGTAGACTCATGTAGACGCGGACCATGTCGGTGGGGGGTGGGGCCTGACTTAATGGGTTGTGTTCTGAAAACACGTATTTCGGGTTCATTTTCCACAGCAGAACCGCCACAACACTTATCACCGCTAACCACATTTTTAATCTGGACTAAAACCATTGACAATATAGGGTCCATCTCTTCCATAATCGGGTCACATAAAATTGGAATCATCAAGTTTGCTCCTTCGTGGTCGTGTGGCAACACACCGGACGCCCGCCGAGCTAACAAAAACTACACAGTGTCCTCGGTGGGTACTTTTCCCAGCTGCAAAAAATGACAGAACCCATTTTCCGCGATCTCCATTTTGTTTCCCATCCCTAAATTGTATTCGAGCTTTTACTCTATTTTCTTTTCTCACTTCCAGTTCAAGGAAAGTAGACACACATACAAACTGACCCGTGAACGGGAATCTATTGTACAACTTCTCTTCACCATCTCTTTCCTCGCTTTCCATCACAATAGTCGAGTCCATCACCAATCACCTCGCCGACACCACCTGTATCAAAACTCTTGTTTAGCAGCATCTCCTGTAATCCGCGGGTCCATTTGGATGACTGTACCAAACTCGTGCCGCCCCCCATGGCAAGAATCGGAAGTTGAGCAGCATAGTAGACCGTTTCCCTTATAGTTCTAGAATGCAAGAGCAGCCATAACGGTGACGATCGAGATGGCATGGTGGATGTGGGGCAAGCACGCACTCCCAGTCGACACATCATCGACGTGGCACCAATCCTTGAGCCTTCGTTGTATCTCTCCGCTACACCTGCGTCTGATCCCAGCAGTAACTTATTTGCAGTCACAGTAATTACAGCTTCAATAGAAGCTCGTAAAATCTTCCCATAACAATCTGCACCATTTCTTTAGATTCGGTAATGTCATATTCTCCCATTGCAGCTCGAAAAGTGCTGGGCCACAGTGGACGGCCCACTCCGACAAGAGTATTCCATATCTGCCTCTCGTGTTTCTCCTTCACAGCAGCTTTGTACGCACTTATCGATATTCCGCCCCCGTCCACCTCTGAGCTTCCACCGTGACTATTCAATACAGAACGCCAATATGAATCCATTGTGAGCGAAGCACAAACAGCGGGAGCAGTGATGTCGGCGTTGCTTGGTGACTGCGAGATGACGAATCAAGGATCGGAGGTTGTTCCAGACCGGATTTTCTGGAAGTCGTGTTAACCAAAACTGCAAAAATGCCACTACCAAATGAGATGCGATTAAATGAATTGACAAGTGCTTTGCAAAGTAGACGAAAGTAATCGATTTCTCCTATTTTCATCTCAAATAGCGTTGTTGCCTCGTCCAAAGCCAAGCTAACCACTCGCTTCGAGCTCGTCTTACGTGTTGACCGCTCCATACGCTGTTTCATATAATTTCTGACCAGCGTTTCAAATTGTCTACCACAGTGTTATCCGCCGTCTCCTTTGTGAAAAGATTAAGCCATTCATCTCCAACCGTTTCCCAGTTCGCTTCTGCATATTGGTAAATTGTTATTAGTTTTTCGACAAGCTGATTTTCGTTTTGTCATGGTGCAAATAAGCATCGCTGAAGGTTTAATGTCGGTCGAGGAAAACCAGAGGATGCTTGATCGCCCACGCACACATATAAAAGTCTCATCTCCCCTTCTGCGTCGATAATGTTGCTTGTGACTTTCGTAAATTGGTACACTAGTCAACTCTTTCCAAAACTAGAACTCTGCATTATGGCAGTGAACAGAGCCACGTATGCCCTTAGAGTTTGTAAATGTGCCTCCCAAAGTTCCTCCATATGCTCGTAGAATAATTGGCGGCATTTCAATGATATTTCAACTCTGTAAACGCATTCATTTGCAACTTCCCCGGGTTTTTTTGGCAGTAGTAAAAAGTATGCACCACCACCTAAAGCTTTGATCCTTCATGCAGCCTCCTGTGCGACTGGTTCAATGCCTTTGATACGAACCTTTAGAGCTAGGGAGTAGACATTACATTTTTCCCTTTACCATTGGATTTTCGTGTGTGACTTCAGCTGTACCAACTAATAAAATGATCAAAACTGACAGGAGGGCCAAATCGTTTTACATGTCAGTCACGTATCCATCCTTTTACCTTACCTATCAGCGTAAGCTGAAAGAATGTCAAGCAACACCCAACTAGGTAGTTCTTCACGACGAGGTTACTGAGTACAAGTGGAACGTCCTCGAAGTGCTCTGGTAAAGGATATTGTGCTCAAATTTTCTTGATATCTCACTCCTGCATCATCTCAATGTCGCGTGTGCTGTTTCTAGAGTTTCCCCTGTACTTCTGCTAAGGCTTGCTGAAATGTCTGCATTGACCGTTGGGCCCGACGCACTGCATGCTCATCGCGGTAGCTTGCAAGCTGAGCCATTTTGCGAGATCGATCAGCTGTCCACTTTTTGTAGAGAACACTTTGAGCCGGTCGATGGTAATGAGTGAGATGCTGGCTGCCAATACCAGCGAATGGGCTTTGTAATGTCGGACTGGAAGAGTAATCATCCACGTACTGCGACGTACCCGCTGCTGTTTTCTCTGCTCGAGCAATAAGTTCATTTACTAGCGTAGTCGAGTCAAAGATCGTTGGTTTGTGGTCAGACCCCATCTCATCAAAGTTAGCTTCATCATTGCGAAAAGATGAGGCTGTGGCTGGATCAAGCAATTCTTTCAGTTTGGTTCTGGATTCGTTCATCGCTGTATCCATTTCGGCCGACCTTGCTGCTAACTGTTGCTGCAGCTGTCGTAACTCGTCTTCTTCTTCCTGCAATGTTTTGCCACTTGAGCTGCAAATCTCCATTTCTCTCAACGACGCCCTGACAGGTTAAAACGATTTAGTTGAAAGAACGACGGAAGCTGGATGGATACACCTTTCAGCAAAACAAAGCAAACACTTACCTCGTGGCAGCAATTTGTTCTTGAATTTCGCGTGCCATTTGCTGCTTCATTGCCTCCAACGCAGCAACGTTTGAAGATCGCGATGAAGTTGAAGTTTCAAGCTTAGCTTCAGCTTGTGGAACTGATTCCTCCTCTACACTCTTTTCAATAGGTTGCTGGGATAGCTTGGAGAAGAGCTTGGAGGTGTGTGGAAGGCTTTCATTGGTGCGAATACTTGTAAACTTCTTGTTGGCTTTTGGTAATGAGGAATCATGGTCATCTTGGTTGGAGTAATCCACACTATCCTCGTTGTCGCCTTGTTTAAGTTTCTCCGCTCGCATCTGGGCTTCAGCCGCGACACGATGCATGTTGTCGTATTCCACTTGAAGTTTTACTAGCGCAACTTCTTTAGCGTGCATCTTGTCCTCGCTTCTAGCAAGTTTTTCTTCCAGTACGCTCTTTTGTCTGTACAATGAAATATTGTTATAAACAAAAGATATTCGTCACACTATGACGCTCAGATTTACCTCTGAATATCTGTTGCGTTTGCAACATGACATGCCAATTCACTTCGACATTTCCGGAGATCAGTGCGAAGCTCGGCACACAGTCGTTCTGCCTCCGTACGACCCACACGCAGTGCGGTAATTTCTTCTTCGAACTTAATAAAACAATAAACTTCAGTATCTTCAACGTAATTTTTAACATGGACCTACGCACCTCTACCCGTTCTTTTTCGTACTGCGTCTTGTGCAACCGGAGTAGTTCCTGACCAGCACGTACTTCGACTTCGAGTATTTTCACTTGAGTTTTGGACTGTGCTTCCAGGAAATCAAGAAATTCAGCATTCGTTGTCCCCATCGACTTGCCGGAAACTTCTCCATGTTTTAACCCCACGAAAATCAAACATTCTGCCACCATATCGAGAATCTGCTTGTGTAGTTGTAGCACCGCGCGTTCGAACTCGTTCGCCAGCTTTGTCGAGGATAGAGCTGAAGTGGATGTACTGAGGATCTACAATTTTAAAGATAATTTGGAATACAAGAATACTGTCAGTCCTAACATTTCGGATCCGTAGTATCTTAGATGTTACCTTCTCCATATC
>NW_008648988.1:742573-797339 GCF_000247585.1 Phytophthora nicotianae INRA-310 | reverse complement strand
AGCGTTCGTCCAGCGGTCGTCTTCTCCTTGTCCTCGCTACGCTGCGACGCAGACGCCAAGATGAGCGTCACCACCTCCAGAAGAGGCTGGAGGACCTCGTGCACGCCTTGTTTAAGTTTCTCCGCTCGCATCTGGGCTTCAGCCGCGACACGATGCATGTTGTCGTATTCCACTTGGAGTTTTACTAGCGCAACTTCTTTAGCGTGCATCTTGTCCTCGCTTCTAGCAAGTTTTTCTTCCAGTACGCTCTTTTGTCTGTACAATGAAATATTGTTATAAACAAAAGATATTCGTCACACTATGACGCTCAGATTTACCTCTGAATATCTGTTGCGTTTGCAACATGACATGCCAATTCACTTCGACATTTCCGGAGATCAGTGCGAAGCTCGGCACACAGTCGTTCTGCCTCCGTACGACCCACACGCAGTGCGGTAATTTCTTCTTCGAACTTAATAAAACAATAAACTTCAGTATCTTCAACGTAATTTTTAACATGGACCTACGCACCTCTACCCGTTCTTTTTCGTACTGCGTCTTGTGCAACCGGAGTAGTTCCTGACCAGCACGTACTTCGACTTCGAGTATTTTCACTTGAGTTTTGGACTGTGCTTCCAGGAAATCAAGAAATTCAGCATTCGTTGTCCCCATCGACTTGCCGGAAACTTCTCCATGTTTTAACCCCACGAAAATCAAACATTCTGCCACCATATCGAGAATCTGCTTGTGTAGTTGTAGCACCGCGCGTTCGAACTCGTTCGCCAGCTTTGTCGAGGATAGAGCTGAAGTGGATGTACTGAGGATCTACAATTTTAAAGATAATTTGGAATACAAGAATACTGTCAGTCCTAACATTTCGGATCCGTAGTATCTTAGATGTTACCTTCTCCATATCGAGAAGCCTGCTTTGCAGCTCTTCAATTGAGGCATTTGGAATTGTAGCGAGGTTACAGTCTGAGGTTGGATCCCCGTTCTCAGCCAAAATATGTAAAGAAGGTTCACCCAGCTTTGCTTCTTCAGTATGTAAGCTTTCATTTTTTCGTCTCGCTCCTAGCGTTTGATTGGTGGTGTCAGTACAATCGTCCTCGACTGCAAAAATTATGGGCGGTGATTGCGAAGCCGTCTTGATAGCATCGTTGGGGTTCGTTGCTAAACGTTCACCGCTTTCATCTGCAGTTATCAGGTGGAAACCTTGTGGCGGTGTCTTCTGATTGGAATCGTTTATATCGTTTTGGTACTCGGTTTCAGAGGAAAGAACAGCTTCGTTTTCTTCCGGTTCCGTATTGATCTCCACTGCAGAAGTGTGCTCGGACTCAGGTGCTTCTTGTACGGAAGATCGTTTTGGAGCACTGGAAGGGATCGTTTGCTGATTATTTGTTACGTTCTCTTCATTCACACCTTCGTTAGCAGTACTCCGAGCCTCATTATCCTCGTTTTGGTCATTTGTATTTGTTTGAATATCTTCCTTTGATTGTAGGGCCATATTTTGTGAATTCGGAATATCATCAAACTGGTCGTCCTCGATATCTTCAACAACGATAGCGTCATCAGCAGTATTATCTTTTGTACTTTGAGCCTGTGCAGCATCCTTCGCTTCAAGTTTAGGCCGTGTTTGAAAGTCACTCTTGTTTTCTGGTTCCGATACTTGCAGAGCAGATGCACTTTCGTCTGTTGTAGGCTTCATAGCAGCTTCAGAGACGTCTCTGAGTTGGTCATCCGGATTGGGTTGAGATCTCGAGTGTTCTAAACTGCGCGGGGAATATTCGCGTCGTTTTTCACCTTGCCTCGGTTTCCGGCGACGAACACGGAGAGCAGGCGTAGAGGCTTGCTCAGCAGCTGCAGCTCCGGCAGCATCAGCATAGGCTATGATCGCTCTGTGCAAATAAAGATAAGAAGTCTGTCAGTGAGGTCTCAATCACGGAGCCTCGATTCCCGTTACCTGTTGCCTAAATCGTTAATTCCAAGATTCTCAATCTGGCCAAACTTGCTAAACACTTGCTGCAGATCTATGTTAGACCACGTTTAAATAAATAAATGAGGTCTCACCTCCAGCTGCTCGACTGTAAAATTTGATTCTCCTGCATCCCAAGTAACCTGAACAAAATAAAGTTGCTTTGTCGAACCAGGGGTAACTGTATCAACCGTTGACGTGGATATCTGTTCGGGGATAGCAGGGATATTCATCTCGGTTGCACAATCGTAAGGCAATGAAGGAGCTTGTCGGATGAGGAACTCAGCGATGCATTTTCGGCGGCGCATCACGGTCTCTAGGCACAGTAAACAGATAGTTTACGGTAAATTCTACGGGTCTTGAAGTATAGTAGAGGGTGTTCGTACTCGAGTTCACAGTAATCTTGTCTTCTAATGGTCGAACCAACGCAATGCCGACATTCAAGGCGAGATTCGCCACACTCATATGACTTGATCCACTTGCTGCAACCTTGACACATCGTAATTAGGAGTCATCTGACACGCAAAAAAAGTTAAAAGCGAAACGTACATTATGTAAATGACCCAGGAAGACTTGTAGAAACTCGCGCGTGGAAAAAGGAATTTGTTTAAAAATCTCTATCACAACAATTTCTGCTTTTTCATTCATTTGTCCAGCAGATACAGCTTCCAATAGTTGGTGACTGATATCAGCAGGAATGAGCGGTTCATACAGCTCACCAAGTATCTAGACAGAAATGGCGTTCAGTTCGTTTTAAGAAGAAAAAAAATATCCTGGACCAATTCCCACCTCCTTGACGACGGTAGCCACAGAGTGAGGACTGTGCACGGACAAATCTGGCAATTGATTGCATCTACAGAGACGAAGTAGCTCCTTGCGTTCCAGCCCCACTCCGGATTTACTATAGAGCCCTTCCTCTTCGAGGTGATTTTTATCGAGAAACTTTACGACACGAGTCAGTGTTGCTAGCAATGCAAGCGGGATCGGAGAGGCAGTTGCATCGGTAGCGACAAGATTCGCAGAGTTGTTGTTGCTTTTGCGGAGCGTTGTTCTTGGAGACAGCGCGCTCGCTGCTATCGCCTTGATCCACGAGTGATGCTTCATCGTAAATTGATAAAGTCAACTGCCGACGTTTTGCGTAGTGCTCTATGAGTTTTATTTTTATTAAACACTAAACTGCCTACTTCGAAGTCGAATCCAACGCTAAAAAAAGCATCTAGGAAAGCCTTCCGGCGCAAGTAGCCTTCACCATCAGGGAGCGTTTACCGCACACTCGTTGAATTCACAGTTGAGCTCCGCAGAACGGTAGACCCACGTGCCATCGGCGCACATCGTGATGTCCCATTTGCACGCCTGTTAGCATTAGAAAGAGATAAATGGAAATACCACAAGTAAAATGTTCTTGAGCACACTGTACCTGTGGATTGTCGTCGAGCATCGCTGAGTGTCCCGCCGAAACATAATTGGAGAGGATGCAGATCACCCCGACAACAACCATAAGATGCATTACACTTAGCACCATGATGCTTCTGTTTCTTCTCAACAATACTCAAAGTTCGTTCTGCTAGAAAAGGCAATGGAAAAAATAAGACTCTTGCTCGTACATATTATTCATCCATGTCTATTTACTTGGAGCCATCTTCAGTACAGCTAGCTTACTGCAAGCAGCTCCAGATCACCGCGTAGTTGTCGAACAAGTTGCGCAACCTCATCATCACCAGGAAATTGTTGCTCCACAGCAAGTACCAGTTTGTCAACGATGTTCTGGTGGCGTTTGAACGCCCCTGTCAGACTTGATGTCCGCACTAACCCCTGAAGTACACGCAGTCGACGAGTCAAAACGGGAACCTTTTGAGCCACAAGTTCCTCCAAGAACGACGCGAAGATGTTCATCTCGCTCAGAACCAACGTCGATACACAAGCCTCCACCAGTAATCGCTCCTGTTCACGAGTATCCATCTCCTCTGGCGTCGTCGCCTGCTCCGACGTAGCATTATAAGTTGTCACCACCTTAGTACACAAACTCACAAGTTCTCTCTCCATCTCCACGGGAATCTCCGAGCGCTGTTGAGTCTGAGCAGTAGCAGATACCACACACGTCCGGTAAAACAGCAATAAAGTGTGTAACTCGGTCGCGTTCATGTCCTCACGCGCTTGAGCCTTGGCCAACGTCGGCGCCAGAATCTTCGGCAGGGAATTGCCCAAGTTCATCGCAATAAAAGTGCGGCACACGTGGCCAACAAGTTGAAGCTGTTGACGCTGCTGGAGCGCGTTAGTATCGACCGGAGCGAGTGCTGTACTGACCAGGAAACTCACAATGTGAGCGAGATCCACAGCCTCACGTCTCTGGAACAGAATATCAACCAGGAAGCTCTTAGCCTCGCTGTTTATACGCGGACTCTTGCAGCAACTTGCAAGTGCACGCAGCAGAGACACAGGATACCGGGGAATATGGTACACAAGCGCCACAAAGGCGAGTTGATCGGCCGCACCTAAGGCATCGAACCGGGTTCTGGCCAACATCCTCTGCTTCTCATCTTCAGTCATGGAAGCACACGGCACCGCTGCCAGATCGAAGAACGCTGACAAGTTGGCTAGCACTCCGTCCATCTGGTCACTAGTTGCGAATTCAGCAGGAAGCTGCTTGAGAACGGAGATCAAGGCCAGTAAACTGCGGCGGCCGAGCTCCATGTGCTGCGGATCGAGTTGGCCGAGCAGATCCGCAAGACATACAACCCACTGCATGACCATGGGCCACGCCAGCTTGTAGCTCTGTCGCTGTTGGCCACGGAGCGCAATTTCGAGCTGCTCGACGGCAAATGCTGTGCAGCTACGGAAGCTGACGGACTTGGGCGTGCACAGCACGTAGAATTGAGTCACTGCATCCAGCAAGAGCGTTCGTCCAGCGGTCGTCTTCTCCTTGTCCTCGCTACGCTGCGACGCAGACGCCAAGATGAGCGTCACCACCTCCAGAAGAGGCTGGAGGACGTTCTGCATGCTGGCCACCGCACGAAGCTCGACCGTCTCCTTGTACTTGGCCAGTGTACTAACCACATAGGAGCATGCACGCTGCTCCAACGCGTCCTCCTTGTCCGAACCTCGCATTAACGCAGGAAGGCGAAGATATTCACAGGCCAACTTGGCCAGCGCCGCATTCATCCCATGCCATCTTGAAAGCCCCGGGCCATCAGCAGCAGCGAGAGTCGCACTGGCACTTGGTAACATTGGAAAGTTCTCCGGTGCCAAAAGTTCCTCTCGTAACTTCAACGCAGCCTGGAAAAACTCGTTATTCTTTGCATCATCCTCGTCAATATTCAGCCGATCGGTATTAGCGCCGACCACAGCAGTCGTGCACTCCACAATGTACTTCATGTGCTCCACATGAACGTCCGAGAGTGCGTCGGTGCTTCCCTCAAGACACTCCAGCCACAGATCCAGTAGCGATGGCAATAGCGCACGTACTTTTTCCTGCCATGAAGCACTCGCCTTCTCTCCAGAGCTGGTAGTCATTGATGCAGCAGCAAACATACTGGTCGTAACAAGCCGCGGGGTGGGAAACAGTAGCAGCGACTTTGTCGTCGGTACAGAGGCCGACCGGGCCGTAGCGATCTTCCCACAACTTTGGCTAACACTCACAGATAGTAGCAATTTGTGTAGCACCTTGAGTGCCGAGAATCTAAGCGCCAGAGCTCCCGATGGCGCCTTGGGCTTCTTGCTTTTCTGCTTAGCCTTGTTGCTTTTTCGGCCACTGCTTCCTTTCTTTCCGGCCGAGTTTGAAGACTCAGTGCCCATTAACAGGTCGTATGTGTTCATCATCCTGATTCCTTGGGTCTGTGCGGCGCAGATCAAGTCCCTAAAATTCTCTAATAGTCTGGCCAAAGCCTCACGACCTGCGTCATCGCGTAGCAGCTCGGGTGCTTCATCCACCAGCTCGCCGATGGCTTTGAGAGCGTCCTGCCGTACGCCCACTTGCAAATGGGTCAGGCCGCTGCATAGATAAGTGGCCACGAGTGTGGCGAAGGGGGCCAGCGCACTGCGGAGCACAGGAAGTATGGCCTTCCACGCCTGCACTGCGGCTTCGCGCACTACAGCCTCCTCGTCCAGCAGTGTGGGCAAGAAGCGCTCCAGCAGCACTGAAGCGTTGGCCCGCAGGTTAGCCGCCGTGGCCTGCGTGGCTAACTCTTTAAGACCTTGCAACGCGCGTTGGCGTACATGCGCGTTGTAGTGGCCCGCCTGTTGCAACAGTTCCGGCAGCGCCTGACGCCGGTGCGTCAACTGGGCCGCGCCAGCCTTGTCCTGCAGAAGCGACTGCTCCAATAGATTAATGCGGCGAGAGGTGATGCCCACGGACGTCACATTAGCCGCGGGCGCAGCTCGGCGGCCCACCTTGCGCTTGGGCCGCTTAAAGTCCGCCGGCTTCTTCTTGGTCTTGGTGGCGATCGCGGCACGGGCCATCGAGACGATTTGGTAATGCGTTTTTGGCTGGTCATTATCTCCAGAAAGATGAGTGGATGAAATGTGATGGAATTGGGACAGGGGATTGGAGGAAAATACGATTTATTGGATGTTGAAGTGGGATGCATAATGTTGGCCATTTGATGCACATCGAAATGAAAAAAAATGAGTGTACAAAAAATATCGATGGAATTACGATGTTATCGATGGTACTTCGCTATCAAAATGCTAAAAGTGCATTGGCATGGCAGTTGCCGTCTAAGCGCAGACCTCGCCATCGGCGTTGGCCATGTCCATGACCCAGTAGTGCTTGTGCAGCTTCGTCTTGTCGTAGGCGTAACCAGGACCGATGAACTTGAAATCGCTGAAGAGATACGCGCTGGAAGACTTGACCCATGTGGCCACCACGGCATCCGCGCTAGCCTGACCGGCAGCAGCGAGTTCTGCGGACTGCGCGGTGTCAATGCCCTGGGCCTCGTAACGGGAAGTGGGAGTGGAGCCGTCCGATCCACGAGTGCTGACCTTGTTATTCTTGGCGTTGTCGTCAGCAAGGATCTGCGCCGCCTTTGCAAGCTTCGTGTTGATGCAGACGGGCTTGAGACCCTTCTCCGCTCGCTTGGCGTTCACAGAGTTCAGTAACTTCGTGCTGAAGTCGGCCACCTGCAATTCCCGGGCAACGTGGTTCTCGGCGTCGGCGTTGGCAATTCCAGCGAGGGTGACCAGTGCAAACGCGAATAGTCCTTTGATGTTCATGGTATTGCTTGGTTTTTTCTGTCTTCGGGTGGGGGCTACTTGGAATTTCGTCGCAATTTGGAAAGTGAGGAAGGTTACTGTGAATCAACAAGAAGGAGCCGCAGTCTTCGCCTCGGCAAAGCCTGTGATTTCCATCAATATTTTGTGGCAAGATGGGAACTCTCTATAGTGTGATCTCTATGACGCGATACAAGGTGCAATTCCATGCAGGCAATGCATGATGCATCCGCGTCATGTCAGGATAGTACAGTGTACTGTACACGTACAGTAACGTTGCAGGAAACCGAGATTGTAAAAAGCACCTAGCTCACCGAAACCAACGTTGAAGTCAAGCAACCAAGGACAAGCTTTGATTATTGGCGTTTCATGCTAAGGTCTACTAGTAACAGACAAGGTTAGCAGAAGAGGCCATCTATTTTAAAAAAAATATCGAGGTCAATTTTACTAGCGAAACGTACTACAGTATTAATAGTACTAAGTAGTATCCAACTACTGGTGCTATGGTAAAAAAAAAAAAAAAAAAGCGGAGCACGATAAGATAACAATGTGACTAAAGTTTGCAAATAACGATGAAATAGGTGAACGCTGTGTTCTATCTCGCATATAGATATTGCCCGTCATGCAACACTAGATCATAGGACAGCCTTTTAGGCGCTCTACGCACAGGTCTCGCCATTCGCGTTAGCGAGGTCGAGCACCCAGTAGTGCTTGCGCTAGCCAAGACTTGAGCCGCCTTTGCCAACTTCGTGTTGATGCAAACCGCCTTGAGTCCCTTCTCAGCGCGCTTGGCGTTCACCGCATCAAGCAGCTTTTTACTGAAGTCAGCGACCTGAAGCTCACGGGCAACGTGATCTTCGTGCACAGCAGTCTCAGCGTTGGTCATACCAACGAGTGCCACGAGGGCAAATGCGAACAGTCCCTTGATGTTCATGGTAGCGAAGTGTTTGATGTCGAAGAAGGGAAGGGGGCTACTTGAAATTGCTGTGCGAATTGAGAAGTGAAGTGAACCATGACATGGCGTGCGGGGTCACCTTGGCAAGGTTACCTTGCACAGCCCATGATTTCTGTATAGGTCGTAGGACGACCTCTATATCGCTCGAAATGATTCAATCTGGAAAACTGTTGAAGCTGGTCAATATTTCGACCACGAACAGCACAAAAGATGGGGTTCTAGACTGTAGTACATGTACAAAGCACTGTACTTCAAGTATAATACAGTCTGTATTATTAATACCTATTCAGGCCGGTAGGTGATCCAAAATCGTAGGAGCTTGTAACACTCTCAGTGGGTCAGGAACAACATGCTGGATGCTTTCTTGACCCACTACAGCACTGTGGTGTACTGCCATTCGTCAGTGCTGGAATTCTAGCAGCAGATCACTGTCAAAATTTGACTTTGATGACGATCGTGTGATCCACGGAAGCTGCAGAATCCAATTGCTATTCAGTACTTGGAGCTTATTCACTGATTTATATATTCAAGTATATGCAAGCTGGGCGCTGGTTGAGAAAGTGTTGGAAGAGCGTGTGTAAATGGAGGGGGGGGGGGGGGGAGTCCCCCCTGTCTTCCGCTCCAGAGAAGATGACCGAACTTCGCAATAAGATTCGACCTTATGTACCTGATGAATTCTAGGATAACCTGCTCTACGTCGCACCAAGCACACAAGAAAACGCTGCTAAGGCGGCAACACAAACCTGTCTAATTCTCGACTACTTTGGAGAATTGATTTAAAAAAAACCGCTGCAAAAAGTAACTTCACAAAATTTGAAGTCAAATATTTCTATTCTCGGGTGCTTAACTATGGAAAAAGTCATTAATGCACAAGAGCATTATTGCTGCCACGAGGTGAAAACTCTTCAGAAGAGGGTGTTGCCGTTACAGGTGTGCAATTAGAGTGAAGGTTAAGCACTTCTTCTGATCCTAAAGCTCGAATCACGTCCAAAGTAGTCAAAAGATCTTCATCAGTTCAACATTCGGTTCACGAAACCCAACTGGCAAGTACCTGGTCGGATGGAGACTGGCGCACGCCTCGTGCGACGATTTGGTGGCCAACTGCGAGACTGGAAATGAGCCCAGTGCTTTTCAGCGTATCCATATCCATATCGTTACTTGTAACGAATCAGAGGAAGGCCGTAGATTCTGTGAGCCCTTGCATCTAGCTCTGTTCGGGACAAACTATTGTGGTACATTCGAGGATAGGAATACCTTTAGACAGGAATAAATTGGCTGCTTCCAATGCTATGACTACCGAAGGGATCGTCTGTACTATTACGTGTCTCATTTTTTTCATCTCATAAACAGGTACTGTATACTAAAAAAATCGTTGACATAAAAGACGCAGAAAATAAAAAAAACCACTTTTATTAGGGCCAATCACATTCTAAATTTCAAAGTTGACGCAGTTCTATTGACGCAGTTCTAATTGGAGATTTTCTCGTTTTATATGGAGAAATTCTCAATTTGAACGTGAAACAACACTGAGAAGGCGAAGATGCAACGAGTCGCAACAGCGGCACACCTGTGCTTGTTGTTGAAGTTTGTTGGGATTTGCGAATTGCGTTCCCCGCAAATATTACAGCATTTACCTAAGATGAAGGAGTCCTTTTCTAATTCTTGTCGACAATGTTGCCGCATATTGGTAAGATGCATGCAATGGCGATAACCACAAACGAAGAGCGTCACTTACAGTGGCCGCCGCATGACCGCACCCGTGGACATCGGCGTACCCAGCTATGCGTTTTGATCACCCATGCGTACTAGGGAATCTTCCCATCCGTATTACGGCTCAGTGAGGGCGGGCCTGCTTTTGCCAAAAAAAATCATGAAATCATGGGCTCTGCAGGCCCGCGCGGACCCGTGCCCCACCGAGGCAGGAATCCTTTCGCCACGCCACAGAGCCACTCACTTTTGATTTTGCAGTTCGCAACACACCTGGAATATCCTTACCTCAAGAGCAAGAATCCAAGAACATCTTTCACCATGAACATCAAGGGACTTTTCACGCTCGCAGTTGTCGCGCTTGTCGGTATGACGAACGCCGAGGCCGAGGACAATGTTGTCCGTGAGCTCCAGGTCGCTGACTTCAGCACCAAACTCCTGAACGCTGTGAACGCCAAGCGTGCGGAGAAGGGCCTTGCCGCCGTGTGCATTAACACCAAGCTGGCGAAGGCTGCGCAAGCTCTCGCGGATGACAACGCCAAGAACAACAAGGTCAGCACCAAGGGCTCGGACGGCTCCACTCCGACGTCGCGTTACGACGTCCAGGGTATTGAGACCGCCCAGTCGGCTGAGCTTGTCGCTGCCGGTCAGTCCAGTGCCGACGCTGTTGTCGCCACCTGGACCAAGTCTTCAAGCGCGTACCTCTTCAGCGACTTCAAGTTCATCGGCCCTGGATACGCTTACGACAAGACTAAGACGTACAAGCACTACTGGGTGCTCGACTTCGCCAACGCTGATGGAGAGTCTTGCCAGTAAATCGGTGCTTGAGAGAGCTGCCTACCGCACTTATCCACCTGTAGAAAAACTATTCAACACATAATAACGGAGGCAGTAGCTGATTCTCAATAATAAAAAACAAAATTTGCAAATGAATTTGGCCTGGTGTGGCTGGAAAGCTTTTTGAATGACCGCTTTCCCACCGAAACAACTCATACATGTACAGGTACCGCCCTCCAATCCGTCCGAGGTACTACTCTCTTCCCTTTGCCAGGATATGAAGTGTATAAGGTTTTTCTTTTGATTTGCATTCAAATGCGCATAGCTGATGTATTAGCAACGACCTCATGGATATCTACGTCGCAGCTTTCGCTGCTCTTCTTTCTCGTCACTGCTGCCTCGCTCACACCTGGGAAAAGAATACCTGTGTGCTGGAAACAGTTCTTGATGGTGACTGTCTTCTGCATCTCCTCCCACAGCGCCTTCTCAAGTCGTATTGACGTCACCTTGACTAGCTTTCGCCTACTGGTGTCCTCGTGTGCGGGGCTCATGGTTTGCGGCGCCTTCCGAAGGATGTCGCTCACAGTACTTCTAGCTAATGGTCGACCAAGATTGTGACCAAGATTGTACGTTTTGGTCGACCACTCAGCAAGTTCGGCGTGCGTCATTCCAGGATTCTCACCCGCTTTCGCTATGAGAGCACGCTTATCTTTGATGGTCAGCCAGCGCCCCATGTTTGTTAGCCGCGCAGGGATTCAAAAGTGCGTTTCCCGCCTGATTGAAATTCAAACGACCTCCAAAAATGCATAATATAAATCCGATAGAGGTTATGGGAGGGACGGATTAGAGGGCGGAATCTGTATTGTCACCTCTCCTGGATTATTGCGAGGTGCTCGTAATCGAGTTCGTCGGCTCGAACGGCCACAGACGTTACACATGCTTCAACAAGGGTAACTTCAGATTTGCCTCGTCACTTGTCAGTCTAGGGGCGCGTGGCAAAATTCCACAGAAGACAGCCAGACCATAATGGATAGGCCTGCTACCTTCGATCCTGGCAGCGTAGCACAACGGACCCACACCAACGTAGCGTCCTGACTGCTAGAAAGACTTCCCTCGATTATACATTTGCTGCTTGCATGAACGCAATGCCGGTGTCACAAAGGATACGCGCATCATAACGTCGTGACGCTGGAAACCTGCACCACACACGTTGCAGCTTCTTGCAAGAGATACATATACCCAGTAACGATTGACCTTCTCGAGCGAACCTCCCCATCTGAAATCCATTCTAGTAATCCTGAGCTTTGCTTGACATGGAGTGCGTTTCTCACTGCAGCGAGGGCTCCCCTCGATGGCCCTTGCAATGGAAAACTTCTCCGTTCATTCTCCAAATTGCAGCGCAATACCAACTCTCCACCACTCCAAGTGAAGTACAAGAAGTATCATGAAGACCTTCCTAGCACTCGCTCTCATGGCTCTCATCAGCTCAGCCGATGCTCAAGTCGCTGACTACAACACTAAGATGCTGAATGCCGTCAACGCCAAACGCGCCGAGAAGGGTCTGAGTGCTGTTTGCATCAACACCAAGTTGGCTGCTGCGGCCCAGGTCCACGCGGAGGACATGGCCAAGAACAATTTCATTGGCACCTCGAGCTCGGACGGATCCGGCCAGATGGAACGCCTTGAGGCGCAGAATCTGACTGTGACCGCCGCTGCCGAGCTGGTTGGTGCCGGCTACACATCCGTGGACAGCATGGTAGCTGCTTGGCTCAAGGCCTCGAGCGACTACATCTACGCCGACTACCCGTTCATCGGTCCCGGCTACAAGTACGACAAGACCAAGCAGTACAAGCACTACTGGGTGCTCGACCTCTCGGACGGCGAGGGCGAGACCTGCGCCTAGATCCTAGACGCAAACTTTAACACTGGAAAAAAGACCATCGTTTGCTGAAATTTTGCATCGCTTAGCTAACGTCTCTCATAGTTGATGAACCGCAACGCTAGCAGACCCAGAACTCGCAGAACTGCAATGATAAGCACTACAACCCCCATGTTACGTGCCAATTGGTCGTGTCGAGCACCGAACGTGTACTCCACGTACTCCTTGACGCTTGAAAACGTGAGTGTAACTGGTGCGTTGGCCAACTTCTGACAACCAATGTCCGAGTCACCCGCAGACGGGCAATCCGCGAACACAAGCGCTGTCAATGCACTGAAGGAATATCGTAGAGGTACGATCTGGTAGAGCCACTTGTACCCGGCTGGAATGGAGTTGACTGGAGGGTTGAAGCCCATGAAGAGGAAACTGGCAGTGTTAACCACCACCCCGACAACCATGGCAAGTTCTGCTGTTGGTAGTGCATAAGCCAACAATTGACCCATGTATACTTGCAGTAGCACGAGTAGCGCTGTGTTGAGCCAGAAGAGCAACCACGATACGATACCACCCGTGAAGCCAACCATCGGGTAGAAGATCACGGAGAATAGAAGCGTACTGGTCAGCACGTACGGAATCTCGACGATCGACCCGGCGATAAAATACCAGAACGCGCTATACGTTTGGCCAGCACGTTCTCGATAGAAGGAGGCGCGATCACCCACTGCAACAGGGAGGACGCCAAAGAAGGACACGATCCCATTGAACCCCGTTGCAATGAAGAGCATACCAACGCCGGCATTCGCGCCAGCATATGATCCGTAGTCTGCCTCAAGGAATGCGACTCCAAAGATCAGGGCGAGTATCAGAGAGATACCAACACGCGTGATGTTGTAAGACGCTGTTCGCCAGTACGACCGAAAACTGCGTCGAACTAAGAAGCAAAGCTGTACCAGTGCTCCAGCAGCTCGCTTGCTTGCAAACGTCAGCTCAGCCAGATCTTCCGAAGGACACGCCACACCTGGTTCCTTCATCGCGGCATCCAACTGTTCCTGGAGTTTACTCGCCTTGAAAATATCTGCAAAGTCGACTGACACGCTTCCAGATTTTTTATCACCAGTGTTGACCCCCGCACCAATACACTCCAGCATCCAAGTAGCTGGATTAGCCTCTGGTTGGAGGGGAGTGACACCGGGAAGCTGTTCGAAGTATTGCACCAGATCGCGGCATTGCGGTCCAACATCGCCAAAGAATACTGTTCGACCACCTCGCTGCAACAATAGCACACTGTCGAAAAGTCCAAAAACTTCAGCTGACGGCTGGTGAATTGTAGTGAGCCGGAACGCGCCACCTTTTGTACCCCTTCCATTATGGCTTTAGCTGCGGCCGCGTCTAAGCCACTGGTAGGTTCGTCAAGGAATAAAATGCTGGGTTGGGCTGCTAGCTCCACACCAACTGTGAGTCGCTTAAGCTGCTCCATGGACGCCCCACGTACAATACGATCAGCTATGGGGTGAAGATCGAGTAGGTCGAGACACTCGCGAACTGTGTCTCGCTTGACGCTGTCGGGAACGTCTGCTGGCTGCCGAAGGAAGGCACTAAACGTTAACGCCTCGCGGAACGTAGCACCTTCGCAGTGCACGTCTGTTTGCTCGCAGTAACCAGTACAACGGCGCATTGCCAAGTCACTAGCTTCGTGTCCATTGAGTAGAATGCGTCCACTCACAGAGCCTCCTGGCTTGCGGTGTGCAATAACATCCATCAGTGTGGTTTTACCAGCACCAGAAGAGCCCATAAGTGCGGTCATGAATCCCGGCCGTGCAAATCCAGAAACGCCCTTCAGAATTTGTAGCATGCCGTCCTGCGTTTTATCTCGACTCAAGACCTCAACATCTCCCTGCTGTAAGCCGAAGTTTGCTTCAGCTTCCATTTGTGCATCACTGTCTTCTTTATCAGGATCTGTTTTCTTCAGGTGGTGGGGCATGGGCACAGAATACCAGATATCCTCGAACGCTAGTGTGACTGGAACAAAGTTTCTTTTGTAATCACCAGAGGAAGGTTGAACCGTGATATCCACCGACTCCGTTCCCCGTGGAGTCTTCACCAATCCGTACGAGCTGTCCCTCGCATTTTTCAAGTTTCGGGGCGGTTCAGCTTCCGATTTCTGGTTTCCATTGTCAACTCTATCGTAAGACACTCCAGCATCCTCTGGTCCCTCAAAGCGACGATGTTCCAGGGCCCATACAGCGAGAACCAAGAAGAGGAGATAGCAACCAACAACGACAACCATACTGAGCTCCACGTACTTCTTGTCCGCTGGAACGTCAAACAGCGACAGATAGTACTCCCCCATAGTTCCTCCCGATAGAGTACAGTAGTCAACCTCTTCGTAGATGCAGACGTCGAAACGAGGCGCTCGAAACTGGTTTACTGCTAGTCCGCGAATCCCCCACGCTACGGGACTCGCCCAGTAAAGCCAAATGAGATAGTCCGGAATCTGGTCTTTCGGGATGGCGAAACCCGAAAACATGACGAAGAAGAGAACGGACAACATCGCCATGGGCATCGCCACGTTCATATTGGGCGTGAACGCAACCAGAAGGAAGTACCAAGCGCCAAATGCCAAACTAGAGAGAAAGACGATCGCTTCGTAGCGTACGAAGAGCTCAACGTCGGGCACGAAGCCACACAGCCAGTAAATAAGTGACCCGAAAACTAGTGTCTCGAATAAAGCCACTGGTACGTGGCTCAGTGTGCTAGCAAGCACAAACGATGACGAGCGATAGAAATTGGCTCGACGCTGACGGTAGAAGATGTCGCGTGCCTCAAAGAGCGTCGGGATCTGCGCTGCCTGGCCCAGCGACACGAAGAAGATCACGGAAAAGACCACACCCATGATCACTTGCACGTCGGTAGCCTCGAAGTCATAGAACGTGCTGGCATACAGCAGTCCCATGACTACAGTCATCACTGCTCGACCGACTACGAATGCAATGTTGCGACTCAAAACCAGCATCTCGCGACGTACAAGCGTCCATGTACTAGCGCCGAAGCCTTGCTGGAATTCCGGAATCAAGTCCACGTACTTGTGTGTGTTTTCAGCCATACTAGCATCGACTGGAGTCTCCAATTGCTGCAACTGTTGCTGGTAGATCGACGACGACGCAAAAACTGCAGCGTACTGCTCCGCCGTACGCGGAGATTGACTTGAACCTGTTTGGTACCGAACCTGTTCATCCGTACCCAGATCCATCAAGAAGTCCGCAAAGTCGCGTCCCGGTGGGCAGTAGAATCCAAGGCTTTCGAAGTAACCTCGGACGTCTCTCACGGGGCCATGATAAGCTACTCGTCCTCCCATGAGTAGCAGAACATCGTCAAATAACTCAAAGACCTCGGGGGCAGGCTGCAACAATGCAGCTACAACAGTCTGGTCAAAGGAACGAGCTCGACCTCGTAGGGTTGAAACGATGTCGAAGGCTGCAGCACTGTCGAGTCCTGTGGTAATGCTATCCAAGAACAAGGCGAGTTTGTATCCGACCAACATTTCTCCAGTGGTAACGCGCTTCTTCTCACCTCCAGAGACCCCACGCTGCAGGTTCCCACCGATGTTCGTGTCTGCGCAGTGTTGCAAGCCAAGAAGCTCCAGAGTGATCTGTGGCAAGTGATGCAGCAGTGAGCATGCCGTGGCTTGTGCTTGGACGTTGTCTTCAGTCTGTACTGAACGATTCAGCAAGTCCTCGACATGCTTGTTAAAGTACGCGGTGCTACAAGTGTGAGCGAACTCGTGCGTCTCACGAACTGTCAGAGTCGACAAGTGCAGGTCTTGCTGAGGAACGTAAGCAGCAAATTGCGGCAAACGGGTAGCCAGAGATTCGCGAGACTCATCGTTAAACATGACGTCGCCGTCCACAGTGATATCTCTACTTTCAAGAGGGAACCGACCACTTAACAACTGCAGGAGCGATGACTTGCCTGATCCAGGTTGACCAAGAACGAGCGTCATGGTTCCAGGTTTGAAACCACCCGAGATATCTCGCAGAATGAAGCGATTCGCAATACTGTCATGGCCTTGATTCAAGCAGGCACTGAGAGACTTGGTGACAGCGTGACGGAGTACAGTTGGCAGTGTCGGGAGCTCCGATGTTGCACTCGATGTCGTGTCACGCGTCTTCACTCCAAGTGAGAGATTGTGCATTCGGATTTCGAGTCGAGGAAGCGGCCCAGCAGCCAGACTGAACTTGTTGGCTACGAAGCGATGGAACGCATCGGGGCCAGATGCTATAAACTCACTTGCTGAAGTGCCAGCGATGAATTCGTTTTGCTTGTCACTTTCTTCAGTTTCCATTGGTTTCGTGAATTTCTTGAAAAATGCGTTGAGGCTTGCCAAGGTGAAGGCAAATTCGGAAGTGATCAACGAGCAGGAATATCGAGAAGATATTGCAGTACCGCAAGGCCTAGCTTTCGATGGGTGGACTTCACGCCAAAGTCTCCGATAAACACCAGATCCAATGTTTTGTCAGCGAGCATTTGGCATAATACTGTATAAAAAGGGGCATGTGAAACCGGAATCGTAAATTTGTGGAAAAAAGTCAATTCATTCGGAGCGATTGGCGCTTTTTTTTTAGCTGCGTTGACAACTCTACGGAGCCTTCTCGCTTGTCTTGTCCTTTGCAGTCTTGTCCGAAGCAGGCGTCTCCTTCTTCTCTTCCTTCTTGTCCGTCAAGCCTACCTCCTCCGACTCTTTGTACTTAATCTTGTTGTTCACGAGGTTGTGCAACGCGATCGTGCAGCGGATCAACGACGACAAGTAGATCACCTGATAAAACAAGTAAAAACACGTCAATAAACCCATTTTTTCACGTCAAAAAGGGAGTTTCAATACGTACGAAATGCATGTCGTTTGTCTTCATGAACATGGAGCGCACGAGCTCGTCGATGTTGAGGTTCGGCAGCAGATTGAAGATGGTCTGCATGTTGTAAATGATCTGGTGATTGGGTGGCAAGCGGCCGGCCACCACGTTCTCCAGGTACGTCTTCATCTCCTCTAGTCGCTCTTTGAGTCCGTTAAGCGCCGTCATTTTGTGCTTAACCTGGCCGGCCAATGAGCTCACCGATGGATCGTTAATATCGCGCAATAAGTGCTCCACACCGACCTCCTCGGCCTCGTAAGCGCCGACAGTGGACTTAATGTGCTTAAAGACGCGTTTGATGGCCTTGCCGTCTTCCTCCACCTCTTCAATGGAGCCATAGGCTGTGGTGGGCAGACCTTCCACGTTGGGACGCACGTCACAGATAACCAGCACCGGGTTCGGGCAGTAGCGGCGGAACAAGTCGTCAATATCGAGGTCGGCCTTGCGGATCTTTGGGCCTGAACTGTAGAAGCCCACAATGCGCTCCTTGGCGTTTATTTTCTTGAACATCTGATACATGTTCTCCAAAAAATCGTGGTCCAAATACCAGATCCCTGGGTTGCGCAGGTCCTCGTCGAAAGGCACGGCGAACGAGTTGGTGATATCGCACTTGCCGTGGAACGTCGAGCCAAGAAGAACGCCGACCACGCGCTTGCTCGTATCACGAGCCACGCGGTTGTAGTGGTCCACGATGCTCAACAGCACCAGAGGGTGCGTCACAACCTCCTCAGGCAGCCCCCGCGTCGTCGTCGTCGTCGTCGTCGTCTCCGCCATCACGATGTCTATTAGACGAGAAGCTACAGATCTATTCAAAAGCTATAAAATCTTCCCCCTGAAAGTAACGATATGATGTTGCGATAGTGTGGCGGACATCAATTATTTCGCGTTTTGTACACAACCTGAGAGCATTATTGATGATGCCTTCGCCTGCGGCAGTGCGAGCCATCTACAGGTGTCTCCTGCGCGACGCGCGCGAGCTGCAGCGTACGCCGCACTTCAATATCCGTCGCGAGTTGCAGCTGGAGCAGTGGGGAACCGGTGGCTTCGTGGAACCACTTCCGACGCAAGAGGATGCGCAGAGCACGAACGATCCGAGGGTCCTCACATCGCTGGACGAATTCCGGAGGCTGAGGGACAATGCATTTCGCATGGGATCGCCCAGCGTCGACATCGTTCAGAGCATCCGGGTGGCATTTCGACAGAACATGCAGATCAGCGATCAAAAGGTGAAAAAATGCGGATCGAATTATTGAGGGTGGGCTGATGGATCGCTGATCTTTTGTGTGTGGCAGGCTGCGAGTGCGAAGTTGGACGAAGCAATTGAGTAAGCGGCAATGATTTTGAAATGCTGTTGAGTTTTAGGTGAACTCACTATTGGGGTTTCAAATGTTGCAGAGCGTTGAGCGAACTATCAGACCAACTTTTGTTAGCTCAGTGCTCCAGCGGTACGTTTGATCATAATTGAGTGGGATGGTTGTGGGTTCCTGATAGGCAATTGCTTGTTGTTTGATGTTTACAGTGACTGTGACAGACGGTATCCGCATCGAGGCATCGAGTAAGTATGTGCAGAGCCACAGCAACCCAGCCTCGAACACCTACCGCTTCACGTACCGGGTTACCATCACTAACCAAAGTAAGGATCTTCTAATCGTGTCAATTGCTGCTCCATGAGACTACGCATGTTCACACGTTCGTTTGTGTATTCTAGATGAGGGGTGCTCGATTCAGATACTGGGACGCCAATACACGTTCGAGAGCGAGAAGGGCCAAAGGATCGCGCTTCCACGGAATTCACCTGGAATCGTGGGCGCTACACCTCTACTGTCGCCGGGTCAGACGTTCGAGTACGCCAGCGGAGTAGACATCGACGCCCCACGAGGCTCCGTTACTGGCTGTCTGCACGCTGTGCGCAAGACGGGCGACGACGACGACGGTGATATCTTCGACGTGCTTGTGTCGAAATTTGCGCTGATAGCTCCAAACACACCTAGCAACAGGTGAGCTGGTTGCAAAATGAAGCTACAAATCATTCCCTGGCTTCGTTATTGCTGCAATGCAACCTTGTCGATGAGGCCCCAACTACGATCACCTCGCAGTTTGCCCCGGAGCAATATACCGTTCGTCAGTGTCGTCACTGAGGCGTTACCAGCAGCACGAGAACGGAGAGTAGTTCAATGGGTTTTTGCGCTGCTCCTACTTTAATGAAGTGGGGCCCTAGTGACCCATTAGAAGGTGTGTGTACATTTACTTCAGCACTTCTCTGCTGGCTTCAGAGCATGCATACGTGGAGTTCTGTCGACGTCGAGCTGTTGCTTTCATGCACTATCAAAAACTCGTATCTCCATCAGCCAAGCATGCGCTACTCCTAGGTCGCTTACTCGACCAGCGCGTGGTACGTTGGGTAGTACATCTTGGAAGCGACAAAGTCCTCCAGAGTTCCGCCGCGGCGAATCGTCGGCCGGAAACCGGCAACGTCTTCCTCAATAGCAGTCTCACAGACCGCAGTAGCCACCTTGAGCGACACATCACGGATGTTCTCCACGGACGGGAACACCTGGCCGTTCGCAATCTCCTCCGGAGTCATGCACTGCGACAGCGCCTTGGCAGCCGCGTAGAGCATGCCGTCCGTCACGCGGGTGGCCTGGATCACCGACGATGCGAGACCCACACCTGGGAAGATGAACATGTTGTTGCACTGGCTAATGTTGTATTGCGTGCCGTTGTACATGACGGGCTCGAACGGACTGCCACTGGCGAACACGCACTTGCCCTTGGTCCACTCGTAGGCCTGCTCAGCCGTACACTCGGCCACTGACGTGGGGTTCGACAGCGGGAAGACAATCGGGTGCTCTGCGTGCTTGGCCATCTCTTCCACAGCCTCCTTAGTGAAGGCACCGGCAGCAGCACTCAGGCCCATCAGCATCGTGGGCTTCACCTGCTTGATCACGTCCACAAGACTCGTCTTGTCAGCGATATCCTTGCGCGAGAAGAACTGTTGGCCCGAGTTCAGAGACTCGCGAGATTCGCCCAGTAGTCCGTGCTGGTCGAGGATGTAAAAGCGCTCACGAGCCTCCTCGGTCGTCATACCTTCACGTAGCATGCCCTGGAGCAACGTGGTGGCCACGCCCAGACCAGCACTACCAGCGCCTAGAATTACAATGCGCTGGTCCTTGAGCGGAATGTTAACTCGCTCACATGCGCTCAGAGCGCCAGCCAGAACCGTGGCACCCGTGCCTTGGATGTCATCATTAAAGCAGAGCTGCTTCAGACGGTACGCGTTCAGCACATCAGCAGCGTGTTCGCTTGAGAAATCCTCGAACTGCACGAGCACCTTGGGCCAGCGGTGACGCACAGCACGCATGAACTCGTCCACCATAGACCAAAAGGCTTCACCGGTGAGACGCGGCTGCTGTACACCGAGGTAGTACGGGTCCTCGAGGAGCTTCTTGTTGTTGGTTCCCGTGTCCAGCATCACCGGGAGGACCTTGCGCGGGTCAATGCCACCAGCAGCCGTGTAAAGTGCCAGCTTTCCGATAGGGATACCCATACCGTTGGCGCCAAGGTCACCAAGACCAAGGATACGGCTACCGTCCGTGACCACGATCACCTCCACGTCGTCGCACGGCCAGTTGTGCACCATAGCGCCGAACTGACTGCGATCACGCGTGCTGAAGAACATACCACGCGGGCGACGGAACAGGTGACCGAACTTCTGGCACACAACACCGACGGTCGGGGTGTACACGATGGGAGCTGAAGTTGAAGTTTGACATGCACACAAGTGTGAGTTGGCGGCGACAATTATGAGTTTCTAAATGAACGCACCCATTTCTTTCATGTGCTTGATCAGAAGACGGAAGAAGAGCGTCTCGTTACGGTCGTGCAGGTCTGTGAGGAAGCGGCTCTTGCTGAGTGGGTCCTTCTCCTGGCAGAAGGTGTCGTACAGCTTGGTAAGCTGCGCCTCCACCGTCAGGCGACGCGGCGGCACCAGGCCACGCAGACCTATCGATTGCACACACGCAAGATATTAGACTGGGTTGCAATAATGCATCAAATCGATCACTAGCCCTAGCGTACCGAGACGGTCTCGCTCGACGTGAGGGAAGCCTGTGCCCTTGTTGTAGAGCGGGTCGTGGATGATGTTGAGACCCTTTAAGCCCGTCTTGATGGGCGGGTTGTACTTCTTGAGCGTCGTTAAGTACGTGTCGAGCGTGTCATGTTCAGAGCCTGTGGGTTCGCCGAAGTTCATGGCCTCCTCGTCCTCCTCGTGGTCCTCAGTGGAGATGGGCGCCGATAGGAAGCGCGTCTGCAGCGCAGTGGAAGCACGTGGCACAGCGGCCGCCGCATGCTGCAGCGAGCGCTTCTGGGAGCGTATCTGGCGCGCCAGCATTGTGCAAAGGGTGTAGGAAAAGTGGTGCTTGGTGCTTGGGAGCGAATTGTCGAATAACCAAGCAGCCACACGAGCTGACACTGATTGCTGTGCTGCACACAAATTGACTGAGGTATCCGGTGACGGCAGACATGCTAAGCCTGAAAACTGTAGAGAGCTCTTCAAGCCCAAATCTGCCCAAATTGTGCCACCATCTGACCGAGCCCATTATGAGTGGCGGAAAATGAATAACTTAGAATATCATTGGCTGAAAACATGACTTGATAAACAGCCGGGATGTGCATCATTTTGACTGTTTGAGCGTCATTGGGCTGTTGTTGCCGCAACAACACGCTGGCAGAACGCAGATCCAGTGCTCGATTTCTAAAGTGACGGCCCTGTCTCAACTAACTACAGGAGCGCTGCTTCCGATACCTTTGGCCGCCAGGACTTCCAACAAGCTACATGTACCCGAGTCAGACCTGATGAGCAGCACTAGTTTAGTTCTGCCACCGATTGGTTCTTCTTCAAGAGGGACATACGAAGGTACACGCGGTGTAAACAGCACGAAAAGCAATGGTGGCGGTTGTTAACACCGAAACCAAGAGATTTCGAGGTTGAGGTCGCCGCATTCGTGGAGATGGTTGGTGTAGCATACCCCCAATGCAGAGAACACACCTCATTCTTTCGTTTGCAGCGCTAATGAAACTTTGTTTCTTGCGAGTAGTCACCGCCAGAGCTCTCGAGTAACGTGGACGTTTACAACCTTATTCCTGATACTCATCACCAATGACCGCTACTGTACGGTAGAATTGCAGTATATGTGTTCTTGTGCAGGCACTGTCGTTGGAATAGCTAGGTGCGTGGCCTCTGTATTTCGCTGAGTGAGCAGCAGCATCGCTCGACACAGCTCAACAACCGCTCAGTTCGAACTCCTTTTCTCCAGAACATTTTGTGCGTCATTAACGCACCATGGTTGCCAACCAATGGCAAAGTTTTTAACGATAAAGTTGAACTTGGGACGTTGAAGAGCAGAGGCCGGGTGCCGTAATATTGAAAACGTGTCAAGCAATGTCCAATTCGACGTACACATTTTGTGATTGTGTGGACAACATGATATTAGTGTGCCGAACGTACAATTGGGTTGACCACCTCACCCACAATTATGCGAAATGTGTCGCCGAAACACGTGCAGCGTAAATCACAAATGTGGCATAGTGAATCCAAGTTATTTCCCCACCGTGTCATCGAAACTTGGATACGTTTTCAGAAAAATCCGCTGGAAGCTCATTTGGCAACTAGCCTTGAAGGAGAGAGAATCTTTCACAAGCAACAACATTATGGCGGACAGCGCGTTCAGTGAGGCGGGCAAGAAGGCCGGACTGGAGGCCTGGCGCATTGAGGACCTCAAGCCCGTGGCCGTGCCAGCCGCCGAACAGCACAAGCTGTACAGTGGGGACAGCTACATCTTCCTCAAGACGAGCGAGGCGACGACGTACGAACGTACAACCCATTATCATTAATCCCACACACTGCATCTAACCTGTACCTGTGCGTCTCTCTCTCTCTCTCTGCTATCAACAGCGGCTTGACATGGGACATCCACTTCTGGCTGGGCAAGGATACGTCCACGGACGAGAGCGGTGTGGCTGCTTACAAGACCGTGGAGCTCGATGACGCGCTAGGCGGTGTGCCCGTGCAGCACCGCGAGTGCCAAGGCCACGAATCGGTGGGTTCATTATACCTCAATTCATTAAGGTTGCCTCGACTGACTAATAAAATAATTGTGTACCTGTAGCCTCTGTTCCTGTCGTACTTTAAGTCCACCGGCTTGCAGTACCTCGAAGGTGGCGTGGCCAGCGGCTTCAACGAAGTTAAGCGCGATGAGTACGCGACGCGTCTGTACCGTATCAAGGGAAAACACACGGTGCGCGTCGAGCAGGTGCCGCTACAGAGCTCGTCTCTGAGTGTGGACGACGCCTACGTCCTTGACGCTGGCCTTGAGCTCTACCTGTATGCTGGCAAGGAGGCCAACCGTCTCGAGAAGTCGAAGGCTCTGGAGTTCATCACCAAGACCAGGGAAGCTCGCGGAGGTCGCGCTGACGTCACATTCATTGACGAAGACCCGGAAAATGCTGCCTTCTGGGAAGCTCTGGGCAGCTTCGAGACTGTGACGCGGTCGGGTGAGACTGACGAGCACCACGAGAACGCAGTCAAGAAGAACACAACGGTACTGCGTGTAAGCGGCTCCACCGACGACAACCTGCAGGTTGCTGACGTTACTCCGTCATCGGGAGTGCTCACCAAGGACATCTTGAAGACCGAGGACGTCTTCATCATTGATGTGGGTAACGAGGTGTTCGTGTGGGTGGGTAAAGCCGCCTCTGACAGCGAGCGCAAGAACGCGTTGACCGTTGCTGTGCACTACTTGAAGGAGGAAGGTCGTCCCTCACACACGCCTATTACTCGTGTGGTTGAAGAGGGTGAGACGCCGTTGTTCACTGCGCTGTTCAAGGCGTGGACGGAGCCTAAAGTGCTTGAATTTGGCTACCAAGCCAGCAAGGGGGTTGCGAAGATGCAGGACGACAAGCCTGTTGATGTTAAGGCGTTGGTGAAAGCTGCGTCGCAGGATGAGGAGGATATTGGAGTGGATCCTAACGGTGATGGCAACCACGAAGTCACAGTGTGGCGTATTGAAGACTTTGACAAGGTGGAAGTGCCTAAGGAACAGTATGGACACTTCTACGATGGTGACAGCTACATTGTTCTCCATGTGGTGACACCCTCGAGTGGCAAGCCAACGCAGGTGATTTACTTCTGGCAGGGACGCTCGTCCACGACGGATGAAAAGGCTGCGTCGGCTCTGTTGGCAACGTTCTTGGATGACAGCATGCATGGAACTCCGGTTCAGGTCCGTGTGACGCAGGGCAAGGAGCCGGCACATTTCCGTGCGCTTTTCAACGGAACGATGATCGTGCACGCTGGTGGCAAGGCCAGTGCGTTTACTAACCGTGACGATGAGGATTCGTACGACACGGACGGAGTTTCGCTGTACCAGGTCAAGGGAACCAACGAGAAGAATACTTTGGCGGTTCAGGTGGACGAGAAGACGTCCAGCCTCACCTCGGGCGACTGCTTTGTGTTGGTTACTCCTAGCAAGGTCTACGAGTGGCAGGGTAACGGTAGCAGCGCTTCTGAGCGCGAGATTGCGTCCAAGATTGCCTCGATCCTCAAGAAGAGCCGTGATGCTGAGGTTGTCGAGGAAGGCAGCGAGTCCGATGAGTTCTGGGAGTTCTTGGGTGGCAAGGGCGAGTACGCTAAGACCAAGTCTTCGTTTGAGGCCCCTCACGAGCCTCGTCTGTTCCAGTGCTCGAACAAATATGGATACTTTGACGCTCGGGAGATCGTCAACTTCGGCCAGGACGACCTTAACACGGACGATGTCTTCATCTTGGATACATACACGACTCTGTACGTCTGGATCGGTGCTGGTGCCAACGAACCTGAGAGACGAGAGGCCATGGCGCTCGCTCAAAAGTATTTGGCGGTTGCCAAGAGCGACGGACGTGGTGACGGTACGCCTATTGTGGCCGTCCACTGCAACAACGAGCCGCTTATGTTCACGAGCCACTTCTTGGCTTGGGACGACGAATTCTTCACCAAGAACGAATTCTTGGACCCTTACAAGACCCGTCTGCAGAAATTAAAGGAGGAAAAGGAGAAGAACGCCCCCAAGGATCTTCCTGGCACCATCACTAACGAGGATATCCGGGAGAAGGAGGCTCCCCTGTCTCCCAAGGCTCCAGCATCGCCCAACGTTGCTCCTGTCGCGACAAGGGCTGTCCCTATTCTGCCTACGGAGGCTCCTGTGCCAAAGGCCACTCCGGCATCGCCCAAGGCTACCCCGGTGTCCCCAAAGGCTGCTCCTCCTGCTCCGGTTTCGGCTAAGGCGACGGGCAGTGCTGGTGAGACTTTTTCGTACGAAGAGCTGAAGGCTGGCGTGGAGGGTATCGACATTGCTAGAAAGGAGGTAAGTGAAGATGTTTGTGGCTGTATATTCACGTAGTTTTTCGATACTGACATTTTTTTTTATCGTACAGAGCTACCTCACGGACGCTGAGTTCCAGACGGTAATGGAAATGAGCAAGGACGAGTTTGAAAAGCTCCCCAAGTGGAAGCAGCAGGCCAAGAAGAAGGAAGTCAACCTTTTCTAAGCTGCAAGATCATGACTGAGGAGCTTCACTTCTCGCAGTCCTGTCGTGTATGCTGCAATGTGAAAAAGATTTTCATAGCTTACGTGATATGAAGTAACGAAATACGACATGCAACATTGCAACAACATACACTCCTCTTGTAGCGTTTTGCCGACTACATTCACTCTTCTTGTTGCCTTTTGCTTCAAACTCGACACGACGAATTTTGCCGGATATTCGAACTGCATTTGTTGCCGGATAAATTTCGATACTGAACTCAAATGTAGCACTTCGTATCAGACCAAGATGGCGACAGTGACGCTTGGCCGAAAGCTCGCGCCATTCACGCCCAGCGGTGACGGAGTGCTGGACCATGCGCTCGATCTACTGGCGCTCTCAAGCGACGACGTGCTGTTCGACTTGGGCTGCGGTGACGCACGGATACTGGTGCACGCCGCCGAGAAGACTGGCGCCAGGTGCCGGGATCGTTCGATTACGTTGGTGAAATATTTCATGAAAATTGACTGGTACCATGGTATATTGCGTATGGCTCTTATGTTGCAGATGTGTCGGCGTGGAGTACGATGAAGACCTGGTGAAGCGAGCGCGGACACGCGTTGAGGTGATGACACGCTTGCGTCTCTTTGGGTTGGTGTTATTGGCACAGCCGACTGATGAATCTTTGCATTGCAATTGATGCAGGAGCATGGAGTGGAGGCGCTGGTGGAAATTCGGCATGGTGACGCGTTGGAGGTGGATCTAACGTTGGCAACGGCCTTGTTCCTGTATCTCGTGCCACAAGTGAGTGGATCATTTCATGTTGAAGTGGTGATCGAATGCTAATGTGGCGTCTGCAGGGAATTAAGATGCTCCTCCCGAAGTATGACTACGAAATTGTGTTGTGATGGTCCATCTACATCTAATGTGGAATCGCTTTTTTGCGCAGGCTAGAAGAAGCACGACGACTGCAGGTGCGCATAGTGACATACGTGTTCTCGATACCAGGCTGGAAACCGGACGACCAGCGCACCTACAAAGGCACTAAAGTATGTTTTGTTCTTGTTGCCAATAAGGGTGCCCAGATGGACCTCTTTCATGACCTCATATTTTGTCATTTGCTTGCAGGTATACCTGTATAATTCATCGGCGCCAGCCCCTGAACAGTGATCGACACTGTATCTACACAACCACTCAAGCTAAACACAATTCCTCCATCCTATCCGGATCCAGTTGTCAAGAGTTCCACGACAGTTCCCCCAGCCATAGTTTATCATCGACCGATTCCTTCATTTGTTTCTGAGTTTTTTGTTATCCCGTTGCTCGGAAGAATTATCACCATTACTCTGCATTCCCTTCGGATCCCCCAGCAACTAGGGTACAACTTTAGCTTTAAGAGCTAGCTTAGAACTGACGAGTCTTCATCTCCTCCTGAACGGCAATAGCCGACGAGTACGAGTTGGCAGCGTACGTGGCGAAGTTCCGGTCCTTGGAGTGCGTAGTCACGATGTACTGACGCGGCACCTCTGGGAAGCCCTCAGGACTCGTGTACTGGTGGTGGCGGTGGAAGCCAACCTTCTTTTGGGCCGGAAGGTCATCGTCCAGCCGCCACTTAGCGCCTTCCGCCACCTTAGACAGGTGCTCCTGCATTGCCGAAGGATACAGGGGTTAGAGCATCGTATTCAGGAACGTTAAGGCGCCACGACGCACCAGAGTGTCCTCCTCGCCCTGGCTCTTGGGCGCCATGAGCTTCGAGATGAACTCGCCGACCGGGTTGCTCGCCATTATCGTCCGCCTGCCTGCACTTCCTGTGTAAGAGCTCTGCACCTCTCGTTGCAAAGTAGACCTCAACAATATCATAGTATGCATATTCGAAGGTTAAGTAAGACCACCAGAAAAAATGAAGTCTATTTGGTGTGCGTACACAAAGGCAAGTTGAAGCTAGTCCCACGCAGATGAACCGCCAAAGCCCACGTCGGGCGTGAAGTTGATCTGCGTCAAGTCCACGGGCTTGGACTCGACGCTTTTGGCCTTCTTGGCCTTCTTGAACTGTTTCACGGCCACCACACCGCTAGCGATCTCCTTTGGCTGTCGTTGGTCTTTCTTCTTGTCCAGTTTCTCCTTTCGTTTCTTCACCTTAGCTGCCTTCTTCTCCGCCTTCGCGTCTGTCTTGGACGGGGACGCTGTCTGGTCCACTGACTCGCTAGCTTCAACCTGCTTTTTGTGATGTTTTGCCTTCTTTTTTTCAGGTTCAGGCGTAGTAGCAGCCTCCTTCTCCGGCTTGTCTGTCTCGGACTGCTCGCTCTTCTGCCTCTTGTGGATTTTCTCCTTTTTAGGAGGCTTTTCGCCATCATTATTGCCGTCCTTACTAGACGTGGCCTTCCGGGACTCCTCTTTCGACTTGGATTTCTTCTTGACCTCGTCCCGCTTCCGCTTTCCGGTGACAACCTTCTTTTCTTTTTTACTCGAAGGCGTCGACTTCTTCTCCTCCTTCGGTGGAGCTACGTAGCCATGCACGCGCTTATCCAGCACGCGAGTGGCATCGCGCACGACCAAATTCGGGAACAACCGCTTCATTTTGAAGTTGTACTGCTTGTGCTTGGCGTCGAGTTTCTTCGCCTCCTTAATCTGCCGCTTTTCCTCTTCGGAAATGTCGGCCTTCTTGCTCTTAGTCTTGGGCCTCTTTTTCTTCTTGTCGTCATCACTATCACTTTTGTCGTCGTCACTCTCCTCTTCATCGTTATCACTGTCACAACTGTCGTCCTCCTCGGTGGAAGATTTCGCCGCGACATCAAGTTTCTTTCCGCAAATGGGGTTGCCAATCAAATTTAATTGCCGCAAATTCTCAAGCGTGCTCAGCGCCTCCAGACCAGACCAATCGTCAATCTGGTTGTGACTCAACTCCAACACCTTAAGATTCTCTGCAAAACCACCATGGCCACAGCATTAGAGCATGAATAAACCATACTAATAACATCACTTTTCCTTACTCAGTTGAGCCAAATGCGCCGGGATTTTCTTAATCCGGTTGTGCGAAAGTCGCAGCTCCGTGATCTCCGACAATTGGCTCAAGTTCGGGATCTCCTCCAGCAAGTTATGCGAACTGTATATCATCATTACAGCAAGTATATAAGTCAGCTATTCGATGATCTCTTGATCTCACAACAAACTCGTACATGGAGATCTTCTTGAGACTCGGGAGTCCGTCCAGCACGCGCTGTGGGATCTCCGTGATGCGGTTGTTGCTCACAATGAGCGAGTTGAGCTCCGGCAGTTTGGGCATCCAGTCCAATGCTGATATGGAGTTGTTGTTGAGTACGAGTGCCTTAAGCGTGCGGACGTTTCGCAGCACCTCGAACGGAATGCGCGTCACGTTGTTCTCAGCGGCGTTGAGGATCACGAGCTTCTTGAGGTGCTGGATCTCGGCCAGACCGTCGCCGTTTAGTTTATTATCCGTAAGCTTGAGCATCGTCACACGCGGTACTGACTTAAGCTGGGAGAGTTTGGTGAGCTTGTTGTAGCTCAGGTCCAACTTGGTGGCCGTCTGCAGCCCCTCGAGGCTCACGATGCTCTCAATACCGCGCCCCGTGAGGTCCACTTGCTGACCATTACGCTTCACGATTTCGTCGCGGAACTGCTGCAGCTTCTCAGCCGTCAACTTCTTGATGCGGCGCTTGCCAGGCTGCTCCGACGCGTCCGCCATGGTCCACCACAATTGCTCAGCTTTGACTGGTGCTTATTGGACAAGGGTCATTGAAACGGGGAAATATAGTGACATATCACTTCAACGACTGCAACTTTCGTGGAATCATGGACCCATGATGGAGCTAGGACGTTCCAATGCGCGCGCCACAACAATCGTGGCACGTGACATGAGTATTGGTCGAGTCGACCCGACGACTTCAAGGATGACAGCTATGCGCTGCCGCAGCTAAGCAGATCGCCGTGCAATTGACTACAAGGAGGTTGTTGATGCGCGACTGTAGACGTAAGAGACCGATTAGGTGGATTTAGTATTAATATTGTGCGCGTGTGATCGGTTTGGTGCCCATTTCGGCTCTTGCAGTGCTGACGTCGTATCATACAGCGGCAAGGGCATGAACATGCTTACCAACACCAACCCGCATGAAAGTGTAGCGATGTGTTAGGAGGATCCTCAAAGGCGTCTTCTTCATCTCCTAGGATAGACGAGCGCAGCTGCAACGCTCTACGGCGCTCTCGATGATGCAGGCCAAAGAGTGTAGACTCCAAGCGGTCTTAGCCACTTCAACATCATTCATTACCAGCGCCCGAGTGCCCTTTGCTTCGGCCTGAACTATCCACACAGGTCACGCAACGAGTTGTTTGCGGGGCGGTACAGTACTCGGCCGAGCATCGTAAATGCATGTTGCGAAGCGCAGCCTACGAGCCATAGATGTGATCGCCGAGCCCTAGGATAGCAGGACCTGTTTGCAATGGAGCGGATAACAGAGTAGTGACACTGGACCATCCGGCTCATGTACATGTAACGAGTCGCTTGATGCTTGCACAGCTCGATCATCTCTTGCCGAAGTCACACCTCGCCGATCCCACTGCCGTCGACAACGCCGAACCCGCTTGAATTAAATTGACGAACCTGTCGTTCCAACGCGCGTCTTGCTTGTCAGCACCAATGTGTGGCAAAATGTGGCTCCGGGAGCTCCTGCAGCGTAGCAAACGGCGACTACCGTGACGGCTACTTGACCGTTTTGTGGCACTTCCCGAGCACACCGTATTTCTACATAGAGAGCCTTGAGAGGCACTGTGCCTCTCCACTCCGACGACAATTGCGCTGGCCTACCAAAGCGATCTCGAACGCATCAGCGCCTGTAAGCGGCTCAATATGATACCAACGGTATCACATCTCATTGCCGCCGCACCGCATGCATTTTTCTCGCCAAGCTGTCTAGCGTCGGAACACCAGATCATTGCCGGGTGGATGATGTCAACGAGCAGCAACATGCCCAAGTGACACCAAAGCTCTTGTCTCTCGCGCGCGTGCCCATCAGATTTGGCATGCAAACGGTTTGGGCAGGTTATTCGTCCAGACGGCGGCGACTTGAGCTCAGGTCATACTGCGGCCAAAGTGTCCGCTCCGCGGCTGAAATGGCGACCGGATGGGCTGTAGGGGAGAGAGAGGCGAGGGAACGACGACAGGCGAGAGACGTGGTCTTCAGCAAGCATGTCCGGAGCGCCAGCAACGTCGGCACGACTCACTTGAGCACTTGACGACCAGCACGCAGCAGCATCTTGGCTACGACAGACGCGACCGGCCGTTATTTCATCGCTCCGCGTACCTCCGGCCTCATAGCAGCAGCAGCATACCCGACGGATTTTCGCCGGGTCTCACTTGCCAACTCTCGGTCGCTAAAGCATTGACCAGAGTACAGTCATCATCAACCGCCTCACCAAAAATGATGGTCGAGCCGCGCTACACGTCCGTCATGCGCAGCACGCGCAGCGGCAACTATTATAATGTTCCGATCTCCACCGATGCGATGGCCAACCGCAAGCACGACATGTCTGCGTTTACCAACTATGATGGTTTCGAGCACGAGGCAGTGGCCACCGCTTGGGGCACGACCACCATGCGCCGCCTGCCCGCTGTGGCCAAGCGCCGTGACCTCAACGCCGCACTGGACGGCGTCGCGCCCTCCAAGGACCCGCACACCTTCCAGCCGGCTTTTGCCTTCGATCTCAATAGACTTGTGGCTTCACTCACCAAGGGCTCGGCCAGCTCCAGCAACAGTTCGTCTTTCACTTCAACACGCAGCCACGGCGAGCCCACGCCAGAGCCCATGCCTGAGAACTCGCGGATACCTGTGCTACCCGAAGCCGCAGCGCCTCGACAGCGTGGACGACGTGGAGCTCTTTCGGGCGAGGAAGAACTCACGCGTTCATATGCCTCGCCCAACTCTACGACCCCAGAGAACAGCATCATCACGTACAGTCTCAATAAGCGCAAACAGAAGCGGCTGGCCGCCAAGGCACTAGCCGCAGCGTCGGTTAATGGCCCCAATTTCGAGGTAGCCGTGGCCGACGCCGGTAACGAGCATCAGCCGCAGTACGTACCACGTTACGTGCCCGAGTACCAGTCCGACGTGGCGATAGCAATGTCGTCACGCAACCGCGAGCCCTCGCTGGATGAGCAGAGCTACGCGCTATAAGGCGGGCGGAGCTAGTAGCAGTCTCCGTCCACCAGCTAGTCAGTCCCTACCTAATTATTAATCCGTGCATGAGTTAGTTAAGCGTAATGAACGCAGCCAGCGGTAGCTGTGGGTATTCTTCATCCTTGCATGCATTGCCTATGATAGTTTTCTTGCTACTTCTTTCGGCACCGCCGTCTCCGCGATAACGAAGCGCGTTGGATCGATCGCTGCTTCGACGGCTTCGACCAGATGGGGCGGCAGCTCACGACGTGCTAAACTGTCGGCTCTGTCGTGGCGCTCGAAGTAATGATGCTACTGCACACCGAACTGCCTCATCTTGTGTCTGATCTGCGTCTGTCAGCTCCATTGCGCGGGCGAACCCATTCTAGTAGTGGAGAAGAAACCGTCGTGCCTCTGCCCAAACTTTGACTGAAGCGGCTACAGCGGTAGAGAGAATAAGAGGCCGGACCTTTATCGTAGCATCACGACGCTAAGCTTATCTGCAGAACATGGGCCAAGGGCAGAGCTCCATCCCGACAACAGAGGTGGCGGCGCTCGTGGAGCTCTACGACGCGCTGAATGGCGACCGCTGGCGCCGCCGCGACGGCTGGAAGCAGCCCACGCGCGACCCCGAGCAATGGTTCGGCGTCGAAGTGGTCATGGGCCACGTCGTGGCGCTAGAACTGCCAGCTAACCAACTGAGCGGGTGTCTACCAGCGGCCAGCCTTACGCGGCTGCCACAACTCCGCGTGCTCGATCTGTCTAAGAACCAGCTGCGCGGCGAGATCCCGGCTGAGCTAGGAACCCTCTCGAGCCTCAAGCGCGTGGATCTGAGCTGTAATGACCTCACGGGCGCAATTCCGCGTCAGATCGGCGAGTGCGGCCAGCTACAGGAGCTCAATCTGTACCAGAACTCACTGTCCGGTTCCATGCCCAAGGAATTGGGCAAGCTTCAGAGTCTGAAGACACTGCAACTACAGCACAACAACCTGTGCGGGGCTTTACCCGAGGCTCTGTGTGAACTCTCGCAGCTCACCAAGTTCAGCGTGCGGGGCAACTGCCTCACGGGACGCATTCCGGCGGACATCGGCCGCTTGCAATCACTCGTGTTCCTCTCACTACGCAATAACGAGCTGACGGATGTCATCCCGCCGTCGATTGGCTGCTGCAAGGCGCTTGAGTTCCTCAATCTGTCCAGTAACCAGCTCAGCGGTCCCATTCCCGAGACGCTGGGCGACCTGGAAGACCTCGAGTATCTCTACTTGTTCGATAACGCACTTGAAGGCCGCGTGCCGGGCAGCATCGCGCGACTTAAGTTCCTTAAAGAGTCCGACTTCCGCGACAACCGTCTGCGTGGTGAGCTACCCAACTTCCTGGACGGGTGCTCTAGTCTTGAAGCCGTCATGACCAAGTGGAAAAACCGTAAAGCCAGCTACCGCCACGCCGTCCTAGGAGACCCTATGCCCACTCCCGATACGCCGCCTACATCGTCGCACCAGTTCTTACAAACACTTGAAGATCCACCCTCCAATTCGTCCGCCACCTTCTTGAGCCGAAGCTTCGACCACAAAGGCAGCAGCGGTGAGCCGCCCGACGGAACCCCAGAGGACGACCCTGCTAACAACTCCCATCTCGTCGCCGAATTCTCGCGGAAGCGCGTCTTTCACCTCTCTGCAGTGCAGACTAAATGATGGTAAATTCCCCCGAGGTTTCTTATAAGGGTTGAATGAATTGCGTATATGCATGACAATGTGGTCGAAATTGTACGCTCTCGTTGATTTTTTATTCACAAAGAATATTTACCTTTCAAAAGTGCCCCTGCCGACGAAGACGTTCGCATTCCAGAGGCTGTCGACGCCGTAGCTCGAGCCAATTCAATGTCGGGACCAGTGACACTCGCGAAATCGAAGTAGCGTTATAGTAAAGAGGCAGTGCTACCGTTCGCGTTGACAGCAGGCAGCATTCGATCCAGCTTCACAGGTTCTTGGAAACCAGGGAGGGTGATCTCTTAGTCCGCAGTTGACTGCGATAGCAGCGGCCGAATGGTCTCAACCGCTTCCCTTGGCTTTGAGATCGTCGCATGCTTAATGGTGACTGCCAGACTTCTCGGATACCCAAAGGAACAGCAACGAGTTTGTCAGATTTGTCAGCAGAGCCATCCCCAGGTTAATGGTGAGGATATTGAACACGATGAGTTGTGACATCGTCTGACACACCAAGACTTCTCCAATCTACCTCTTGACATCGATCAGCATCCTCGCCTTAGGTAACACGTCCAACTCGAATGGGTGCGTGTTCGCCTAAGAATTTAGTGTGATAATGTCTGTGCGTCCAACAAGGTTCGTGTTGAAACGAAGCAGTCCGATGTCGAGGCTATCGCTCTCTTTCTGTCCACAGGCACTACGCATAGATCTTCATTTGTGAGACCGCTGCCGATAGTCTCTTTAATGTACGCGATAAGCGCTCTCGTTGCTCCACTTCAGACTTTCACCGTCCCTTTGAAACTGTTCGGCAGGTTTCGGTTCTGGAAATCAGGGGCCAACTCAACGTGAACATATCTCCCAATAGCTCGTTTGTCTTCTCTCAACCACAGCGCCATGAGAAACATCCCTGCTTTCAGGAAGTACGCTAATTGGGGCTGTCTTGCAGCGTTTAATCTCTTCTGTTTAATGCGTTGCATTGGTGAATTTGACTATTTTGTCGGAAGTATCTAGTAACTTAGCGAAGATGCCTTGAGATGGAAGTAGCTTAAATCCAGTGCAGCTGAGTCTTTCAGAGGGCCGTGGTAAGTGCCACCGCCCAGTACGAACAATTTTCCAGCGTCGGTGAGGACGCTGGAATGCCATGCGCGAGGAGTTAGAGTGTGGTCACTCGGGATTGGCACCTTAAACCACTCAGTAGTTGCAATGTCCAGTATATACACACTGTCGTCCTCGGATTCAGCAATTCGTCCGCCAAAAACGAAAAGAAATTCGCCGATTGTGTGAGCTGTGTGGTATGACCGTGGAGGTGGGATATCTCCGGAGCACTGCAACACTGTCCAAAGCCGCTTCTCCAGGTCAAACAACCATACATCATTCATTCTATCATCGTTGAGTTGGCCATTACCACCGAAGACAATAAGTCGAGGAGCGTGGTTCCCCGAGCTCGGTGTCAAACACATCGAATGACCATCCCGAGCAGAAGGCCAGACAGCTCCTTCTTCACGAGGGCCAAACTCCTCCCAAGCAACCGTTGCATCCACCGAGCCGTGTGCATCACGGTCAGTTCTAACTCTTGACAATCGCAAGGTCAGCAATTGATCGCTCACTCCTTGTTTCGTTCGACCGCCAAACATGTACACGCTTCGGTCACCGTTACCATCGACAATTGACATCGCTGCGTGGCCTGATCGAGGAGCAGGAATCTCCTTCGAGTCCTGTGGACAATGTGGTTGTATCCATTGAAATCCTCGAGGCGAAGCTGGTATGAGTAAATGCACGCTGGAGTCTTCACCTCGTGACGATACTCCACCGTACACGCAATAGAATTCGCTGCCTTTGCTGCCGATAGATGAAGTCGAATGCCACGCGCGGGATGACGGAACATCGATGCCTTGAGTCGGTATTATGTCCCAGCTTGAGTTGTCATTCTCCTCTAGCACGAATACATCCGGCCTTTGCTCACGCACAGCTCGTCCACCAAACAGATAGATGCGTCCGTTGTCTCCTCTGAATAGCGTGTGTCCATTTACAGCAGCAGGGCCTGGATTACCTCGTACAGCGCTCTTCGACCAACCTCCGCGGACAGAATAAATCACTGCAGCTCGAACGCCCGCCCTTCGTAGTTCCACGTTAGCTCCGTTTCCACGCTGCTCCACGGCAGTAGCGGCATCCACAACGGTTTGGAGCTTCGCATAGCATTCTTTGTTATGTGGTTCGAAATTCAGTGCTGCCATTAGGTCGGCAACTGCTTGTTCATATTGCTCTAGGGCAATGTGCGCCGTCGCTCTACGCATAAACGGCTACAGCTCATCGTCACCAAAATGTCCATCACTGAATTACACTTTTGCTTGTACCTTAATCGTCGGAGCCACCTCAATCGCCCTGGTGCAGTCTGCAACTGCAAGATCAAACTCCTTGAGCTGTAGTAGATAGCAGCAAACAATGAGAATGGAGTTCTCAACAACGAAAGATTTATCACCAACACACTTTCAGATATGCTGCAGCTCGGTTTGAGAGACACACGGCGTTGTTTGTATCCATTTCGATACATCTGAAGACGTTGTCACATAAAGAAATAGTTAGTATTACTGCTGATCAATGTATGGAATGCGGAGCGAGGTCTAGAGACCGAGAGTAGGAGGAGATGGCGTCGTGCAGGCGCCCCTGGCGGAAGAACGTATTGCCCTCGTTCTTGGTTTTAATCACGAACTGCTCATCCACTGCGGACTTCTCATGTGCAAGCAGTTGGCCGTGGCCACTGGCGTTTAGCAGCTCCCGGAGCTGCGCAGGCGTGAGCTGCTGGAGCTCTCGGCGAAGCTTGTCCTCCTCCATGATGACGAATTACCTGCTCAAACGAATATAGATACGCAAACGGATTACGGGATGTTAAAGGATCCTAGAAAGTTTGCAATATTTCATGCTCACAGCATTATTTGTTTTCAAATTAAATGATATATTAACGGTAAAAACTGAAGCTTTACAGAAGTTAGATCGATGTGTATTGAAGGTTATTGGTTTTCATTATATGGATACATGCGATGATACTTACTGTACTGCGTCCCTTGGTGACGGTCCAGCATTGAAGCCGCCACAATCAGAACCAGACAGCCAATCGACTACTAAGAGAGAAGGCATCATGAACGTCGTGTGGGGGCGTTTTCAGACTGTTTACCCGCGCAAGGGCTGTACCGTGATGGATGACGACGTGGGGAAGTTGCGGCAGCCCCTCATGACTAGCGGCAGCGAGGACGAGAGCGACGGCAGCCTGGAAGACGAAGAATTAGGAGGTTTGTTACCGCATCGGGACATGCGGCCGCAGTTTGACGAGGGAGCGGCAGCCCGTAGGAAACGCCGGAGGCGTAAGGAAGATGAGGATCTGGGGGAGGTACCCAGGGGCTTTACGGTCAGTGTGGAGCCGCTCAAGCTGCTACGGTCCGTTGGCAGCTGGATGATTTCTCTCTCTGCTGCGGGTAACCTCCTGGTTCCGCGCAGCACCAGCCCCCTGCCTGCCTCACTGTCGACACAGATGCTGACGCACAGACGCAAGCAGGAAAGTATGGACGAGGTGTCGGACCGCGCGCTGGCAGTACTGGCCCTCATCACGGTGGTCTTCTGTTTCCTGTTGCTGCTCGTGGTGTACTCTCAAGCGGCGTAGGAAAGAAAAAAATCACCATGCATCACCAAGTTAGCTACCCCAATTGTGTCATGTGCTCCGTGGTCTGTTGGACAGCGCAGCTTCACTACAATTAATACAATGCTCATATTCTTATGCTGATTTCCAAGTGTCCGACTATTTGTTCTCAATTCGGCGCTTCCTGGTCTTCTGTGTGCTCTTGTTCTTGCTGTTGTTTGATGAATCTACCTTGAATGCGCTGGGGCATTTTGCAGCTAACGGGCACTTGGAGCAGGACGGATGTTTCGCTGTGCACACAGTCTGGCCGAAGCCCACGACGGCGAGAGAGAGATTACCCCAGTGTTCTCGAGGGATCCACTCTTCCAATTCCTTTCTCGTATTTTCCGGGGTTGTCGTAGATGCCCAGCCCAGGCGTTGAGCTAAGCGGTGTACGTGCGTGTCCACCACAATGCCGGCCACGTGGCCCCACGCTAACAACGTGATGACTCGACCAATCTTTGGTCCAATACCTGGTAACTGCAGTATTTCGTCCAGCGAACGAGGAATATCCCCGTGGAACTGAGTGCGTAGGATAGCAGCTACACGCTTGAGCTGATGCGCCTTGCGGTGGTAGAACCCAACGGGTTTTAACGCTTTGCCCAGTTCCTCCTCGCTCGTGGACTGCACGACTTCAATGGTGAGACCTTCGTCGGTTTCTCCGAGTTGATGCAGACGCTGCATCGCGGCGTAAGTGATCGGATCTTGTGTCTGAGAGCTCAGCAGTGCCGCCACCAGCAGCTGGAAACGCTCAACCTTGGCGTTGCTCACGCCAGGAGCTACACAGGCATGCGTCCCGAACTTGTCGATGGGCGTCTCCTTGCTTTTCCGAGCTTCATAGAGCCCCAGCAGCAACTCCAGTCGCCTGTCGGACTGTGCGGCGTCAGTATATGACTTGGTCTCTGACGCAGGTTCGATCTTAACAAGCTTCGTCGGACGGATTAGAGAAGCCTCCTTCTTTTCTTCGCTTCTGCCACGCTTGGCGCTGGAGCTCCCAGGTTGCTGCGTGGTCACCTCCAGCTTAACGTCCGCACTACCGCTGCTCTGTGTGCGCGCCGAAGCGTACGCGAAGCGCGTGAACGGATTACCGCCAGTCGTCCCAGACGTCCCCATTAAAAGTTGAAATGGCAACCAAAAAGAATAGTACAAGTACTTGTACTGAACGACGAAGAGAACAAGTGTGCACGCAATTCAGGCGGTCCCATGTTATGTGTGTGGGTTAGATTGGTCTCTGCGATTCTGCGCGCTTAGCCGCCCCCTTCGTTCTCCATCGTCTTTCAAAACTCGTGGGGGGAGGATGGGGTATCCGCTCAAGTTCTATACCAACGATCATCAATGGCAGCCATCGTTGCCTACGCTACTTGTATCTACGCCCATTTGTCACTCACATTTTCATGCTCGGTTCGAGACGCGGTTCACATACGCGTGGTAGATCTGGTCAAAGAACTGAGCGTCGTCCAGCAGACCGATCAGCGTCTGCTTAAGTTGCTCCTTGTTCACAGGCGAAGCCGGCTGCTTGTGCACCTGCGGTCGATTCTGCGAGATCATACCCATAATGGCCTCACCCGCAGCAATACCGTCTGCCTTGGAGATAGGAACCATACCACTCGCCTGGACATTCTCCTGCTTAGTCGAACCGTTGGCACTACCGCCACTGCTGCTGCTGTTGCTACGCTTACCCTTGGGAGATCGCTGCAAGATCGCTGTGGGCTGGTTTGTGTTCGTTCCACGGCGCTTTGAGTCCTCACGCTTGTTGCGAGAACGTCCCCGGTTACGCGACTGTGACGGCGGGCGTTCCTGCTGTTGTTGAGTAGGTTGCGACGTCTGCTGCTTCAAGTTCTGAGTCTGATCGGGCGACTGAGCCTTCGTAGGCGTAGCATCCGCAATAGTAGCGTTCTGCGGAGCCTTCAGCGACTGAATAAGACTGCAACATCAAGAATTCACTGTCAGCAGTCGGGTTTAACGAGTTTCTGGGTCAAAAAGTATCATACCGTTGGAGCAACTGTAGGATCTTGGCACGATCTTCTTCCGGGAAGAACCAGACACCGTAGATTGCGTAGCCCGACGAATACGTCTAGTGCCATGCGAACAAGCTGCCATCAGTCGCTAATTCCAAGAAACACGGATCAATTGCTACATCTTACCGTGTCGGGGCTGCGCAGGATGAGGAAGCTGTCCACGTTGTCCACCTGAAGACGATCGTCCAACGGCAGCGTCATGTTGGTCGTGCTTAGGCGGTTGTTGACGAAGATCTGGAAGCGTGGCGCCGACGATCTAAAACATGCGCAACATAACGTTAGCTTTACACTCTTTCACGTTCTAGCGCATTCTTTACACATGCCTCTTAACAACAAACAGACAGCCCTCGACATCCTTGCGCTTCTGCAGTATTAATATTAGTGGTACATACAGAGACATCACTAACGTTAGTATTGCGCTTCCCTCCCTCTCCGATCCACAATGACGCACCCAACTCTGCGCGTCCTGGTCGAACTCGTACATAACCACGTGGCTGGCCGTGTCCACAATCTCCATGACATCAGCGTCCTGGCGCTTCAGCACCTGCAGGTTCATGGCATTTGACTGCGTACGGTCCACGTGAAGTCCGTCGGCCGCCATTCTTAATCTCGTTATCAATCGCACAGTATTCCCCAGTGACTGGCGTTGAAAGCGTTGCTGATATATGCTTCCGTTGCTCTACGGTGTACAAATCACCATCTAGCAACATAAACAGAGCAACGTTAAACAGTCAAATCATTTCAGTAGTATGGGCGCCTTGGCGCAAGTCTGGCATGGCAGCGTGGCGCTGCTCGCGTGGACCTTCAAGCTTATCCGGACGCCGCATACCAGCAGCCTGCCTAGCGCCGTGTCTAGCTCATCCGCGCGCAGCAACGTCTGGAGTTTCCTCACGGCTGGCCCGCGACGTGCACGACGTCAATCGCACGCTGCGCTTGAGTTGCTCGAAAAATTCCGTCATGGCCCGGAGACACACAGCGAGTGGAACCTGTTCTTGTGGCGCGCAACATTTCCGCTTGTATCACTAGTACTGCTTACGCTGCTCTGCGTCGCGGGTCAGTTCGGCCACACCGCGTACTCACTCCTCGTGAACCCAGTCTGGTACTTCTGCAACTTAGCCCTCGTGACCACGCCGTTTCTATTGGTATTCCGGTTCTCGGGCCTCGAAGCAGTAGATGGAGAGCCACAGACCAAAATATGGTACGGCCTGGCCGCTATCAGCTTCGCCATCAGCCTCGTAGAGTGGTATATGAGTCTTCCTGCTAGCAGATACTCGTGGATCGTGGGCAATACTTTGTTCGGCATGGTGGCGCTGGGTGCAGTCCCGTTATTCTTCAGTATGCAGCCCAGAACAGCCCGATCTCAGTATGATGACCTAGTATTGGAGCAGGAGCAGGACAGGATGCGAGGTGTCCCCGAAGAGGACGAGGATGTGGACATTGATGGAGACATTAGAAGGTTGGCGAGACAGAGATCATCAGACAGACTGAGAGAACTGGAGATGCAACGACAGGGACAACCGAAGATGACTAGGCTATTGTATGGCTGCGGTTTTTGCGCGCTGGTGCTGTGGCTCATCATGTTCTCGTCATACAGTTCAGCACGAGGAAGCGAACCTGCGACACAGTCGTGGTTCTTACTGTACTCACTGTCACCAGTGCTGTGCATTGCGTTGTTTTGCGCCCGGGTTGCAAGAGTGCGCTTCAGCTTTGAGCACGCAGTGGCGTACAGTACACTGGTGGTGCACGTCCCGTTGTTTCTGGGGCACTTGTGTGTGAGGCTGTTCGCTCTCGCGGAGGATCCAGCTGCATCGTCGCCGACAAGCAGCGAGTCGTGGCTCAAGCTGGCGATTTCCGTGCTGTATTTGCTGCTGATGCAAGGCTATTTCTTCGTCATCACGCACACGGTGAACAGCATGTCGGAGCCGTTTGCGCATCCGTCGCTGCTGTATATTGGTCAGCTGTACTACTACACGTTCTGGTACTGCCTTGTGGGCTCCGACACGCCCATTGACGCGCTGTACTGGGGTATGTTGCTGCTCAACAACATCCACATCGCCTTTCTTAACACGGGTGTGTACACGGACTTCAAGCGCACATCTTCAGCCTGGCTAGCGATACCGTTGCACTCCAATATCACCTCGTCGGTGGCCTTTTGTCTGCGTACTACGACCTCGGTTATGGATGTTTCCAGGTGTCTGCCACACAGACGATCATGGGGAAGAAGAGGGCTGTTGGGGCTTAACTGTGGTGTAGTTGGCGCTGCAGCGATGGATACAGAATCCGATCTACTGGAAGGTGGTGACGATGATTACGAGTACGACAATGGTTACGGATCGGATGGCTTCGTCGTGACCAGGAATATTGACGACAAGGAGCCTGTCATTGGTGAGTTGCCATCCTGGCAAGAAACTGGAAGCCGGAATCGTGAACGAGACCGGGGTGTCAGTGAAAATCGGAGAGATACTCAATCATTGCCCGACTTTTCTTCTCCAGCTCGCAAGTCTGGCACAAAGAAGACTTCGTCTCTTCGTGACAAGTGCTCTCGCGCGCAGATGAACTGTAGAAAATGTGGTGACGGCACAAAATCCTCTCGATCCGGTAACGAGAATGTGGCTTTTGCGACGTCAGCTACAAATTCTGAGTCAAGAACAGCTACTAGTGACGCTCTGAGACCGCTTTACTTCCTCATGAAGGTTGCAGAGCAAGACAACATGGCCGACACGACTGCACTTATACTGGTGCCTTCACTTCTGACTCTACTAGCAGTGTTTGAGAAGCCAGGGAGTGCTCTTGCCGTACTACAAGACCAGACGAATCTGTGGCTACGGTGTGTCTGCATGTTCATTGGACGCCTTGGTGGCTCCTTCCTTGCTCGAGAAATCTTCACGTGCAAGCTGCGGTCACGGTTACGCTCGTCGCCCGAGGACCTTGGTGACCAACCTGACCCCATTAGCGGTTCAATTGACGGCATGTCGGCACGGCTTTGGATACAACAGCTGATGCTACAAGATTTCCACGCGCAGTTCTGGTATCTCACAGCTGTGACCGTTGTGGTAATTTTCGGTTGCTTCGCTCGGATCGACCTACCACTACGCTTTGCACTGCTTTGAATATGCAGTTTTAACTTCAAATATCTACACGAAATGCGAGTAAGTGGCCATAGATTTTTGTGCTGAACTAACATGCAAGTTGTTGCAGCCTATTGTGGAGGTGGAGTGTTGGGCGGTGTGCGAGGAAGTGAAAACTCAGGATCCGGTGCTGCCAAGGCGATGTTGGCGCGCTCTATAGCCTCGGCAAGCAGTTTCTCCTTCCGAACCCAGCGACGGCGACGTACGCTGCGTCCAACGAGTCGGTTGAGCTTCTTCTTGATGCGTCGTCGCTCCTGTAGATCTGGATCAAGTCCACTCGCATGGGCCTGGAGCTCTGGTGGTACGCCCTCAACTGTTTCCTGTTGTAGCTTCTCCTGAGCGCGCAAGAAGTCTTTGAACCTGGTGGCGTATTGCCACTGATCAGTGCCGCCGAAGCCTGGATCGACTACCCAGTGTTCGAGATCGAACGTTCCAGCACCGTCCGTCATGAGAGCATTGGTGAACTTGGGCGGATCAGTAATGAGAAGGTGGCCTGGTCGCAGTGATCCCCAGCCAGTGAACACTTGGTAGCGCTGGATCTCGTACACAGCCTGCTCCTCGATGGGTAGCGCCAAGATCTTCTCTTCGAATGACTTTGGCTCATCAGTAGCTTCACGACGCGTCGGACTGTCGGGATTATGGCGGGTAATGGGGCTCCCACCGGGCGACAGTACTCTACCGATAGCATTTGCGACCTGACTAACGGGTAGAACCATCTCGCGTAAGGGATTCAGGAATCGATCTTCCAGAACTTGAGTCGAGAAGGCAAAGCCCGTGTACACCTTCTGATCCGCTTGAGATGGCCGTTGGTTGGGCAAAGCCTGTTGTTCAGGCAGGTCGAAACGTGGCTTCTCCTCGGTCAGATCAGCCTGGAAGCGCTCGTACCGCAGCTCAGGTGGCGTCCATCGAGCCTTCTCCGGATTCTGGCTTCCGCGTTTGTGGAATTCCTGGAGAATGTGGTAGTATTCGGGGTTCATCTCGCGCTTGTAAGCCTTCCAGAGGAAATCGCGACCGAGACACAGTAGCAGAGACAAGAAGATTGCCAGGTAGAACTCGGGCAGAGCGAAAATATGCGGGAACGCAGTGTCGGCGACGGATGTGGGGAAGGACGCGGCGATGACGTAGCCCGAAATGTACCAGAAGATGATCGACGCAATGAACGCGAACGCCGTGATCGCGTTCCATGTGACCATATTTAACGCCAGTTTGACCCAGCCGACGCTGATCAGACAGCAGTAAGAAATGGCGCCACACAAGTCACGAGAGAAGCCATTGCCGGTCGAATCCACGGGACCACCGATGATAAGTGCGGGCACCAGACCGCAGACTACACACTCATAGAGCGCTTCAGCTACCCACTGTGCGAAGATACGAAGACTGAAGAGTTCACCCTGCGCTCCGACGTGGTAAAGACCTGGAAATTGCTCTGCTATACGTGCTGGGACTTCTTGCTCGGTGATCGCCACGATACCGATCGGCATCGAGGACCAGAAGACGTTGTAGCCGTTGATCCACATGTTGTTGTAGTACAGCGTACCAGAAGACCCACACTGAGGCAATGCAGCTAGCACGAACTCGGTTCCGAACAGCAAGATGTTCTTGTAGACTACATAGAGTGCAAGCTTGGCCATGCGACGATAGTTCCAGTGTCCGTGGACTAGAAGAAGACGCTTAAGGAACCGGAACTGCGCGATAGCGAAGTCACTCGCGTTCACCGCCTGCATGCCCTCGTGACCGGAGATTCCAACCCCGATATGCGCTTCTTGGATCATAGCGACGTCGTTGGCGCCGTCGCCGATAGCGAGTGAGCGACAGCCATGCAAGTTCGTCTTGAAGAGCCGAACCACTTGAGCTTTTTGCTTGGGCGAAACACGACAACAAATGACGGACACGCACTGCTGGGACACCTCAAGAAACAGCTCGGACAGCACGTCGTTGCTGAACACCATGGTCAGACAGCGACCGTCGATCACGATGGCTTGTTGCTGTGTGTCGTCTTTGACTCCGCTTGCCTGCAGCTCTGCACGCTTGCGAGCCTCAACACAGCGAGCCAGCAGCATGTCGTACAGGTCTGAAGCAGAGGGCGTCGTCTCCGCGTTGATCATGATCCGTTCCATGTCGTTGTTCAGCAGCTGACAGGCAAAGCCGATGTTCACCGCCGTCTCCTCCTTATCGCCCGTGAGTACCCAGATCTTGATACCAGCTCGAGATAAATCTCCCAGTGTCGACGTCACCTGGTCCTGCAGTCGATCCTCGATGGCTGTAGCGCCCATGAGCTGCAAACCTTGTTCAAGTTGCTCCTCAAGCTCTTCGATGCGGTTCGGTTCACCACGTTTCTGCATCGCCATTTGCTCCAGATCACCCAAGGCTGCATCGTACTCGCAGGACCACTCGGCATACGCGTCTGGGTGGAGCTCCTTCTGTGCGATTACAAGAGTTCGCAGGCCTTCGGTGGCATACCGTTCCAAGTGCGCGAGTGTAATGTCCACCATCGTCGAGTCTGACGACGGTGCCAGCCGAGGGAAGATAACCGAGTCAGCACCTTTAGTCAGCAGCATAATTCGCTTGTCAGGAGTGCGCACAACGACCGACATACGTTTGCGAGTGCTGGTGAAGTCGACCATCTCCAAGACTTCATAGACGACCTCCTCACGTTTGCCAGGGACGGAAATCGCCACTTCTCCGTTTCGACGGGCCAGGAACGAGTAGCCAAAGTAGTTGGCACCCGATACAAGCGCAAGTTCGTCCGGAGACGAAGCGGAGAAGCCTGTACCTGTATCATTCTCGGACAATGTTTCTCGTACAACGGAGTGGCAGACAGCCAAATGCACGAAAAAGTCGTGGATGCGAGCAGCTTGTTCCGGATGCAAACGCGCGTCACTATCACGCTCCAAATCTCCAGCTGGGTCCAGGAAATTGACGTTATCTGTCTTGACTAGTATCGGCGTGTTGTCTGCGAGTACATCGCTAGCAGAGAGATCCTTGCCAAGTCGTCGAGTGGCCTCGCGACCAATTTCAGTGGTGCCACGACCATAAGACACGCCGTGGATGCTCATCTTCCGGAAATCCATCTCGTTGGCTGTTAGCGTTCCCGTCTTGTCGCTGAAGATGTGAGTGACCTGCCCCAATTCGTCATTGAGATCGGAGTTACGTACAAGTGCTGGGGTGTCGGTCACTTCATCGTACATGCCAAGGTCGCGATTGAGGAAGAAAGTTTGATATGTTTTGACGATGGCGATGGTCACGTACAACGTAATGGGGACGAAGGACGCGATGAGGATCCAGAAGTAGCCCAGATAGATCAAGATACCTACGACATCATTACGGAAAGGGGCGACGCCGCTGAGGTTCTCGAGATGCAAGTACGTGGCACCTTCTCGGTTTTCTGCGACCCAAAACGCACACAACACTGCACCCAAGATGCACAAGGAAGCGAGAATTGCCATAAGCAACGCGTTGCCGCGGTTCACGATGGCGAGGATCTTGCTGATCTTTGTTGGAGGAGTATGTGACCCAGCCTGCATGATCTTAGTGTCGGCTCCCGTATTCAACACGAGGCCGTAGATGAACGGCGTGTTGCGGATGACACACCCACGCAACGCCACATTCTTCAAGTCGATCGGAATCGCGTGGCCGCTTTGCGGTTCAAAACGTCCCGAGAAGTTGTTGACGTCGTGGTTTGGTTGCTCGCAGATGACACGACCAGGAAGCTGAGCGAGTGCACGGGGGTCGCTGAGCTGCGAAAACGTACAGCTTAGCGCTTGACGCACCTTGAGATTCGTCTCGCCGTCAAGCGACTTCGTCTCCACAAAGCAAATTCCGGTCGGCGCATTCGGGTCCGGCTCGGATACGGCTAATAACAGCAAATCTGCTGGAATGGCTTCGTAGTTTTCCACTTTGATAATGTCCCCCACTGCAACATTTCGCCACGTATCGTCGCGGAAACAGCCCGGTTCATCGAGATCGAAAATGTGCGAGACGCGAGCGTTCATCTTGGCATCTGCAATGTGCCGTCCGCGATCTTCAATAGCGGCGAAAACAGCGTCAATCGACAGCACAAGCATGAGCACAATCCACTGGTACGGAATCGTCTGCGTGGACGAAATCTCGGGAATAATCTGGCCGGCACCAACTAGCAAAAAGTAAAAGTTTGCCACTTGCGAGAGTCGACCGTAGAAAAACCGAGGAATGAAGTTGAACTTCGTGTACTTGGCCGTAACCACCTTGTTGTTACAGAACTTCTGTGCTGCGTTCTGGGCGGGGTTGTTCACGTAGATGCAGCGAGCGCTGGTTTCCGGCAGCCCAAGAGCTCCACTGTTGTCTCCTACAGCGCCGTCACTAACGGCCGATAAGATGGACATGGTCGACGAACCCAGACCTGCCGCTGCCTCTGCGAGCATCTTGGGAGCCCATCCGGTCGACGCAGCGACAGGAGACTCGCCTACATGAACTGTCCTGTACGTCGACTCTGCATCCACCGACACGTCGGTCACACGTGCTGCTCCCGTGCCGATCACGGACTCCAGCACTGTCATATTTAATCCCAGAAGCTTCGAGTGCTCCTGGAATCGCTTTGGTGGGCGGTTGGGCTCTTGGAGAATGGACCGGTCACGAGAAACCATACCATTCTCGAAATACACACAAGAAATAACGACCGGGTTGTTGCAACTTGTGCCTAAATAACGTGCAAAGGTGAACATTGCTGCCTGCTAACGGAAGAGCCCATGACATTGAAAGGTGCTTTTAAACTGATGATACAACCATTACCAGTAGTCTAGAGCTTGGTCTGGATCTTGGCCTGCATGGCCTCGCCGTCCTCCTTGCTGATCATGCTCGGGCCGTCCGGCAGCTTAATGAGGCCGTCACCATCAAAACGTGGGATCACGTGGATGTGCGCGTGGAAAACGGCTTGACCGGACGCCGCGCCGTTGTTCTGGATGATATTAACACCGTCAGCGCCCGTGGCCTCCAGCACGGCATTGGCCAGACGCGGCAGCTCCTTGAACACATTGGCCGCCACCTCGGGGGTCATGTCCATGACCGTGGCGAAGCCTGGCGCCTTGGGGAGCAATAGAGCATGGCCTGGGGCTGTCGGGAAGGCATCAAGAATGGCCAACACGTGCTCCGTCTCGAACAACTTGTAGCACGGAATGTCGCCCTTGATGATCTTGGCGAAGATATTCTCCGGGTCGTACGCAATGGGAGCCATGATGATTTTGAATCGAAAATTTTGATATGTGAGGTTGCGAGTCACAAAGACTAATTTTGATTCGACCAATCGGCGCCGAGAACCTCTCAGAATTTATGTAAAGAGGAAGTTCACCATACATTTTTTCTTCTGGGCCTCACCATCTGAGGCCAGAAGAAAAAAATATCCGAGCACTAAAAGGTTCTTGTCTGACACACGCCACTTCACTTTGTCTTTCGCCACCAGAGCAGCAAATCGGCGCCAAAGAATACCATGAACCGCGCACTGGAGACAGTTTTCTTGGACTTTTCCCGTCATGCTACGGCCCGCAGCTACTATTCCTATCCGGAGGTGCGTCATGTCATAGGAATAGTGGAACGCCAGTGTCGAAAGCTAACTCTCTCACTGCACAGGGCTCCCGCAAGTCGAACTTCGTGTTTCGCGTCACCTACGAAGGCCAGGATCCGATAGAAGACGGTCGTGTGATCCTTTTCTTCGCCCCTAGTCCGGAACCGGAGCCGCGCTTCGAAGCCTTCGACCTGGAAGCCCCTCGCCCGATCTTCGCAAAGGATATCGTACGTGTGATATTTTCGCGATAATTTGACGCTTCTAGGTGATTTATTGATGGTTTTTATCCGCGTTGTAGAGAAATGTGCAACCTGGCGATGTGATAGAATTTGAAAGCACCGAGTACTCGACGCCGGAGGCTCTGGGCTTCGTACCGCAGAACCTCGACGTGTTCTCCAACGAACTCTTCGTCCAAGCATTAATTCACCACGGTACGGTTGTGTATTATATACTATAGCTTCACGTAGTTCTAACGAGGAAGGGTTAAATGGTGTGGTTTAGATGTGAACGACCCGGATGCGAATTCTAGGGTGGGCAACACTTATAGCAAGCCCGTGGAAGTTCGGTTTGACGACGACGAAGCTGACAATGTTGTCAAGATTGTGGCGGACCAAATTGTGGAGGAGACAATGGATTTAACTCCGACCGAGTGGGTGGAGCATATCTCGATGAAGAGCGAGTTGTTGAGCGACTACCACAACCAAGACGTCTACATGATGGCGTCGATCGTGCTACCGAAGGACTACGAGACTTTGAAGGACTCACAGCACTTCCCGACGGTATACTATATTGAAGGGTTCACTGGCACCGAGTCGTATGCGAAGCGTGCCAAGGGCTTTTTGTCGTCTGAGATGGGACAGGATTGGCAGGCTGGTCGGTGGCCGACTCCAATGCTAAGAGTTACGCTGGGATCGCGCTTCAAGTTTGGTCACACCTCGTTCGCTGATACAGATGCAAACGGTCCGTGGGGTACAGCACTAGTGGCTGAATTTATCCCGTATCTGGAAAGTTTGTATCCCGCGATTCCTTCAGCTGCTGGTCGTTTCCTGCACGGTCATTCTTCTGGTGGTTGGTCGACACTATGGCTACAATTACAGTTCCCTGACTTCTTTGGTGGTACATGGAGCTCTGCACCTGATCCTGTCGACTTCTCGAGATTCCAAGTTATGAATATTTACGAGGCCGAGAACGCGTATTGGGACTCTAATGGGCACCCGTATCCAACCAGCCGAAACAATGGACTCACTACATGCAGCAACCGGGATGAGAATTTGGTGGAGCGTGTGTATGGCCGCGGCAACGGTGGGCAATGGGATGCCTTTGTAAGTTCAAGAGCATTGGTTCATTTGCTTGTAATGGTGCTAACGTTCTTGTTGTAGTGTGCTTTATTCAGTCCACGCGGAGCTGACGGAATGCCGATCCCGCTGTTCGACAAGGTATCCGGTGACATCAACCGGGACGTTGCGGAGTACTGGGAACGCTTTGATATCTGCAAGTTCATTCGGAAACAGCCCGGGCTGTTGACCACAGAACTGCGTGGTAAGGTTCACGTTATCTGCGGCATTGAAGACACGTACTACCTCGACTTCGCATGCCGGTCGCTACAGAAGTTGGTTGGGAGCAGCAAAGCCAACGCTGAAGATGGCTCTGCTGTGCCCAACTACGTGGCGATGGTACCTGGAGATCACACCAGCATTCGGTCGCGTGCGCATTATCTCCAAGTGTACTCGGAGATTGCTGCTGTGTACAAAAGCAATGCTAACGCTTAAAAGTGGATGGGTACTTAGACTGATGGATTAAAAGCAATAAACGATGTCAAGATACTTCACCATGCTGTCTCTTCTTGTCCAAATAATGCTTGGTCTGGCTCCTCAACCCCCAAAGAATGCTTATGGCCACCATTTCGCGAAAGCTGTGCAGCAGTCTCTAAATAGCGGCGTCGGAACTGCTGAAGTTATTCTCGAGGCTCTCCCCAGAAACGCGCCCGCTTTCTTAATCTGAATTATCAGATCTAAATCTGACAGACTTAGACCAAAATTTTACATTTAGGGTGTGCATACAAAAGAAATCAAATTAGCCATGGCGCCAATTGCGGAGCGCGCTAGATGAACCGAATTATGAGGAACAAAGAAAAATGTTTTACTTAGTTTTTGTATTGAATCCGAAAAAACGCCCGCTTTACAAAACTCGACACACATTGAGTCCTCAATCACTTTGCAATCTTCCAGCTAGCCCTCGCCAAGACTAAGACCCCCACCATCAGCAGCAACACGAATGGCCACCCCAGCCCGTACCAGTACCACGTCGACGACACGAGCCTCTTCGCAATCGACAAGGTGATGGAGGATACCTGCGATGAGGCTCGTTGCGTGGACTGGTGCATGCAAGTGGGGCTCATCGACAAGGAGAAGACATGCCCGCCATGCACCTTGCCGATGAGGCTCTCGCTTGTGCGCAAGCGGTGGCGGTGCTGCCGCCGAAAACAGCATGCTGAAGGAAAAGAGATTTCCCTGGGCATGCTGACCAGCTCCTTTTTCACCGAGGCCAAGATTAAGATCTGCAGCGCTGTTCGTTTGCTGGCGTCACATCAAGGCAATGAGAGGCATGGGCAACGACCGTCTAGGCGCCTATCTAGACGAGTATATGTGGTGATCCTAGTTTTTCCCTGCTAAACCTACCTCGGGTCAGGCTTGGTAGTTGCAATTCATGACAGGCTTGGTAGTTGCAATTTTAAGAATCAATAAATTTGTTTGTTTATATCTGAATTTCTAGTTTAGAACACGGTTTCTAAAAAGCGGGCGCGTTTCGGGGGAGAGCCATTCTCGATGCAGGCATGGGCATCACGAAACAGGGCTTTTCCCAATTCAAGTACTGGATTATTTCCATCGTCTTAAAACCAGAACCTGCTTCAAAAGCAGTATCAACATATGCACACTGCAGTAGTGAATAATGTTCGAGAGTAGGTCATATGTGAGCTTCTTATAGGTCAACACACATACGTAACTGTGGAGCTGTATACGTGAGCTCGTTTGTGTCCACGATGGCGTACAAGTAAGACGTAGTCGCGCCTTCAGGTTCTGATAAGCAATCTCAAAGCTATCTTTGGTTTCGCGCTATGAGTACCAAGCTATCTTTAGTTGCGCCAGCTCATCTAGGTTATTGCTAGCTACTTTCATTCCAGCTTATCGCCGACTGAACACAGGAACGACTTCTTCACCGCCCGACCAATCGTCCCACTATTACCATGTCTTCGTCGACTCGCGCTGTCATGAATCTTGCGGGCGAATACGGAACCTCGGAGCTAACGATTGGACTGTCGTTCAGTCCAGGCAAAAAAGCCACCCATTTCATGCAGGACTACTGCTACAACGCCAATGTCCATTGCATCGTTCTAAGCAGCGGTAAGTTGAAGAAGTATCGCTGCGACGACCATCGTGATGGCGATGAAACCGGCTGCAAGTGGGAAGTTCGCGTCTCGTGTAAGAAGAAACGTGGCAATTTACGATTCTTTTTGGTGTCATCAATAAACAACGAGCACAGCGATTTTTGTACGTTTACTGCTAAACCGACCCAACGACTACTTGCTTCGATGGCGACACTTCGTGCCGCTGTCTTGGGCGACAAAAAAATTAAAGGCAAGGGTCTCGTGTCAGTGCTTTAGTCAAGAGACGCTATTAATCTACAGCTCAGCCGATCCATGATTTATCCGACGAAAGAAACAATTTTTGAGGAAGCAAATGGTGAGTGGACGTCTTCTTTTGAACGGCTTCCTTTTATGATGGCCGACTTGCGTGAGTCGAACGCTGGCACCACGGTGTCTCTGCAGGTAGACCAGCACCAACAATTTCTGCGAGGGTTTCTCGCTTTTGGTGCTAGTATTGGAAGTCAGGAGGGATTGCTTTCTTTGCTCGGTTTCGATGGTGCACATTCGAAGCATCCTATGTACAATGGTGTCGTGTTGTCATTGAGCGGGCGTGATGGTAATAATCAAAGCCTCACATTGGCCACAGCACTGGTGAATGTCGCGAACGAAGCCACTATTTTGTGGTTTTTAGAGTTATGCCATTCATCTGGCATTCATCTCGAGGAAGGGGCGATTTTTTGTGATCGAGGAATAATAATAGGGGCTGTCACTCAATTTAACGAGCTGAAGGAGGTTCAGATACACCTTCGGTACTGCACGGTGCATCTGATCCACAACATGAAGAAAAGTTTAAAGTCAGCGGCAAGCCTTTTGAAAATTCTGTATGAGCAGTACAAGGGGCTGCCAGTCTTGTAGAGTATATTACAGCTCTGAAGTGTGTCGAAGAGGATTATGGCAGTGGTGTGGTCGAATATATTATGGAGATTGGTCCTGCAGCGTGAACCGTTCATGCAAATATGACCACGTACGTGCATGAGGCCGAAATAGAGTCCGTGGGAGACGTTCAAGAGTCTGTCGATGAGAATGAAATTGCAGGCAGCGTCCGTGTATTCCCCAAGTCTGGCAGGCCCGTAATATGCACCGGAAGTAATATTGACTCATGCCTAGAGTGCAACAGCACAACGGATCTTTTGTTGAACGAGTGTGAAGTCATAGAGCAAGATGATCTAAGCGAATCCGATGATCTAAGCGAATCCTGGTGTGAGTGCAATCATTTTGCGTTGACACGAGCTTTGCCTTTGTTTAAGTGGCGTACATCCAACTTCGTCGAAAGCGCAAACAACGTGATGCTCGAGAACGACGTACGGCATTCAAACCCGTGCGGGGCATTTTATAATTTAGCGGTGACTGAAATGGAAAAATTTAGCAAAAGACGTAGTGCTGGGAAGGAATGGCAAAATGCCAAACGAGTCCTTACTCCGTACATAAAGAATCTGTGGGAGACTGAAAAGCGCGCGTAGGAGAGTACAGAGTGACAAGGTCAAGTGACATGGTGTCGTGTGTGTCGCACCCAGGGGCCAAAACACGGAGCCGCGAAGTCAACGTTAAAGAGCTGTCGTGTACATGTTCTACGTTTGACCAGATGAGGATGGCCTGCCGGCACATCTTCGCAGCTCTACGCGACCGTGGCCTACAGACCCAAGCTCTTGGTGCCTTTCATGCTGCTTACTTGGTTAGCACCTACTGCGCAACTTTCCAAGATAAGAGCATTGCATTACCTGTACGTGACGCCCCTCTCGGGGTTGAAGCAATGAAGCCTTCTCCGTACTATAAGCAAGCAGGGCGTCGAGTTACTCGACGAATTGCAAGTGCTGGCGAGACAGGAAACAAGTCGACTTACGTATGTAAAACGTGTCGTCAAGGTGGGCATAACCGTAGAACTTGTCGCCGACACGCAAACGAATCTGACGATGTGAACGCTAACCTCAAGTCGTTCGAGTACAAGCTGCCGCACTTCGATGAAAATAGTGTGGATGCAGCGGATATGGAGTGTGATGCGCCGATAGATTCTGCCAGCGCGGAGATGAACCACGACACTCATGTCGTGTCAACCCAAGCTACCCCCATGTCAGTACAATTCTTGCTGGGTGGCGACAAGTAAAGTCATACGTTGGTACTGCTTTTGAAGCTGGTTCTGGTTTTGAGACGATGGAGGTAATCAGGTACTGGAATTGGGAAAGCCCTCACAAAACATTTTGTTTTTCTCAATTCGCTTTAGAAGCTTGTCCACGGTTTGACGGCATCCGTCGTCAAATAGCTTCGCCTTGGGTAGGCTTTTAGAGTGCTCAGAGTTGATCTCTACATGCAGCGGAGAAAAAAAAAGAGGGCCATCCAAAGCACCTTTTTTAAATCACTAATACGATGAAAATGATGATTTGCACCACTTAATCAGAAAGTCCCACCAAAAATCGGAGCAGCACACCTCACTAAAAATAAGAGCACGTGGTGCTGTCCCCGACTGAGATTCATGTGACGAGGCAATAGTACCCGACTGAAACCGAATGGGGCAACTAGCCAGTTTGTAAAAAAAAAAACTGGACGAAAAGACATGTATACATGGTAATACGTATAGTTGGATAATTCCCCATCGAAATGTATGCTCCGCGCTCCGGCAAGTTGTGCCACTTTTTAACTAAAATTAGCTTCTAGTTATATTGTGTATCATATCTATAGTATGGCAAGTGTGATACTGTCGTAGTGCGGATACAGTTCGGGTACAGTCGGTTAAAATGTACCCGACTGTACCCCGACTCAAGGTGTGCATCAAACGGTAGGCTTTTGTAGTGTAGTGTGCGGTAGTGATGTAGGCAATACAAGGCAATGATAATAGCTAGGTCGTAGGAAAAATGCACACGTTTATTCGAACCTTAAATGCATAGCACGAGGTACCAATAGCGTGAATACGCTAGCATTTTCAGCGTGATTATGCACAAGTGTAGTCTTGGTCACACACAATGTGACGGGGCCACACAGCACCTTGCGCTGAGGAAATAGGCTTCCTACAGTATACAAACTGTAAGTGAACGACCGTTCACGTGTCCGTGGTCTGGGCCGACGAAGTACTCACTCAAGGGTACGATTAAAGACTGCATGTATTTATAGGTAATCTTAGCTTGGTTTCTAATACAAACTATATGTCGCCTATAGTAAGACTATGTAGAGATGCAATGATTGGCTCCT
>NW_008648988.1:707808-709767 GCF_000247585.1 Phytophthora nicotianae INRA-310 | reverse complement strand
ACACTGGGGTACGTACCCCGTTACACACAAAGTGAACTCTCCATTTTGTCCATTGCAGCGGACACACAAGTTAAACTACAGCATTTACAAATTAGAATCTGAAAAATAACAATTGCTAACAACAATACTAATTTGTTCAATTAACGTACCTGCGCTTTACAGTCCAAGGCGCGTGACTCCTGACGAGAACGCTTTCCTTCCCCTCTGGCTTTGTAAATATGCACTCGTAGGTCTTCCCCTCTCGCTTTATAAATGTGCACTCGTAGGTCGTTGCGTAGAACTTCCATTCTAGCCGGATGGGTCGAGCTGAAGAGTTCTCGCGATCAATAGCTTTGTTCCGCGCTACTGCTGTCTTGTTGGATCGAACGCGAAACTTCTATAGAATGAGAATTGTAGCACTTAGTTCAGCGTTTTAGACAGAGCAAATACTGTACTTTTGCCATTACCTGGAATGTCAGCCCCTCGTATTCAGACAGATATGCTTCAAAAGCTAGCCACGATGAAAATGATCTTCTATCACTTCCAACGTTCAGTCTATTGTCGCCTGTGTCTGTCGACCCTGTAATATTGCGGCTCGTAGCGGCATCGTCCGCCGTCGTGTATGCTTCGTCGCATGTAGCTTTTCTTTTCCCAGTACCCCTGAGCTGAGTCGGCGGCTGACAGCTTGTAGCTTCAGTTCCTGGAGCAGGTGGGTCCATGCAATCGTCTCTTGTTAGCAGGTTCCGGTGTTGTGGTTGTCTCGTTTGCTTGGCAAGTCGATGAATGACAGCCAGTTGTTAATATTTTAAAATGAAAATGTATACAGAGCGTGTATGTATACATGGACCGTTTGCGATATTTAGTTTTGTGCAAAATTCAGGGAATGCTAAAACCAAGATCTGCCAGTCGGGGACAGGATCCACTCTCAAAAAATAAGAGAGGTTTCACAAAATACAAAGGCATAACCACAAATAGATATGGCTTCACCACAACTTTAAAAGAGCGTAGCAGTTGCAGCACTACAGTAGTAGAAAGTAACTACTTAAGCCTTCGTTTTCAGCACATGCATGGAAGTTGAACAGAGCGGGCGCGCTGGACGCCTTCCATGGCATAAAGTGTGGGGTTCTGGAGGCACTATTTCGTATGACGATTTCTTAGCTGTCTTACCACCGTTTTCCCGTCCGACTAGTGAGCTGTCGAGTATACCACATTGCCCACTACGAGGACAATCTGGCATCTACATGGCACGAGATGCGGTGCATAGTCACCAAGTGCAAATCAAAGCGATGCAAGGCCGCTGGGGAAACCTGTCACTGCCGATACAAAATATTAGAATGCCAGGAAAGTGATGGCAAGATTGTATTTGTGCAAGGTGAAGATACTATGGTTGACGATGCGCCACCGATTACTACAACAGCTAGGCTAACTGGTGAAATGAAAGCCTATCTGGACTCTAAACTTGAAGATACCCCTTCAATGGTTGCCCAAGTTTTGTACTCGTTTCTATGTTGTGAGGTAAGAGACGGGCGAATTGGTGGTCCAGCTCCCGAGCTCGCTCAGGTACAGAACTACCAAAAGGCTGGCGGCGCAAGAATTGACCCGACCCCATGGATCCGGTTCTAGCGCTTTATGCATGTACGATTGTGAAGATTCGCGTAGAGTTTGGGATCAAGATCCAGATTCTCTGCTAGGTTTTTGTGATACTAAAATGGTGGATGGTGTAGTTGAGCCAGCCCTCGGTACGGGTGCGTTAGGCAATCCGTTTCGTATTGGATTATCATGCGCAAGACTATTGGAGCGCTATGTCGATGTGCAGCAAAACCCATCACTTTTTACTATTATATATCTAGACACTACACACGACTGCGCGAAGCAAAAAAAAACTGTTTCTGTTACCGAAATTTCAGATCGTGCTGGAAGATTCTTGCCTATTCGATACTGTTGTACATCACAACGGCGCCATGAAGATGTTGCATGGTA
>NW_008648988.1:707112-707708 GCF_000247585.1 Phytophthora nicotianae INRA-310 | reverse complement strand
TACGCTAGAATATGCTGATTCAACATACCCGTCGGTGGATGGATCGTGGATGTTACTAGCCGAACTTGCATGTGCCTCTGCTGGAAGAAGACAGGCATGTGCCTACATGTCATTAAGGCAACTCAATATACCGGGGTTCATGTCCCGGTATGCCAAATCCGACACATAGATTTGTTAGGCCCGTGCAACAATCACGCATTACAATTCGGCGGGTAGCGAACGATGCCTTAGAAGCAGAAAACATAGATAATTTGGGTTTGAGCGAGATTGAAGGTGTTATGTACTGACGCTTTCCAATTCTATGGGAGCATTTGAAGCGCGGTCTGAGCAATGAAAAACACTCAACTGTACTGCTGGCTGATTTACAGCACGGAGTGAATAATGCAGAACATCGTGCACATCCGACCGCAGTGTAGACCTTGTCACCACCTGTAGAGAGCACGTATAGGCGTCAATGTCGACAGTCAGATGCGCTCGCTCATGCAATCACCAGCGATAATGAGGACATTTTAATAAAGAGAAACTCATAGAGATGATGTCCAATCAACTTGTCAAAAAGATTCCATACATTGAGAGTTCTAAGCTGAGAAAGATAA
>NW_008648988.1:619386-695524 GCF_000247585.1 Phytophthora nicotianae INRA-310 | reverse complement strand
GATAGTTTTCCATCTTGGCTTCAACTTCACTTGCCTGCAGCATGTAACCATCATGCCGTCGCCCCTCTAAAGGCCCATGTAGAGAAACAAACAATCCGTTTGCCATGGTAATGCTCTGGAATTTAATCCCGTGCATCTTCTTGTGGCCGCTGTATGCTTGCTGCTGAAAACGGGTTGGCCGGCAAGTACGACGAAAAGTCCCGTCTATAAATCCAATGCAGTTCGTTAACCGTCTCACTTTGTCGAAAATTGCATCGGCAGAGTACTGCTTGTAGCACCCGATCATCCGGTGATCGAACTCCATTTTATTCTGGATCTTGCTGTAGATCATCCTGGCCGTAGTGTTTACTGCTGACGAAAGCACAGGGGCAGTGTGCATGAATTCGGATCGAAGGTCTTCGTATCGACTGGGATAGGCCAAGCGCCTTAGCAGCAGGCACAATGCTTCCTGCCGTGGAATGGGGCACATCTGCGCTGTGTAGATCGTAGCCGGAAGCCCGAGGGCCTCTTCAAGTACCAGAATTTCTTCGGGATAGAAGCGAAGGCGAAGCTTGCACGTTTCTGCGTCAAGATCAGCTAGGTTAAATGGCTTACGGGCTAGTGCAACGCGATCTTGTAGCGCCCTCGTGCTTATGAACTGGACAAGGTAGCTCATGACGTCATCCATATCCATTCCTAGCGCTAGCAACGCCGCCAAGACGAGCTGGAGTTCGCGGTCCGTGACATCAAGCCGCATTGTTGTGACCCTTCGTTTTGTTATACGCACTACAGTACAAGTGACAATCTATTCCGAGCTTGAAGCTCCAAAATAGTAAAGTTTAAAGCGCAGCCAATTGGAAGAACGCCCTGGAGCAACTCGGGTTATTCCAGTTCCAGGGCAAATTCCAAAAACTAAAGTTCTCTATTAAATGCCGTTTCTTGGGAATATCTGAGGAGTACAAAAGCTACAGACTACTAGATGTATATAACAACAGGTTTCTGCATTCAAGTAATGTCATGTTTGATACACAATATAGTACTAGCCTAGTTACGTGTGCAGATGGAGAAGGCGTAAACACTACTGGTACTAGCACAAAGGTTACCCAAACAGTGGGAGATTCTGTCGTGCAACAAGATAAACCCCAAACCATGGGAAAGTCTAAGAAAAAAAAAGGAGGGATAGTAGAAGCAGTGGGAGAAACTGCTAAATCCTTAAAGTGAACTCGACGTGAGACTAAACGATCAGCACTATTCAGGGATTACATGTGCTTTCAAGCACAAGTGGATAATGTCATTAATGAAGATGGGATTCAGAATAAGATTCCAATTCCGCGAAATATAAAAGAGGCATTAAGAGGTCCATACAATAAACAATGGCGGCAAGCACTGGATCTCGAATACTCTGTAATAGATAATGGCACGTGGAAACTTGTGCAGCTACCACCAGGTAGGAAAGCTCTACCGTGTCATTGGGTACTCGTGGTTAAATACCTTGCAAATGGAGTTGTCAAAAAGTTTAAGGCCCGATTAGAAGCACAAGGAAACCACCAAGCGTTTGGTGTTGATTGTGATGAGGTATATGCACCTGTAGCTCGGTTTGAGTCACTTAGGCTGGTATTAGTTATCGACACTATATTGGACTGTCATTTTCATCAAATGAATGTCCACACAGCATTCCTAAATGGAACTATGGAAGGAAACACAACATTCTATATGAGACAGCCTCCTGGATATCATGTTCCTGGCAAAGAGGCTTTAGTATGCAAACTCCAGAAAGTGAAACAAGCACCCCAAATTTGGTATCAAGTCCTTCATAAGTATCTCAAAAGGTTGGGTTTTGTCCGGTGCAACAAGGAATTTTGCCTCTACATAAAATAAGTGGGAGATGAATGGGTAATCATTGTGGTATATGATGATGACCTAACGATCATGTCAAAAAGTATGCGACTGATCAATAAGGTCAAAGCAGCACTGTCTATGAGATTTAAAATGAAGGATGTTGGAGACGTCCACTACATCCTGAAGTTGGAAATCAAACGGAACAGAGAAGAGAAGACAATGCCCATCTCACAGTATCAGTACATATCAGGACTACTGAAGAAGTATAACATTGAGAACAGCTCAGTAGTAGCGACTCCCCAAGTCACAGGCCTTGAGATCGAGCCTGAAACTAAGATGATGGCTGAACAAATAGCAGCACACAGCTTTGGAATAATAGGGTCGCTACAATATCTAGTGACAGGTACACGACCAGATATTGCAAATGTAGTAAGGGAATTGAACAAATACCTGTCATGCTACAACAACACACATTGGGAAGCAGCAAAGAGAGTACTGAAATACTTGAAAGGGACGTCAAGGTACGGCCTATTCCTTGATGGGAAATCGAGAGACGTGACTTACGAAGTGTACACTGACGCAAGCTTCGCGTGGCAATCAAAAGAACGTAAATCGATCACAGGATATGTGATTAAAATGGCTGGCTGCAGTATTTCTAGGTGTAGTAGCAAACAAGGATGCGTTTCCCTGTCCACAGCAAAAGCGGAACTTATCACACTAAGTGAAGGTGCAAAAGAATGCGAATGGTTGTGGCGCTTGCTATCGGAAATGGGATTTCCTCAAACAAAGCCTGTGCAGGTATGGTGCGATAGCAGATCAGCTATCAGCATTACTAAGAATCCTGGAAACCATAAAGCTAGCAAGCACATTCAGATTAAATTATTGTTTACAAGAGATTTAGTAGAAGAAGGACGTCTAATAGTTGAATACTGCCCGACTACAAGTTGGCAGCAGGCATCCTAACTAAAGCTCTTCCTACAAAACAATTCACAGTACTGAAAGGCAAAACTGAAATAAGAGACCTACTGACAGCGATGAACACTTAGAGGGAGTGTTGGATTGATGGCTGAATTGCCAGAGATACCACCGGCTAGTGGTAAGTGTCCATTGGTCAGATAGGTGGCTCTACCGATAAGGATGGGTGAAGCCACTTTAAGTTGCAAATAAATATCCAATCAGAATAGATATAATCTCCCTACAACAGGCAGCACCGCTCTCGCGATGATGGTCTAGCTAGCAAAGAGAGCTCACTTCTCCTTTTGCCAACAACTGAGCGCATCAGTTTATTGGAGGGCAACAAGAGAATAAATATAAGTACCAGTTTAAATTAAAACTGACTGTTCAACAGCTACAGATGATGCATTGAGTTGCGGTCGCCAGTGATCCAAAGCAGAGATGCAGAGCTTTGTTTTGGTCCAATTAGCCTTTGTTTTGACTGAGGTTTGGGCAATCAACATTCATTTGATTACGACCCATGCAATCATTTTCAGCCAGAGGAAGTAGACAATAATGTCCGCACGAAGCTGGAGCTTATGCCTCTAGTTACGTTCATGAATAGCCGATTGTGTTCGACAGCGTTCTGTTCTAGAATGTAAACGTCATCAGAAACTTGCCATAAAACACGCTGGTGAAACTTTTAGTTACGATTGTCATCAGGGGATGCGAGATAATGTGGACCTTGTCGAAGCACTGACAAAGTGACCAAAATATCTTGATGATAAAGCCTCGGATTTAGATATATGTACGCCAACCTAGTCGGCGCGAGGAGTCATCTCCAAGATAACGACTTACAGCAAACACGAAAGCGGTACGAGGATGGTTGTCGCCACGATTGTAAATACTCTACAAACTGTTACACTGTCACTGCAACTAAAAAATACTTGGGTTTTGTAAAACTTTTTGTTAACCCTTTCGTGGTCAATGGGGGCATTTTGCCCCCTTTGGAGGGGGTATCCTCGAGTGCCACTCGTGTCATCCACGAAAGGGGGCAAAATGGCCCCTTTCATTTTTTTGTGTGTGTGGACAAAGCGGAATCGCCCTTTCTACTGGAACTACATGGATTTGTAGAAGATTTGCTGTAGTACCGTAGTTTATGAAAGGGGGGGGCAAAATGCCCCCTTTGATGGACTAATGACTTGACCTTCTATACTATAATATAGCCAGGTCAAAAGTACCCGTTCGCGAAAGGGTTAATTTGCTACGAGTTGAATTGATACAGCAGCTCAGTCTTGTAATTCGATTCCGCAAGTCTAAACGAGTGCAGCAATTACTCGACATGGGCTTCTCTCGCGAGCTGGCAGACGAGGCATTGCTGAAGAACAAAGGTGACGTGCAAGCTGCTGCCAATTATTGCTTCGAAGCGACCAGCGGTTGATGAGAGGTGGCAAAATAGTAGGCAAAAAATAAGTAGGAACGAAGCACCAACCACCTGGTGCTGTACCCATTTTGGGTAGATGAGAAGTGCCGTCCACTTCGCGCAGGTCTGCGTGACTCGCTGCTGACCACAACCTTTGGTTGACATTTTATCTTGAAGTGTAGTACACTGCCACGAACCGATAAAATATTGTGTATCGTTTCTAATGTATCTGAACTCATGTTGAAGTCTCCCATGTTCAGCCGGAGTCTTGGAAGCCTTGGCACTTCGTCACAATATAGCTCGTAGCGCCCTACGAAAGAACTATCACTTGTCATTTGGCGATATGGCTCGTAAGCGCAAAAGAACGGCAGCAACAACTATACCGTACGCGTACCAGTGCGTCAGTCGCAAGTTGAATCAAGTCTGTGGTCTGGAGTTCCTGCGCAAAGAGCTCCAGTGAACGATTATCGTTCTCCGCCAGGTGGGGCTCATTGGATGGAAAATCGCGGGAGTGCATATCCTCCGCGGCCTCGATCAGGGCGAACCGCTTCCTGAACTCAACTCGATGTTTTTTTTACCGTGCTGCGCTGCTTCTCTGGGTTCGACTGAGAAACGAGATCGGTACAAGACGAACCCCAAATACCCCGACCTCAACAAGACTTTTTTTAATGTACTGGAAACTTTGACAACAGCTTCCAACCCACGTGTCACCGTCGATGGGAGTATTGCGGTGCCATGATAAACTAAATGGCCACGACAATGACGGTTAATACTGCCAACATGTTGGCTCTACACTTTCGTCGGCGACTGCACCAATACGTTAGATTTCGGTACGCGAAGGAAGGGAAGATTCAACTGAGCTACAACAAAACCAAGAAACTTGTTGATAGCTGCTATCATGTCCAAGAAGTTCAGGGGTTTGACACAAATGGCAATCCAACAGCTACTACAAAACGTGGGGTGCTTGGGATAAGTGGCGGACTCCAGAAGAGCGTGAGTTACGTGAGTTGCTCGGTATGGAGCCTTGGCAATGGACAATTCGGGAGAATCTAGGTGACGAAGGTGTACGACATGCTTTCGTGGATGGCGGGTTTTGTGGAGAGACAACCAAAGACAAGAGGAGCTCATCTCTACTCGTTACTACCACAATCGAAATCTTTCATACCATCTCACGTTACACTGAACGCGACGACTTTGTACGGGCTCTTTTGTCGCATTTACGATGATCCGGTGGCGAAAAAATTCGTAAATGGCGATGTGAGACTAGAATGCAGAACTAAAGCAGCTCTTGCTACCTGGACATTAAATCGCCAAGGTATTCTTCGCAAGATTTTCAACGTAACCGAGTTGGAGACCAGAACCCGCAAGTTCGGTAACCAAGTCACGACGGATGGCTATGCAGCTTCGGTACTACTCCAGCGCGAAATGCATACCACAGAACCCACAGACACCAAAACGACTCCAAGGAAAAGGAGGAAGACTAGCGAAAGTCGAGTAACAAATGTTGTGGAGAAAGATACCTTGGATTTGGCACTTGACGAGTTACCAGATGGCTACACTCCAGACATTTTCATTGGGATCGATCCTGGTGTTCGATGTTAGAATGCTGTTTATGGTTGCGTCAACTGGATATCATCCACAGCAACGGCAAGGTCGATAGCGCAAACGTCGCCACAGACGTCGTCGCTTTCGAAAAAAAGATTCGAGGAAGCGCATTGCGAAGAATCAACACGGTCAGTAAATTATCGGTGTCAGCACAGCAGAGTACTATCACTTGGCCAAGTTCAATAAGAAGCGCGTATGGGACCTCTACTTGTGGAAGACAGAACCTGCGTACGCTTTGATTTTGAAGCAAAATGCCAAGTTTTAAAAATTCTCAGCTGACATGACTGCGAGACTAAGATCGTGATTGGAAAGACCATTGCTTAGAAATATGCTGCACTCGAAGGGGGTGGGCTTTTTGTCTGGGCACATGGGGAGCATATCCACTGACACGGCAAGAATCCGATACAAGATAGCGATTAAGTACCACGAGTAGTATGTAGCCAACTTGAATTGATACAACAAATACTACTTTATATTTATTATTTTATAATTGATTAATAATCAATTATAACTGGTCTCAGTTTGCACAATGGCGAAGGCGAAGGAGTCGAGCGACGCACGCGACGTGCCTCTGGAGGAGCGTCTGCGCCAGAAGAAGCAGGGTTTCGCTGTGCAGACGGAGGGTGAGACAGAGCCAAGCGGACCTGCGCGCCGCGCCAACAAGAACCAGCCGCTGGAGCTCAGTTCTAAGCGCGCCGTGGGCCGATTCCGACAGGTGGTGGACGTCAAGAAGAGGCGTGTGCTGGACCCGCGCTTTGAGGCGCAAAGCGGCCGTCTAAACGAGGAGCTGTTCAGTAAAAGCTACGCTTTTTTGGATGAGTATAAGCAGCGCGAGTTGCAGGAGCTGAAGCAGCAACTTAAGAAGAGCAAGAGTTCTGCCAAGAAGGAGGAGCTCAAAGTCAGTATATGGAAGACAGAATGCAGAATGAGTGGAGATATGCTGATATTTGTACTGTATCGTGTTATTGATGCAGCACGAGATCGCTCTGCGGCAGCAGGCGATGACGGAGAAGAAGAAGCAGGAAAAGATTAAGAGCGCACTGACCAAGCGGAAGCGCGAGGAGCGTGAGGCTGTCGCGAGCGGGAAGGGAGCCTTCTACCTCAAGGTTTGTTGCTATTGGAGGTGTGGTTGAGAAAGAGAGGGGAACTGACAGTGTTTCTGTGGTGGATTACTGCAGCGCAAGGACAAGAAGAAGCTGGAACTCCAGGCCAAGTTCCAGGACCTGCAGGAGACCGGAAGGCTGTCCAAATTTATGGCCAAGAAGCGCAAGAAAAACGCCAGCAAAGACCACAGATGGCTGCCCACGCAGCGGAAATAGGTGTATGTTTGCTACTGATTGCAAGCCGTTTCGTCGGTCGTGTTTGGTTGTACGGTGGCGGAGTCTTTTGCTACGCTGGCGGCTTGCAATATGGACATACTAAAATAGACAGTTTTTGCATTTGCTCAAGCGCTGGATTCAACAGTACATGTAGACAAGATCGCGCGTCGGGCGCATGCAGCGAGCGCCGCTATAAGCATTCTTTCCGATTTGCTTGTCAAATTTGGGTTGTCAGTCTTCCTCTATTTTACCCAAATCTGAACGTTCTGCGCTTTTTCCGACCAGCGCGAAAGAAAGTGCGGTCATCGGACTTAATCGCGAACCTTAATACAAAACTCAAGTGAAATCAGTTGCTTGAATTGTACATGTAGTCCGGCCTTCCGACAGCCCTCATTTCATCATCAGGCGAGGCTCTCTTTACCATGGCCTCGCCGGGCACCTGGGACCGAAAGAGCGGCGGCTCTCAATCGAGCGTCGTCACCAGCCGCACCATCCCGACCATGCAGCGCTCTCGCAGCAGCGGCCAGGAAAATGCCGCTCTCTTGGCCAACGGAAGCAGTGACGTCGATAGCCGCGCCGCAGCACGCCGCCTTCGCCGCCAGTACCAGCAGCAACCAATCGCGCAGCTTGAGCACCATTATCACCGCCAACACCAACGGCCGACGCCTTCGCAGCAGGTGCATCACAACTCGCGCGGTTTTTTCGACGGCCCGCCGCGCCTCGTTTCGTCGCATACGTCGTCGTCTGCGGCCGCGGCGTCAGCTTCGCTACGCTCGTCGACGTCCAGATTGCCATCCAAGATGGAGCTCCGACGCAGCGAAGGGAGCGGTAACAAGGCCGCTCTTAGTCGTAGTCATGGAGCGCTGGGAGCCCCGGTGTTCCGCAGCAGCCGGACAGCCAAAGTGAGTGCGAATGCAAGCGCCGGTGGCTTCTCGCCTGGTTCTAGTGGACACAGCATCCATAGTGAGAGCAACAACAGTAGTGGAGGAGGGCAGAGTACGCCGTACGAGCAGTGGAGACGACTGAGAAGGGCACGTACTGCCAGTGGAAACAGTTGTGCCAGTACCAGCAGCACCAGCAGCTTCGCGTCGTACGTGGTGAATCCCAAGACGGGTCGACATGATTTCGGACTGGGTAGTGACGATGAATTAGAGGAGGAAGAGGAGGAAGACTTGGACAGTGTCATGGATGTAGAAGAGGAAGACAGACAGGAAGGACTACCGTCTGTACTGCAGCATATCATCGCGCCGGCGCTGCCTCCGCCACCGTATCCCGTCGACCCGTATCACTTTTACAGCAAGTCCAAACAGACAAACACTGGAGCTGGAACTGCTGCTGCAGAGGTGACATCGACTCTAGCGGCGCTGTTTGCAGACTGCGGCATTGAAGCCATCTTCCATCCACTCAAGTGCAAGTTCAAGTGCCTCAAGTATGTGCACTACAGCCACGTCGAGTTTGTAGTGCGAGTGTATGCACATCAACGCACGCTACTTGTAGAATTCCAGAGACGCAGCGGAAGTGTCCTGCTGTGGGACGGACTATATCGTATTCTTCACCAGAAACTGTCGCCTATTATCGACGCCACTGCCTTGCCGTGCTCGCAAAGTAGCGGCCAAAAACGCGTTGCGAGGGATAATTCTTCAGCTTCAGGTGATCATGTCCACGGATCAAACCAGCACAATCATGCCCATTCTTCGGATCGTGATGGTTTTGGGTCGCAGATTTGGCGAACGTTGTCACTCAAAAAGCCGACGCCCAGCTCCGGCGTCGAGGCGATGAAAATCATGCTTACGTCTCGGTATCTTGATGCAATGCGTGAAGGCTGTGCTGGTCTTGCAGAGCTCACAGAGGACGTTCAGAACTCCTGTCTGGTTGCCCATGCTGACCTGGTGACGCCATTGATTCAAGCCGCTGAAGCTACAGACCTCAGTATGTCACGATGTGCCGTCGGAGCGCTGGCTAACATCGCTCGCGCCGTCCCGCGGTTCCCAGATACTGAATTATCTTTGGCTCGTCGGACAGCACAGCAGCTTCGAATCCAAGCCACGCCCGTGATATTGGCACAGCTTGAGGATGCAAGTGAACGCTCACTGTTTTCGATTGAGCTACTCCGGGAATGTGCCCGAGCACTAGGCGCGTTTTCCAGACTGGTGTCGGAAGTTGACCCGCGGTCTGTTGCGGCCTTCAGTGTAAACGATGAACGCAGTGTACGCGTCCTTCGTCTTCACGCGAAACACCGTGATGCCCAGCTTGCATCTCATTGCCGTGCTGCGTTGGAACAGTTGTGTCTGAGCGTGTAGTAACTGTGTAGCATAGCTAACGAGTAACGAACGATGTTGTCTTTTATCCGTAAAACTGCAGCCTGATGGATGTACATCCTTGTTCAAAGAGTCCAGTGGCTCTAGCTCACACGATTACACTGGTGTGACAGAGTTAAAGTGCTCGCCTAGCGTGTAGTAGTGTAGGTGATAGGTCAGTTGTAGTTTGGGCGCGCTGTCATTAACAAACTCGTCGCCCATCACGAGCACGTCACCATGGGCGGAGAACACCTCAATGGGCGTTTGTAAAGCGCAGGCCAGAGCACGGAGCTCCAGTTGTCCACCCCAGTCGGCAGTATTCGCCAGTCGATCGCAATACGTCACAAACGCGTCTTCCGGATTGGCAGATGATTCATCCACCGCAATAAACGGCAGAAAATCATTCGGGTGTGCCAGCATGTACTCGCTCGTGAGTTTTCTTAGGTACTGGAACCCCGCCACCTCGTCCGCGATAGGCATATTCATCTGCTTCATCTGGTCCGCCACAGCGTGATACATACAGTGTCCGTCGGACGGGATGTCCTTGATCTTGAGGCCTTGTCTGGCCAGCTGGGCCAGGATCATATCGGCCTCGATCTGACGCTCGCTGACAGTGTTCTTGTTGGCCTCTTCGATGCGTTCGCGACGCTCGCGCTCCTGTTGCTTCTTGGCTTCACGCTTGCGCTGAGCTTTGGCCTGGGCCTTGGCCTGCTTGGAGGGTACTGCAGCCTCAGGCTCAGCTGGTGCTGCAGCGGGGGTCTCGGCCTCGTCTTCCTCCGTTTTAAAAGCCTTAAGCTCTGCGTCGTGACGCTCCTTCACGGCGTTTTCCATCGCCAAAACCTGCGCTTCGATGTCCTTCTTGCTCATTCGGTCCTTCTTTGCCTTCTTCTGGAATGCCTTGACGTCATTTTGCAGTGTCTAGGACGGGGAGAATGAGAGTTAGAACACGAGGCGACTTATCCGACGTTTGCAGCGCTAGAGAGAGCTACAGAGGTCGGATTCGGGAGAAAATTGCCTAAGTGAATAGAGAAGAGTTCGTACACGCAGTTCCAGCTTGTGGCGCTGTTTGGTCTGCCCCAACGTCTCATCCTTTGATGCCATCCTTGGTCGCCGTTTGTCTTTTTTGAGCCAAAAAGTCAAAGTAGGGTACGCTTGGGGTACGATACCAAACGTACCCCTTCAGATTCACGATCAGTAATCGGTGATCGTCGATCACTCTTGATGTGATGAGTCGCCATAGGACCATCTTGAGAAGGCCCATACTGCTGTGCGTGGACTTTGATGAGACTATTACTGTACGTGACACGACCTCGCTGCTCTTCCAGCTTTCCTCAAGCTCCGCTTCAACGCAACAGCAACTGGTGACGCAGTATGTCGACGAAGTCGGAGAGTTCATCGGGAGCTATGAGACCAAGTGGCGGCAGCGCGAGCTCATCTCCAGTAGAAGCAGAACTTTCGACGACGCAGGCTTACACGAGTTTCTGGAAGGATACGCTGCAGTGGATCTGCGGTCGGTGCAGCGGGTTGTGGAGTGCCGAGCGTTGGAGGGCATTCGGCACCAGGACCTTGTCAAGGTTGCGAGTAGCGTGCAGGTCCGATCAAATTACGCCGAGACACTAGCACTTGCCGATGACTGGAAAATCATATCTGTCAATTGGAATAAAAAGCTGGTGGAGTCTGTGATAACTCAAGCTGGAGTTGTACATGAACCGACGCAGATCATCGCCAATGGTGCGTGCAGAGTCGAGTGTTGATGTGAACTACGCTGACCGATTGTTGTATTGTTTGGCTAGACATGAAGGCGGATCAGCAGGGAGTGACGACTGGAGAGATCAATGTGAAGGTGCAGTCTCCTATGGATAAAGCGCGGTGGATTGACAACGTACGGTCGATGTATGCAGCGACCAAGCCTACGGTCGTGTATGTTGGTGATAGTGCAACTGATCTGCTGGCACTGCTTGCAGCGGATGTCGGCATTTGGATAGCTGCTGCTAATACTGCAGCGTCTTCTGCAAAGCTGTTGCATCAACTTGTGGAGAATTATGGGATTGATCTGCATCCGTTGATGAACTGTGGCTCTGTTGGTGGCCGTATTCACAACGATAGACCTGTCCTATATACAGTGACCGACTGGGCACAGGTTCAGTCAATCCTTAAAAGTCCGTTCTGAACCGGGATCATGTGCCCACCGGACTGGGGTAGGTGGCCGATACTGGGGCGCGGATTTAATTCGAGTTTGGCCGATGTGCGAGTCAGAAATACGAGTTACTGTAGCGAATCCAGCGATACACTTCGATATCTCTGGAAGTACGTACAGAGATGACCAGAATGTTGGTTGTTGAATACCTAATAAACCAAGATGAAAAGTCCAAAAAGAAGAAGGATCGCACAGGAGCTCAGAAAGGATGGGCTACTAAACGTGCCAACCGCGCTCATTCCTCGTCGGTTGAGCTCACTGTTAAGGTGATGAATGGTTTTCCATTAAAGCAGGTATTCGTGGCGCTAGTTCGTCAATCAATATACTAGTATGTTATTTTGATGGTTTACCGATCGACTTTGGTACCAGTCGCCACAAACGAAGCCAACAACGAGCTCTTTACAATAGGATTTCATCGTGGTAGCTCTGCGTGAGAGTCTTGTGTGGCAGCACGATACAGTTGCGGATAATCACCTCCGGATTGGCCACAACAGACACACCGAAAATTGTAACATCGCGTACTAGCGCGGTCTCTGCCGAGTGCACCTGGATCTGCGATGCATTCGGCGGCTGCCCTTCGACACGAGCCCATTGGCCAATGATCGAGTTCCAACCGATGACGGAAAAGAGCACGCAGGCGTGATCCTTGATGGTCACGCCCTCGAGAATGATCGAGTGGGCAACTCGTACTCCAGGTCCGATGGTTACACCTGCTGCAATCGTCACGTTCGGGCCCAACTTGGCCGTCGGGTGTACATTGGCCGACGAGTCCACCACCACGTTACCTTCAATAATCGGTGATAGTTTCCCTCCCGTAGTGCTTAGAGCGCTGGGGTTTGTAAAGCGGAACCGCTGCATGTACAGCTCCGAGCATGTGATAGCCATGCCCGGTGTCTTGATCTGGCACCAGAAATCGCCGAGTTCGTACAGATAAAGGCAGTGTTGATCAGCCAGCGGCAGTAACACATCTTGTTCGAGTCTACAGTAACCTCGAACATACAACAGTTAACCAAATTGCCACAGAAAAGCAACTCCTAACTGAAAGACGTACCGGAGGTTGTCGAGGTTGCTGAACTCAGGAAAGAGCTTCTTTAGATCATACTGCGTGTTGGCTTCCGAGCTGGACTCGCTGCGAAGTCTCTGTCGACTGAGCTTGTCACCAACGCTGACAATCGTGTCCATGAGTGACACGTCGAAGAGGTAGACGCCGCAGTTGATAATGTCGCTCACGAAGGTCTCAGGCTTTTCAGCCCAGTGGAGAATTTCCTTACTTACGGGGTCTGCCACCAGACAGCCGTATTTCTTGGCCTCATCGTGGAACACACGCTTGCCCAGCACTGTGCAAGATCCCTTGTGCTTCAAATGGAAGTGCATCATCTCGTTAAGAGGGAAGGAACAGCACACGTCGCAGTGCAGCACAAAGAGATGGGCAGGGTCTCCGTCCATAATCTCGTCTCGGAAGAAGCGGATACCGCCGGCTGTGCCTAGCGCCTTCTCTTCGCGCAGGTAGCGGATCTGCACGTTGAAGCGGCGCCAAACCGAGTCGAAGAAGCGCGAGAAGAGGCCCTCGTCGTACGACCCGATCATTAGGATCTCCTTGAGGTTGGGCACGCGCGCGCAGGCCTCTACGTGGAAGTAGAGCATCTCACGGCCTGCCAATTGGAAGAGCGGCTTAGGCAGGTCGAGAGACAGCGGGCGAAAGTGGTTGCCCTGCTGATTGGGTCCGCCGATGAGGATCACAGCCTTGGACGGAGGGAAGAGCGCGTCGTCCGCCCCGCCAGTTGCGGCTGCTCCCGACGACGACATGCTGGGAAGTGCTGCGAGCAAGACGTGAGACGATCGTCTGGTTCTCTTCGACGCTTTGACGAGTAGATCGAGCAGTGGCTACACAACGGTGTAGTTAACATGAATCTAATCGTATAGATATGTAATTTATAGATCTAGTGAGTAAATGCTCACTTGAATAATTAGTTTCCTTTAGAGAGGTGAATTATTTTCTTCAAGCGAGGTTTCGCTTGTTGCATTCCCATTTACACTGCGGACACCATGCAGTTCACGGAGCTGAGCGAACTCAACCACATGGTGGGACTCATGCGGCTCGCTGCCTGCAACAGCCCGACCTTCCATGATCGGCAGGACTCGGAGGTGGATCGCATCTACAATTCATCGCCTAAAATGGAGTCGCAGCTGCGCAATTCGTGGATCGACAAGATGACTGCCTTCAAGCCTCTAGCGTCCACCTCGTCGTCATCATCGGGGGGTAAGAAGTCGCCAAAGGGTCTGCGCAAGGGCAGTAGCTCTAATATCTCGACGGCCAACGGTGGGAAGGCTGGAGATGATGCGACAGCCAAGACGCGAGAAACCAGGGAGAAGAGCGTGGCCTCTAGCAACGTGTCGAGACGACGGACATCTACCCAGGCTGGACGTACCGACAAGAAGAGCAGCGCGGCTGCAAGTGTGAAGAATGGTGACAAAGAGGAAGGAGCTGGAGCCGATAAAAAGCAGTCGGACGATGGTTTCACCTTTGAGAAGGAGGATGTCCCACCGATCTCTTTTCACGAGTCGTCAATGCTGGACAAGGCCCTGAAGGGACCAGCAGCGGCAAGCGGTGCGAGACCGCCCATGATGGGAGCAGATGGGGGCGCTGTTCTGCATCTGACGATCTACTTGCCCACGAGGGACGAGATGAAAATCGATGTAGGTTTCGGTTGGGGCAGAGTGTGGGAGTTGGTTTTGACTCTTGCCTTGTGTTACAGTTGTACGACGTATCGACAGTAGACGAAGCTATTCAAGAGCTTTTGCGTGTGCATCATGTAGATGCTCGTCAACCGGCGCTGTATTACGGCCACCCTGAATGCTACGAGCTTCGCCTACATGACTCCGATGGCATTCCAGATGAAGACTTCCCAGGTTTGTTAATAAAAATTGCTATTCTTTGTGTCATTAAGCGCTGATGTGGTATTGTTGACGGCAGCACTGGATCGTTCGAGAAAGATTAAGAACTTTGGTGACGCTGGGGGCCACGAATACTGCTTGTGCGAGCGTCCTGATGCATGCCCTCCTTCGGGTGATACCCCCACTGGTATTGCACTCTGTTTGATGGGTTGTCCTTGTCGATTACTCACTGTGTTGTGCTCTATAGACGTTGCTGCGCCCACTGCAGCGGCGAAACCCAGTGCTGCTGCTACCAAGGCACCTCTGCCCAACGACAAGGCTTTCCTCAAGATCTTCATGTGCGGACTATCACTGTCTACAGTAATACTATGGAAAACATTTGCTAATCACGCTGTTGATCAGGCCGAAGAGCGACGACTACACAGTGGTGGCCATTGACGGCACGACTGTGGGCCAAGATTTGCTTCCAACGCTCAACAAAAAGCATCGACTCCAGCTCTTCCAAGAGCTTTACGTGCTTAAGATCAGTGAGGCAGACCGCGAACGTCTGGACCTGGCCAGCGATGAGATCGACATGCACACCAAGTTGCGACCGCTGAATCTGCACGAAGTTACACTCGCCACGAGTAAGTTGCTGCTGTCTAGCTATATTACGTGGGTAGTAAAGACTAACGAGAGTGTGTATGTTATCAGAAATCTTTGCCGATGCTCCCCAGATCTCTGCTCCCGCTCCGTCAGCCGTGGAGGAAACCGCTAATGTCGACAGTCGCTCTCGTCCGCCTCCCGAGACGTTTATGTTCAACGATGTTACAGCGGCAATGTTCAAGGAATGGCACGTTATCAAGAAGAACAAGTACGGCAAGAAGCAGCAGCGTATGCTGGGTATCGATCTCAACAAGATCTACAACCGCAAAGTGGGAGAGCGCGTCATCACATCGAGCAAGTCCACCAAGATCGTACGTATTGCTGTTGTTGTTGTCTGTGTAAAGCTCTAGTATCTTACTCTGTGCTTTTTCGCAGGCTGAGAGGCCTATGTCCGGTGTGGTTTGGGTGCGCTTCAACCAAGACCCGTCCGAGTTCCAGATCTACTTCAAAGACAGCATCGAGGAGATCATTACAGACTACACAGCAGACTCGCCATACGAATGCGGTACGTCAAATAGTCTGGTATTTGCTACTGTCAACAGCGGACTAATTTAATTGCACATCTTTTCATTCGTCGTACAGCCGAGATCGTCGCCAAACTCAAGTACATTCTCTCGCGTAGGAAATGAGTCAAAACAAGCACCAAGGGTTCCTTCAACGTCGTCGTCTACACGTGTCACCACTTCCGGTATTCTGCTTTACATAATGTGTTTTGCATTGACTGGTTGCACTAACAGATGAGGTGAAGAAAGACAAATAATGGTGCGCGTCTCAATTTTATTCCCTGGGTTTTGTTTATTCCAACCGCTGACAAGCACGAAGCCGTCTCCACGACTGCAGCATCGGCGCCACACAGCGAGAAACACTCGCTGACAGCACGCAACAATTCCTAGCCAAACTGCTGCTCCAACTGCCACACTCGCCACTCGAAGACAACCTCCAGTACCACCCACGTCTGGAAGTACAAGACAGAGAAAGCCTGGTTTCAGTGTGCTTGTGGCTAAGCCGCTTACACCTTGAAGCCACGCGATTTCCTGCGGCCACGGGCACGCTCGAACTTGCGGCCCTTGCTGCGGACGTACGGCTTGACGTGGTCGTGCGTGTGCACCGACTCGAGCGTCGACTTGTGGCCGAAGTGGGCGTACACGCCACGGGCCTTGCGGGCGCCACGGAGAAGCACCGTGTTGGTGCCCTTGGGGGCACGCAGAGCCAGCTGATCGAAGCTCAGGCACTCACCGCCAGCCTTGACGATGCGGGCACGGGCCGCCTCGGTAAAGTTCAGAGCGCAAACCGTGAGCTTGGGCACACTCAGAAGACGGATGTCGTCCGTGACCGTGGCCACCACGACAGCGATCTTGCCCTCATGCTTCTTCATGAAGCGAGCGACCTTGCCCAGCGACAGAGGAGCCTGGTTGGTGTTGCTCTGGTAGAGGCGACGGAGCACGATGTCGTTGAACTTGGCGTCCGTGCGACGAGCCAGGAAGCGGTACAGGCGCACCAAAAGGTTCAGGTACACATTGTCCGACTTGGGGTTCGTGCGGTTCTTCTTGCCGACGACCTTGCCACCAGCGACAAGATCAATACCCTGTACGAGAGCACACAGCACACAAGGCAACCTGTTAGCAGAAGTCGTAGAACCTGTATCTGATCGTAGAGAAGGTGGACGAGTGTTTGTTCTGGATCGCTGTCTGCCCGAGTGTCTGTCTCCCGCTTTCCTGCCCGTTTGTTGGCCTGCTTTAACGTCCTGTTATCTCTGTTACGTCCGTCCATCGCTCGTAGTTTTTTTTTTTTTCAAGTTTCCTCGCTGCTTGTATTGCCGTCAACGAGGGCGGAACGCGGGAGACAGATCCATTTTTTTGCTTCGTGATAGAGGGCGCTCTATTGCAGCTCCGAAGCTGCGAACAGTGCGACCAGAACGCCGAGACGACGACGCTCACCTCCACTACGATCTCGGCTCGCGCGCATTGACGCTGGCCTCATATCAATCGCCAAAAGGCAACGTACCATATTGCTAGTCTTAAAATTGAAACTTGATGAAGACGGCGCCGCAAAAAGACTGTCGACGGCTTTGGCCGCGCTCGGAACCAACCACGCAGGGGAGGCCACTGGTTGGCTGGCTGGGCCCGATGAACTCGTGCGACCTTCTCGCAACATCCATCATATTTTCTAAGCCCGCTTGAATAGCGAAATTTGCGCTTAAACATTGATAGTGTGTCGAACCTCATATTGATGTGTCTGTGGTGTGGCAGCTGACTGACGTAGTGGAGACGTCGTTGATCTGCTGGACCGCATCGACCGAGCTCCCCGCTGCGACCACGCCACGCATCGGGTCTTACACACACCACCAAGACCTCTAACCGTACACCGATAAGCCATGACGGCTCTCATCCAAGTCCCGCTTGAGTGCGTTCATTAAGTGGACGTCAAAATTGCCATGATGATTCCACCTTCCTAACTATTTTACTGCAAACAGACACAAGAAGGTTCCGATGCAGGAGCTACCCGAAGAGGTCGCCAAGGACATGTCTATGGTCGTGCAGGTCCAGGAGAATATCGATATTACGTTGCTACAGGAGCGCATCCGGGCTGGCGGTAGGGAGCTCTGGGACCCTGCCAACCAGAAGGACAATGTACCCGTGCGCCGCGCTGGTCACGACACGTGGGGCATCGGCAAAGTCGTCTTTATCTTCTGTGATGATTACCTCCAAAAAGTGTTCACGTTCCCGTGGTTCCACTCGTGGCAGAAGGAGCTCAACCCCGTCTTCGAGCAAATCAATGTCCCCGTGAACCGCGTTGTGCGCTGCATCCTGGCCTCCATGCCGCCTGGAGCAGATATCCCCGTGCATCACGACACTGGATCCTGGGTGCACTTCACACACCGCATGCATATTCCAGTGTTCACGAGCCCGGATATCGACTTCATGGTGGGTCCCAACGACCAGAACATGCAGCGCTACGAGCTCAAGCAGGGCAATCTCTACGAACTCAACAATATCAGTCGCCATCGTGTCAAGAACAACTGGGACCAACACCGCGTGCACTTGATCTTTGACTATGTAGACGAAAGCTTTCCCATTAACCGCATGGATCTCAAGCAAGGCACAACTGTCTGGCAGACACGTCGCTCGGTGGATCTATCAACTGACTATGGCAAGCGCGTACCGCCCTCGTTCGTCGTTATTGGAGCACAGAAGGCCGGCACTACTTCTCTATACGACTACATCCTGCAGCATGATCTCGTGTGGCCTGCTAAGCGCAAAGAGACCCACTACTTTGACTGGCGCTGGAACAAAGAACTGCCCGATCCGTCGACACCTGAGGGTGCCGAGAAGCACCTTCGATACTTCGAGGACACCTTTCTGGAGAGGAAGATCTTGTACCGGTTTCCGTCACTCATGTCAGGTGAGGCTACGCCCAGCTACATGCTCGGCGGAAAGACCGTGATCACCCGGATGAAACAAGTGATCCCGCACTGCTGCAAGATTCTCGCTATCATGCGCAACCCCGTAGAGCGCGCGTATTCTCACTACTCGATGACTGCAGACACGGAGGGATCCGAGAAACAGAAGCGCAACCGTGGCCATCATCATCTCCAAGGCCGCAGCTTTGAGCAGATCGTGGACGACGAGATCGAAGAGCTCTCGAAGCTTGGTGTGCACCCGGACATGTGCTTCGAGGAGTTTGATGAAAAGATCATGCACAAACGTCTTGCCTTCGACCACGGTGCTCACTCGTTCGTTGCTCGTGGTCTGTACGCGCTGCAGCTGTCGGGATGGATCGAGGCGTATGGAAAGGAGAACGTGCTGTTGCTCACGCTAGATGAGTTCAAGACTACAGAGAACCTTCATGTGCGTACTCTATGTTTCATTGCCTTGTCTTGTACTGCTGTTGCTAACTTGCTTATGTCGTGTTGTACAGGATACCATGGACAAGGTGTTCAACTTCTTGGACCTGCCGTACCACCGCATCAGGGATACGACAGCCAAGAACACACGCAAGTACGACCCCATCAACGATGCAGTTCGTGCCAAGTTGACGGCATTCTACGCGCCGTACAACGAGAAACTCTATACGCTTCTCGACCGTAACATGGGCTGGTAAAAACGATAGGTACTGCATTATTTCATTTACTGCTTGGGAATCTTCTTCAGCAATATGTCTGTTTCTGTTTGTTCACTAAACAATCGTCGTTGGAAGTCCATGTCCACTTGCTCACCCTTCCGTTGTGAGATTCTCTCTGCTTTCTTTACATGTGTAGCCTGTGATTTACACAGGAATACTAGCTTTTGCAGCTCCTGCACACGTTTCCGAAGACTCTCGTATCCACCGCTCACTAACATTGCCTCGTAGTCATTCCGTCGTCTCTCCACTTCATCCTGAAGCCGCTGCAATTTACTCTTTTGCTTCTCAATCTTCTTCGTCAAGTACTCGCAAACTGCAGTTGAAGAAGACTTTGAGGCTCGAGGTTTACCTAAACTTCGAGATCCCTCACCGTTCTGGTCCTTTAAGATCTGAATTGCAATTTGTAGTTGTGTAAGTTCTTGATGCGCTTGGTAACAAACCCACTGTTCTTCTTCTTCACGACAAAGTTCGAGGGCTTTCTGTCTCCTCTTCATTTCTTGAAATGTTTGCTGAGCTTGAACTGCGTTCTTCTTGTCCATTTGTCGATGGAAAAGCTGCGTAGCTAGCGCGTATTCCCACTTCGATTGTTGATCCTTCATATCATTGTCCAGTTCGACGTCCTGTTGGTTCAGAGACTTTAACTCTTGGCTTAACCTGTATTTGTCAGCCTGCAGACGATCTCGATGCTGTGTTAAGAGCTCCAATTCCTGCTCCTTACGGCTCTTCCCGGAGCTATCGCTGTCTTCATGATTGTTCTGAGTCGATGTCTTGGACGAAATTTTGTTTGGTATCTTCGGGTGTCGTAGTGATGGCTTCACGGTCGAGCTTCCAGAAGTTACAGCAGCACGAAGTAGGCAATCGCGGACGTGTTGATCCTTCTTGTTTAGGATATCTAAACGCAGCACACCCTTGTTCAGTGTGTCCAACTGTGTTTTCAGTGCAGCAACTGCTTCCTGAAGCTCCATGCCTTCCTCTACCATTTGGTGCTGCTGCTGGTACTTTGTCTGAGCCTTTTCCATTAGATAATCAAGCTCGACTTGTCGTTGCCACCGCTTATCCTGTGCATGCAGCTTATCTCTATCCATGTAGTCACAGTTTAAACTGTCTTTGGGTTCTGCTGCAGCCCAACTGCTGAATTTCTCGGGATTGCGAGCTCCTTCGTCACTGCCGAGAATATTCTGCAGCCGTCGGCCGATCGCTTTGTTCTCCGCTGCAATTTGTTGCACAAACTTGGTCCGATTAATCCCGGAATGAGCTTTGTGTCCGTGCTTTCGAGCACCATGCTGAGGTGGCGTCACTTTCTTCTTTTCTTGAGCTTTTGCGTGAGCCGATTGACGAGTTCGACGAGCCTCTTTCCACTGCAAACGCTTAGCAAAAGACCGATTATCCTTCGCGATCTGCTTCTCAAACCGCCGGCGATTAATACAGCTACTACTTGTTTGGGCAGGAGCTGTTCTCTTTGCACTTCGAGCCTTATCTTGTCGATATCCTAGTCTAGAAGATGCCTTAGAGGGGGCTACTTTGTCCAATCTTGACGCACTTGCCACTGAACGGAGTGCTTTCGGTTTAGTTTTACTCTCGTACGTTGGGATAAACTTGAAAGAAACAACTAACGTTGGGGCTTCAGCTCTACCATCATCATATAGACTTCGTGCCGATGTATTGCCGTATCCGAGACGCTTACCACTGCGCGATCGAAGCTCGAGGACGCGAGTGGTGAATGAGGATATGGTCAATAAATCCTGCAATAGTCTTCGTAATGATATTGTTGCCTGGCCGATATGCTCGTTCGCTCCATTGCGTGCACTACCATTCGATCTGGGGGCTGAAAACACAGTGAAAAGCACGTCGCCTGGAAGCTGGTGCCATGCAGGTTTCGTTCCAGGGGGTATGATTCGAGGAAGTAGTTCAAGTTGGAATCCTCCATCACCACTATCTTTGCTGGGCTGGTTGTTGTAGCTTATTAGATCTTCACTCCACACCGGGTTGACGGAGCCTCGAACGATACCAGTGGTTGATAGTGTTTCCTTGCATCGAAGCATGGCACTCGCATGAGTCGCATCGCCAGACTCGACAAACGACACCCTGACAAACGCATTGGGAGCAAGCGCTCGACTTGTTTGTAGCCCAGTAGCTCGTAGAACTCTACCTTCCAACAACCCTTTCGTTGGAACTGGTACAGCTGAAGGTGGTGTACTTGTCGAAGGAAGTCGACGTTTACCTGTTGTCTCGCTCGTTTTTCCGAAGGTTTGGGGCATCTCCGATTCAGCCACAGACTGATCATCACCCGCTTCGTCCAAATCGTCGTCACCAGTGGAAACTCCACGGTCCTCAACATCATTCTCTTCCCGACCGTCTTTACTCTCCAACTGATCATCAACGTGTCTATCCGTGTCCTTATCCTGCTGGTAGGTTTCCTGATCGACGTCATCCTCGCTATTGTTGATTTCTTCGTATTGCTGTTGGGTGTCATGTGCAACTGGAAGATCCTCACCTTCAACGCTATCGTCGACCTGTTGGTGGCTTTCGCTTTGCTCTATTCCTTCGTAGTCATCATCGTAGTCACTTCCAGGTGACGCTGGAGGCTCCATCATTTGAGGTGCTCGATCCGAATTCCTCAGCTCTTCATAGTTCGCAGCAGTCTGAGCCTCCTCTTCTCCTTCAACCAGCATCGGTTGGCCGTCCGATTCCCACCGTTCATCACCGTCGTCATAGATGACGTAGTATCCTTGGGATTCATCGAACTCTTGAATAATACCTTCAAACCACTCCTCCTCTTCAGACCAGAATACTCGAACACGCTTCCCCACTCGATCCATGATCCACGTCCTAAATCCGTTCGCCAAAGCCTCCAAACGTCATGCCGATCTCGAAACGACCCACAAGTTATCTTCAGTATCTTCAAACCCTCAACGACCCCACTTTAGACCAGCTATTCCTGTTAGAGTGTGCATCATACCTTGATATTCTTAGCAAGTTTCTTGTCCGAGACCATGCTTCCCTATTGTCTACCTTCACCATGGCTGCAGCTGCATTCACTTCCGCTTTCGCCTCCAAGCAAGTCAGCCTCATCATCGAGTTAAGCAATGGACTTCTCGAAGCGTATGAAGGATTTGATCCTTCCGCCGGCACCTCCGAGCATCAAGCCGAGTGCCAACTCTAGTGCTGCTGCCTCCACCACGACGGTGCAGTTGGCTCCTCCGGCTTTGAATGTCCTCGACTTGAATGAGCACAAGGGTGTGCGGCGTGCTCCGATCAAGGAAGAAGCCGTAGAACCGGGTGACCTGGACAGCGCACAGCACGTCCGCGTTCCCAAAAACAACCAGACCCGTGCCATGATCACCAAAGCTCTCAAAGCACACTACCTCTTCAGCTCGCTGGACCAAGGTGAAATCGACGAGATGATCGACGTCATGGCCATGGTCACCATTCAGGCCGGGGAACCGGTCATCTCACAGGGTACGTCGGGCAAGTGCTTCTACGTACTGGAGAGCGGCAATTGTGACATCGTGGTCGACGGCAAACTAGTGGGCACCTACACGAACGGCGATGCGTTCGGTGAGCTCGCGTTGCTCTACAATTGTCCTCGAGCGGCTACAATTCGTGCCACCACGGGATGCATTCTCTGGACGGTGGAGCGTACGACGTTCCGCAAGATCATGGCCACCACGGCTTCGGCCACGCAGCTCGCTCGAGTCAACTTCCTCAAGAACGTTGAGTTACTGCAACGTCTGAGCAACAACCAACTGCAAAAGGTGGCGGCGGCACTCAAGTTGCAGCGCTTTAACGACGGTGACTACATTATTCGTCAGGGTGAGGATGGCAACACGTTTTACATCATCGTCGAGGGTACCGTACGCTGTACGTCCCGTACGGGTGGAAGCGAAGAAGCCGAAAAGGAACTCATGACACTTCAACGTGGCAGCTACTTTGGTGAGATGGCTCTCGTGCTGAATGAGCCGCGCCAAGCGAACTGCATTGCAGTGGGCGCTGTGGACTGCTACGTCATGGACCGGGCGGAATTCACCAAGCTGCTCGGTCCGCTGCGATCTCTGATCGACCGTCAGATGCGCATTCGTGTCCTGCGTAGCGTACCACTGTTATCGTCCCTTACAGACGATGAACTCGACATCCTCGCCCATGCACTCAACGTGGTGGCTTTCGAAGACAAGAGCACTATTATCAAGGAAGGCGATGCTGCTGATACGTTCTACATGATCTCGGACGGTAAGGTGAGCGTCCGCAAGTCCGGGTTCGAGATCATGCAGCTCCGTTCGGGCGAATTCTTCGGTGAGCGTGCTCTTCTCGCTAACGAACCGCGTGCCGCCGACTGCGTTGCTATCGGTCGTGTGGAATGCCTCACCCTCCAGCGTGCAGCTTTCGAACAGCTTCTGGGCAAACTTGACCACATCATGCAGCGTGAAATTCAGCGCCAACAGCTTGTCCAGCAGTCCGTTCTAGGCGGAAGGACGGACGTTCGTACGGGCACGGCAACTCCGGCCGCACCTTCGGCCAAGAAGATCCTCTACAAGGACCTGGACAAGATCCGCACCATTGGTACGGGCACCTTCGGCCGTGTTATCATTGTGCGCCACCGTCCTACCAACCAGGCGTTCGCTCTCAAGTGCATGTCCAAGGCCCAGATTGTCGAGACGCACCAGCAGAAAAACGTCATGTACGAGAAGGGTATCCTGGCCGAGTGCGATCACCCGTTCATCCTCAAGCTGCACGAAACCTACCAGGATGCCAACCAGCTCTACATGCTGTTCGAGCTCGTACAGGGCGGAGAACTTTGGAGTCTCCTCTACGAGAAGGCCTTCAAGGTCGCTAAGGGAGTCTGCGGCGCGTTTGACGTCTCGGCTGCAAGGTTCTACACTGCCAACGTGGTCGAGGCACTGCGATACCTCCAGAAGATGACGGTCGCCTACCGCGACTTGAAACCCGAGAATCTGGTTATCGACAGTGCCGGTTACCTCAAGATGGTCGACTTTGGCTTTGCCAAACACGTACCGTACTACCGCAACGGAGCGTTGTACGAACGCTCCTTCACGTTGTGCGGTACCCCAGAGTATCTCGCACCGGAGCTGGTATTGAACAAAGGTCACGGTAAGGCAGTGGATCACTGGGCACTTGGTTGTCTACTATATGAGCTCATTGCTGGTCGCACCCCGTTCCAGCACAATGACCAGAACAAAATCTTCGAGAAGATTCTCCAAGGTCGCGCTATGGTCAGATTTCCTCCCAAGTTCGACCCGGATGCCAAGGATCTGGTCATGAAGCTGCTAGAGACGAACCCGGCGCTGCGTATCGGTTCTCTGGCTGGAGGTATGCAGGACGTGGTGAACCACCCGTTCTTCACGAACGCCAAGTTCGACTGGGCTGCGATGGTCAAGAAAACCATCAAGTCTCCGTACATACCCGCGATCAAGGACGCGTTCGATGCTGGCAACTTTGACGCATACCCGGAGGATACCAAGATTCGTCCGTTCACGGGCAGTGACACGTTCGAAGGATTCTAACTGCACAAGGTCTCCAGGTTAAAGTATGAGGAGATTAGACAATAATCTATGATGCAAAATGCTGTGTATCAATATTTGTTAAGCTCTTCACTTGCACCTTCGGTTTCGTAGATCTTGCTGCTGTCGTTGGAAATCAAGGTACCCTTTTGGGTAGATTTTATCGCGATATCCGGTCATCTCGAATGGTGACTTGCCGAGTTTGTTCTCAATGTCCTATTCAGATAAAGAGGTCGTGCAGTAAGTTAATCTTTACGGTGTCTTCGATGTTGCTCACGTTACTTACTGAGTCGTCCATCAGATCTTCCAGCATTGTTGAGATTTGGGCCTGCGTTAAGACAAAGTCAACTTCAAAAGACTGGACAATGGTGAATACTTCGTCTTACCTGACAGAACGCATAACTGTGGTGCAAAGCAGCGTTTCCGTCCGCATCGGTGACTAGCAAGTTGCTGTCCTTTGACCAACGATCAAGAAGCGTTTCCATGAAGATAGCGTCCTTGATGCCAGCTGCAAGCATGAGTGGGGTGATTCCCCACTTATCTGCAGCACACAAGTCAGCTCCGGCTTGAAGCAAGAGGACTGCGGTCTGCAAATATCGACCGGGCGCTGATCTCTTCAGTTCGGATGATTTTGCGTGTTTAGGACGCTCATCGTGCGGTGGCTCCAAAGTGTTCATGTATCCCAAAACCTACATGAAAAAGGATCAAAGAATTAGTTAGTTTTATCAAAAAGTGAGAAGCCTAGCGTTCATACTGCCAGATGAAGTGGTGTCCTCTCTGCTTGGGCTGTTTTATCTGTCACAGATACTACTCCAGTTTCCTTTGACGATCGTGAGGTTTTCGAGCGAGCTAACAGCAGCCGTCTGACGTTATTAACATTCCCGTTGTAGCATTCCATCCAAAGGTTCTATTACGACATAAAGACGCATTAGCTCGAGACACTCACACACCAAGTAAGCAGCTCTCACAGTTAGCATTTGCCGGATATTATCAGTTTTTGAAATATCAACGGGCTTCCTTCCCTGGATACCGGGTGAATCGATCCATAGTCTCGAGTCAGCATCCCACGACAGCAGGAACAGCACCATACTCGGATTTCCGTGAATTGCTAGCCAAACCCAAGTGAATATTCCACACTACACCATATGCTGATAGTTTAAAGATACCTGCAAAATGCAGCGGGTTCCACTTGTTGTCCCCCGTTGCAGTCGGATCACATCCAGCACGTAAAAGAAATCTCGTTACATCAACGTCATCGCCACAACAAGCCAGAAGTAACGGCGTGGCTCCGTGGTTGTCTTTGAGATCCAAATCCGCCTTGTATTCGTGAAGATAAGTCACGAACAAAAGTCGATTGTGGGATTCACACATCTCTGCCCCATTGTTGTTTCGTATTTTGTGTTTTCTTGATCGAACGGCGATGTGAAGTGGCGATCTTCCTTTCAGTGACTTTGCATTAATATCAACAGGTTTCGGCAATTCTACGAGTAGTTGGGCAATGGCCAGATGCCTGGCAGTTGCCTCGTCCGCACAATACTACCAAAGTCACGTTAGTCGAGCTATCCCTTACATCCCTACCTCAGTACTTACATGCAGAGGGGTCCATTTGTTTGCATCTCTGGCATTAGGGTCTGTTTCTTCCTCTAGAAGAAGTTCCACAGCGCGGATGTTTCCGAACATTGCTGCGCGGTGAATTGGTAGCTGGTGCAGACGTCCAGCACCGTGTTCTGCTTTCCTCTGTAGTTTAGCTAGCACAAAGGTACTGACTCCAGGATCACATGTACCGACTTCTTCACCCCCACTATGCTTCGAAGTCGTGAGATAATATTTACGATAGTCGATTGCTTCAAGCTGGCGCATAAGGACGTTCTCCATGACTCGTGACATATTGAACGAGAGCAGCAGGTCCACGTCCGCTTGGTTCAATTTCATGATCATTTGAAAGAACCACTTGACTAGCTTTAGATTTCCAGTCTCAACGGCATAATGAAGAGCCAGCTTTTTGAATTTATCTAACCAGCAATGAGCAAAGACCATTCAGCAACAAGACTCTAGCTTCTGAGGTGATACGCAGTTGGGGTACCTTTAGCAGAGAGTATATTGGGCTGGGCGCGAAGGACACTACAAAGCTCATAGTTATCGTCAATAGGAATCAAAGATGTCGTTGTGGAAATCTGGTGATGGAAAAAGCGTTAGGCTGAGTCTACTAAGAGGGACCACGTATAAGAACGTACGTAATGAAATAATGAGCGGCCATTCTCGTCCACTCTGGCACAAATTCTTGCCCAGTCGGCACACTTTTGCTTCGTCGTCTCACGTTGTAGCTCTTTCACTCGAGGTGGTATCCAATCTTTTCCATGTACTTCAGTGTCTTGCATCCAGCTGGCCATTTTACAAGAAAACAACAACAGTATGTTAGGATAATTCTACGTATTCCCAAACCTACCTCAATATTTGCAGACGTACGCATTCATCTGAGCTTTCTTTCTCATCAGAGCCTGCACCTCCATCTCAAATTGTGCGTCATGACAGGAATTCACGTGCTGGAAAATTAAATCCTGCACTAGTTTGTCTTTTGAGAGAGCAGCGTAGTGATACAGGGTGCGCTCATTCGCATCCACGATTTCAAGTATCTCTTGAGGGGATATTTTCTGTAGACATCGCTCTAATTGATCAGTGTCCTCCGTAAGAACCAACTGAAATAATTCGATGTCACTCGCCCGAGGCAGAAACATCTTTGGTTCTCTATGAACAGTGCAATACGAGATGTCAGTCCAGAACGGGGAGATGTTCTTGGATCCTACCTTCGTTGCTGACTGTGTGAGGCTTCATCAGCAGCCTCTGGTGGACAGTCGTACAGCTCCTCAACATCAACGGACGTTGGGCGCAGTTCAGTCGCCGATGGTGGTGAACTTGCCTTTTCCTCCGAATATTTTGCGTTTTCCTTCGCATCATCGCTATCGTCAAAATCAAAATTGTCGTCGTCACTGTCTTCAAGTTTAGTGCTGATCACTTCGCGTTCCTTTTGAGTTGTTTCGTCTTGAGTTGGAGCAGTGTTGGCGTCACTCGCAGCGACGTAATCAGCAACCTTCTTCGTCGTCTTCTCTGAATCACTTACAAGGGATTTACCATTTCCATCATTATCTGTCGTAGCAAGAGTCTTTAAACCTGTTTTAGCGAGTCGAGGTGATGAAGCAGTAATAGGCACGTTATGAGTATCGACACCATCGCTCCTCGCCTTGTCTACCTCTGTTGACTTTAACGGAGGCATTGGGGTCAAGGCCGTTGACATCTCTACCAACTTACGGGATGGAGATCCTCGATCACCATCGCTCATGTGTAACGCATTCAAAGCTTTGAGTGGCTTCACCGGGGCTGTCAACACGCCACCTCCAAGAGGATTTAATTGTTTGAGTTGTTTGTGGTTTGCGCCGACATCGCTCGCCCCATCAAACGCCTTCAATTGTGTTACCGCCTTACCCGGTTTACCTCCATCAGGAATACCGAGATCATCGAGAAGTTGTTGTTTTGCTGCAAAAGCCGCCAATGCAGTGGGCTTGGACAAATTCATCGGTGATTTAAAAATTCCAATGCACCGACCCTTGCCAAGATCCACACGACCCTCGTTAGAACATCGTTAGTTTCAAGATAAACCACTAGAGCGGCGTTGTTCAATGGCGAAAAAGGTTGGTACACGGATCCGGATTGATTTGGATTCTTCTAAAGCCTTGGAGTCCGAAGATGGAGCGGATGTGGTAGTGGATCAGGTCACGCGTGAGTTCACAGCAGTTCTGCAACTAACTCGCGAGAAGCAATGCAAGGAACTAACTGCCGAGAGCTTCGGAGGCGCCAAAGACGACGTGGTCAGTGCACGCCAAGAAGTGGCGTTTTACGGTGATATAACTCAAAAACTAGTACCGTTAGTAGATCGACTGATGCGATCTACACCCGGTCAGATCAACACACAGAAGAAGACCGAGTTGTTTCTAGTATTTGGTGACAAGTTCTACCAAGCTCAGGAATTCCGTGCTGCCTCAACTTTTTTCTACCAAAAAGTACTAGTTCTAGACGAGGAGACCAACCGAGATACTCCACAGAATGTTTTAGAACGTACCCTGGCCTCTAAAGATTCGCCACCACGCAAGCGGAGTCGTCTAGAGGGTCAAGCCTACGTTAGAGCACTCTTTGGAATAGCTATGTGCTGTTTCCACGCTCAAAAGAGTTCGGACGTATTCGTGAGGAATCCAGGAAAGCTGGAGAAAATGATCGAAGCGTTGACATTGCTGCGTCTTGGGATGGAAATCTCTGTGGCTATGGAGCGTCAGTACGCTGGCCAGTTCTCATGGTTAACACTTAACGGCTCGGTGCTCATTTACTCCATTGCGAAGCCATTACAAGCCTTGGGATTCTCGAAAGAAGTCGTCAATTATTTAAAGTGGAGTCTGCTTGCGATGGAATCGACAGTGACGTTGTGTACGACCAAGTATATTATATGGCGACTGCAACTTGGCTCAGCGATCTGCGAGTGCTACGAGGATTTGACCCTGAAAGAACAAACGAAAGCTGATCAACACGCGAAGTCTGCAGTGGCGTGTGCTGCGTATCTCCAGCAATTAGTCCAGCGGCTGCGTAAAGAGGAAGAGCTGGATATGCCCTTGCCGCCTGAAGTCCAGCGGATTCTGCTTCAAGCAGAGACCACAACAGCGATGTTAGCGTCGAGAGTGAAAGCCGCTGAAGCGCATCAGCCACTCACTAAAATTTCGATTGAGGCTGCTTTTCCTGCTGTGAGAGACCAAATCCGAGCAACGGTTGATGCGATGGAGACGTTGTCACGTGAAGCTAAACTGAAGCAAGGTGGGCAAGCTTTGTTTGCGTTGATACCGACAGATTCACCGATGAATGAGTCACTGTTGGGGCTCTTTGATTTCGTCATGATAATTGTGTCTCCCATGCTGAAGTCACTCGTCGAGGATGAACAAACATCCTCGACACTAGATCCTGCCATTTTTCCGGTATCCTTCCACCTGATCGCTATTCGGCACTGCTTTCAACTGGCAAAACCCGATGAACAGATGATTTTGCTCACAAGAAGCGCTCATGCACGACTGCAGGCCATGTCGGATGGTTTAACTGTGACGGATACAGCGATGGTGAAGTGCTTGCTGGAGCTGTACGAGGCGCTTCATGAGGTTCAGCAGTCTTGGTTAACGTGGGAAGCTCTATCAAAAGAGGAACGCTTGCAGTCGAACTCGAATCCACGGATGTATTTGCCAATGTCTGGTGGTACAATCCCCGCACTAAAGTTTCTGACTCGGCTATCGAAGGCGATGCAGGCCTGCGTATTTCACGGTGATAGCGCTCTAGCTCGAACCAACCAAGACTTACTGACGTCCGTGGCACTACAAATGTGGCGTGAGTTCGGGATACCAATGCTACAAGAGCTGGATATCTCCAAACCTTCCCAATTCTCAAAGCCTCTGGTACGTCTTACGTGTGAACTGCTGCTGACGATTCACTTCACGCTCACTGCCGTGAAATTTGAAGACCTTTTACTTCACGCGGAGATTTGTTTACGCTTGGCTACGTTGCTGTCAATACGGGGAAAAGCACGCACAGGCAGCCAAGTTGTGCGACAATGTCTTGATCGAATCGACTCGAGAAGAAGTGAGCTAGTGAACTTCTCTTCACACTTCCACTCCGTTGTCAGCATTGAATCGACCACGCCACTTTCCAACGCCTCGTTTTCCTGTGCCACTGGAGATTTGAGCTTGACTGATGACTCCATTGAAGCAACCAACGCACGAGATCTCGTTGGTGTACCAGGCACAGGGTCACAGCTCGGTGGTCTGAATCAAGATCTGTGCTGCATCCAAGTCGACTTGCTGCTTTCGTTGTATCGTTTGGAACTCCAAGACGCCACAATGATCGAGACGTTACCTCTAACCAATACCAAAGCTTCAACCATTACGCCAGGAACTTCTTTCCAAACGAGCACTGTGTTGCTTACAACTGAGGCCAAGCTTGTCGAGGAGTGCCATCAAAACGGTTACACAAAAGCGCTTCTCAATATCCAGCGCCTTGCTCACCCAAACAAGTCAACCAAAGAGAGACGTGCACTCGCAGATGAGTGCCTTCAACTACTGCAACAAATGGAGAGACAAGAGGAGAACCTACGACGCCACTTGATCTCAACTTCGTCTTCGACCGAGTCTTCAGTTCCAGCCGCTCCAATTGTGATCTCTCGCTCGAGCTCCGCTATCACTGTCCGAGTTGTAGAGTATCAGCCTTCAATACCAACACTGCGAAAGAAGCGCGTGCAATACTACATGGTATTCGCGAAACCCGTTGGGGCAGGAACTGCTGTCTCGCTCAATAGTAATCAACTAGCAGGAACTGCTACTCCTCTTTACCCGCCACACTTGAACGCGACCATATCCGGATTGCTGCCTAACGCGAGCTACGTCTTCGCTGTTGCTGCCTTCGACAGTAAGCACGAAGTCATCCAGTCTATCGGCGAAACTTCGGAACCAGTTGTGGCGCTCAATCCACTGCCTTTGGCAATGTGCTATGGATATCTTGCCAAAGCCTGCTATGACGCTCAACTCACTGGGGGTGCTAACCAGGCTGCGAAGTACCTGTACAACGCCGTCGCTTCAGTGCGTGCTGGTCGTCCGGCGTGGATGGCGAATCCATTCTACAGACAAGCTCTGAAGCGTGATGCAGTGGCCCAGCTCCCCATACCAGTTCTTAATCTCTGCATTCAAGCGCTACTCATCTTGTGTCACGACGAACCTGGAGATCTAGATCAAGATGGGAAGCTTATCACTTCTTCTGACTTAGATGCTCAGTCACTCACAGCTACACAAACAAAAGCTCTTGAGGACAACCGTAAGATTTCCATGGGCATTGAGATCGCCTGTGCGACGGACAATCAGGAAGCAGTTCGAGTTTTGTGCTTCAAAGGGTATCGGTTGCTGCTGCCCTTGCTGCACTTGAAAGGCAGCTGCGACGGTCTTACGTTCGCTGCTCTTGTGACGTACTACCAAGCACTTCATGTGATTCCTCATGACAGGTGGGACGTCGATACGCGAAGTATCTGTGCACGTATCGGTTTCGAACTGTTCCGAATCACACAAGAAGCACACGGCGACATCTCTCGAGTAACACTTCCCTTGGTACTAGCAAGACATAGTCACCATGAACCAGAGCAAACTCCGTCCGATAGCACGCAGAATGAAGAAGACGACAGCTTGCAGGAAGTTGTGGCGCTCTTTAAACTCGCTACAAGTGCAGCTGGTATGCCACCATCAGAAATGCCAGCGACTGCTATGGTATCTCCTCGAGGTGCCGGGGCAAAGACAGCAGCAGCCATCTCAAAGGATAAAAGCCAGAATAATATGCCTCAAGCCACTCCACGAACAGGCGAAAATGACAAAGCGGAAGCTGGGAAACAGAATTTGAACGACATCCTCCAAGCTACTGGAAATGATCTTTCTAAGGTCTTCATCACGCTTGAACAGCTGAGTGCTTCCGATCGTCGAGCAATCGAGTTCGCCAGCAAGATCTGTGGGGCCATTCTTGGAGCTGGAGGACATGGAATCGCTCACATCGACAAGTTTCTGTTATCTCTGAAAGTCAACGGAGCGATCAGCAGCCAATTCCGAGACACGCTCAGCTCACTTGGAGGCGATTCACTTCTACCAGCGCTAAAAGAGGATCCTCCTGTCGAAGAAAACCCATTAAGCAGTCGAGAAGATCAGGAGGCAACAACCAGCGAAGCTATTCCACCTGAAAGTACGATCCCAAAGACTGGAGCTGATGATGATTACCTGTATCGGTGGTGTGGTGAGCTGTTCTTCATTCAATCCGTATTGTTGGTACGGTCATCTGTATGTGGTATTCGTGTGTGTTCCTTCACTTAACGCTCTCCTTGTATGCCAGCAGTACCGGAAGATTGCAACGCTCAGCGATACCATTAACGAAGTGGACACAACAAAAGGACCAGACACCGAAAACTGCACGTACGAATTGCTCCATGGTGGTCACCACAACGAAAATGATGCTGGCCACACCAAGAAAAATCAGGACTCGGAAGCTCCGTCAGTGTCAGATGATTCTCCGACGGAAGTTGAACTCGAAACCACCAACGCAGACGCATCACAAGTGGCCCAACTGGATCAACTATTTGGCGAACTTCTTGAAAAATCGGCTGGATGTTGCAAGCTTTTTCAACTGGCACACTGTTGGCAAGGTCTACAAGCCGTAGCTCAACAGCTTTGGAACGCAATCTGGCTCGCTTGGGTGCCTCCAACTCGAATAAGTGCGTCGCTAACTAGACTCACTCACCTTTCAACGTGCATTGACGCACTTCTAGACATGATGGACTCGACGATGAATGCGACACCTGCCACAGCGTTACCCACTTCGACAGTCTTTTCGACAGTGGCGTACGCCGCGGCCAACGCATTGAACGTTGATCACACCTGGTTGGCGAGGCTCATGGCGTACTCATTGAGAGCATTTTGCTCGTTTCAAGACTGGAAGAGTGTCGTACAGAAAGGAAGCAGATACCATTCCTTGTGCAGCACTGAAGGCAGTCGGTTCTCAGAACAGAATTTCCCTATCTTGCTATACGCTCAGCAACAAATCTTGGATCATCAGGAAGCACTCTTAACAGCAGTAGAGGAAGAATTGAAAGCCTTCATCACAGCGTTCCAGGAACAAGAAGCCAAAAAGAAGAAGAAAAAGTCCAGACTAGTGGTGGAAGAAGTGTTGTCGCCCGAGCAGATGACGTTCCGTGCCAAAAAGCAAGAAATGGAGCAGCGAATTCAGAAACTCACCACCGAAAGAAATCTTGAGCGTAAAACGCTAGTCAGTCTCTCTGAAATCTATGACGGACTCTCCAAAGCGATCAACAAGAGCCACCAGGCACTCAAAACATGCCACGAACTCGTTGAAAAGTATCGTCGACACGATCAGCTCGATGGTTCACAGGAGGAGCTTTCTGCTCTTCGACGCCAAATCATCTCGTCTTTCAATCGGTGTGTGGTGTTGGCACGACAAAAGCGTCAAAAGCGAATCGTGTGTCAAGCTCTCCATGAAGTTGGGGACTTCCACCTCGCATCTGGAGACTTGAAAGCTGCTATCAAGAGCTGGCTCGAATCACTGGATAACGCCTTCAACACACTCAACGTTTGCTCATCGTGGCGAGAAGTTCTCGTTCCAGATGCAGATCATTTTCTTGAGAATAGCACCAAGGACACTATCGCTGGTGACGAATTGTGGGTGTGTATGCAGTGCTGCAACGTGCTATCGAAGCTGGTCATGCACTCATCTGGTGTCAACTTGCAGAAGGCCATCGACTACGCCTTGATGGCAGCAGCCATCTTCACTCGATTCTATGGTTGTTCGCTGCCACACCCGACGAAATGTTTCTTGTACGGCTCGTATCGGATGCTTGGACAGCTGTGGCCAGGACGCGAGTTGTTGAACGATCCCGATCGTATCTCTCCGTTCTCTCTTGGCATCATGCTCATGTTAGTTCCAGAAGTTCTACTTCAATACGACCAGTACGCCTCCACTGCTATGCCTGTGATTGCAGGCTACGAATACGTCGCGGAGAGCTGTCTCAAAGATGCCAACCACGTCGCAAATGCTCAACGACTGCGAGTCGAAGCACTTGTTCAATGCGGGCGCTTCCAGGAGGCATTTCAAGTGCTGATGAACTTGTTACGAGGTGGAACAACGCCTCGCGATAGTACCGGGGCTCCCGACGTGGAGGCTGTGGTGTTTCACGACAATAAATCACTCCTGGATGAGATCAATCGAGCCGCAATAAACTGGCTGATCTCGCTCAACGTAGAGCAAATCCAAGCCGGTCTCAACAAACGCTACCACGAGACGCTTGTGGTGCATATCTTGGCCGTGATACTGCACCTTGCAGTCGCAATGGCACGCCATGAAAGCAGATATGACCGTGATACGGTAATTCTTCGCCCTGTAGCCAAGAAAATGGCACAAACACTGTTGTCCTCCGTTAAACCAAGAGACATAACGTCCACCCAAACCTCCAGAAATGCTGAAGGAGCTGCTTCTAGTCAAACGATAGAGTCAATCTCGTGGGAGGATCTCCAGCTTCGTCGAATTCGAGCCGATGTCCACTTGCAGTTGAGTTATCTGGCATTCTTTGAAGGCGATTGGAACGCATCGAAGATAAGCAGCATGGACGCGATTGGAGAGTACGATGCCATTCCTCTTGGATCCGAACGACCGCTACGCTTGGCGCTGCAGAAGCTGAAGTTCTCGCTGCTCTATTCTCGAGGTACATACCTCGCCAAGTGCCGGTCACAAATTGTTGCTTGTTGCCTTGCACAGACCCACTATCGCACTGCACTCGAGACCACTCAAATGGCAATTGAGGAGACAAGAGTCACCGGTGAAGAGCACTTTCGCCAGCAGCTAGAGATGCAGCGATTGCAAGCTATGGTGTTTCTTGGAGAACGTGAAAAGGCTGAACAGGAGCTCTTCGCCTTGAGAGAAGATGCTCTTGCAACGCACACAGCAACTTCGCTCACCTACGTTCGCACATTACAAAATTTTAGCTCGTTGCTCCGTTCGAAAGCGCTTCTCTCGTCCTTTCCAGCGATATTGAAAGCAGTCGATGAACGCTTGAGTGAAGCACAACAAGTGCTGGATGCCTTGTTGGAACATGATGGCTGGCTAGGCGTTAGCTCGGATCACTCGTCACCTCTGGAAGTTGACAAGAGGCTCAACTTGTATCGTTCTGCCATCCCAGATTTCGTAAAACTCCACGCTGAGTTGGCTCAGGTGTTACTGGAGTGTCCTCTAAAGGAGAGCGAGAACGTGCATGAGCGTCAAAAGAGGGCGCTACGGTGCGTTGAAGTTGGTATCCGTTCGCTTGATCACACCACGCAGCGTATGCCTCCAACCAAAGCCCGCCTTCTGTTGTTGAAAGGAGTCTTGCTTTCGAAATCCTTGCACTCAACCACGACACAGATCGAAGTCACCAGCTCGATGGCTCCGTCCATCACACTCGACGATGAAAAGCTGAAGCAGCGACTCGAAGAATCCGTTGAGGCCTTTGTAGGCTGCATCAAGGCGTCAATCGAAGGAGGATATGATCGCCAGTTGGCTCGGTTCGCGTTAATTGAGCTGGTTGATCTGTTCGGCCGGAAACTGGTTCCTGGTGATGAGGACGCTCACGTTCAAGCGGCGTTTCATTATCTGACACTGGCGCTGGAAGTACAAAAGCACGAGTCCGTGCTATTTGACACGCTTGAACTGCAGAATGGCACGGTTACCTCCGTCGATAAGCTACCAGCTTCTGTTTGTACCTCCATCAACGCGCAGTCCAATGCAAGTGAGGATGGCCCACCGAACACGAAAGCTCCTGATGTGGGTGCCATCGTCAACTATTTCGTGCGCTTGCTTCGAATGCAACATATCCTTCCGGTCTGCACTGCAGAACTTCAGGATACTTGTTCTCTTCTCCATTCCTTCTTGATGCAGTACCATTCAACGTACGCTCGACTGGCTTGCTTAACAGACTTGCCGGCCGTTCCTACCACCGACCCCGAAATCCGCGCAGGGCTCGTGTGTGCTCTCTGGGGACAGAATCTCGCTCCAGCTATCGTGCCTGTTTCTGGAGACTCAACGCACAATACCAAACTTACGCTCTACTTCGCGATTGGAACGACTAAGGTGTCAATCGCTGACGACTCGCCCGCTGCAGGTAACGATGCTGCGATTGTGAGGATGGAGAAGTTTGCGTCTTTCCCTCTGCTTAGCAAGCGTTGTAACTTGGATCGGCGGTCTGTACAACACTTGAAAGCGGCGTTAAGTAGTCTGCGAACGCAGATGGAGGACGAAGACTCACTGCTCATTGATCGCAACGCTTTCCAGCAAACTTTCCACTTGACGTTGAGTAAGATTCAGCAACTTTTCCGCGGAGCCGAGCCGAGCGTGAAAGACGAAGCGCGCGACTCGACGGGGGTTCTGCACGATGCAATTGGAGACGCAATAATAATTGAGTGCACGTTGGAGACGGTCCGACGCCTGGAAGATCTGTTTTCCATCAACAAGGGAGTAAATGTCGCCGACAACGACCTCTGCTATTTCTTAAGAGATCTTCTGGATTAAATCGAGGTAGAGAGTACCTGCACGAAACTATTCAAGGAAATTGAGCAAGCCCTTTGTGAAAAAAAAACGGGGTTGCATTCACTAAAACCCCATTGTTGGCTCTCACCTGTTTATTCATCTGCGTCCATGGGAGGATTAGTCTTCTTGAGGTAGAACTCGTTGAAATCGAAGCGAGACATGAGGAAGGATAAGCTTTGGGATCCTCTACACAGCATTAAAGTGAGAACACGACACCCCCCATCTACAAAGCCAGCAATTTGTTTCTTACCGAATTGAGTTCTTCTTGACGATCTCGAGGAGTTCAAGAAACTGGGTGCTGAAATCTTCTGAGATTTCTTCGATCTGCCGCAAGATCTTCGAGTTGCTCCCAAACGTGTCCCGCTCTGTTCGCATCGTGTATTCGTCTTCCTCTGGTATTCCCCACGAACTCTGCATTACCACAACAAAACACGTTGGTCAGAACGAGAAAGATACTCAGAAACAATTCGGTAAGCGTACACCAAGCTCCTGTTGCTGCATCAGTTGTTGGTGTCTCTCCTCCACATGTTTTTCGTGCATCGCTGTCGTGTATAAATTCTCCTGCGCCTTGCAAAATCGAATGATTGTTGCAAAGATGAGCTTCAGCTGTTTTAGAAGATCTCGTGAGTCCTTCATCATAAAGCCCTACACGATGAAGCATCACGTGCACGCTCGTTAGTTGCTACCATAATCATTGGTAAACTGATCTATCCTTACATTTTTCTTGATGGAAGCAATGTACGCCGCGTGGCTTTCGATGAGCCCGTCTAAGTCATTTGCAGCGTTCAGATCTTTCACCAACTTATGCCACGCCGTCTCCAAAACCTAGAAATAAAGACAAACAGGTAAAGTTTATGAAACCGAGTCAGGTCAAGCTGCTAATCGAGCGTATTACCTCAAACATCATGTAATTGAGAAGATTCGTTATAAAGTGGATCATCTCGGATCGCACAAGTTGGCTCCTGTGTAGCACTGGTCTAATTCCCGGCACACATCCCTGGTACACAACGCTTTTAACTTAGAACACGCTTGTGATTTTACATGTGTCGTGGAGCGTACCTGAACTTCATGTCCAAGATTCATATCCTTTGTCCACGATGCAGACAGCGAATGCTCAACGCGCTTCATTCGCCACAAAAAGTCGAAGATTTGCTGGTACTGGAGCATCGAAGACGCCGGAATGACACTATTCACTGGTGCTTGCAGATTGTAGTGCAAGCAGAAGATGTCCCAACCAGTATCCGCTGTCGAGCACAGTTACAAGCAAGGATATCCACAATCATATCCGTTAGAATTTGTGCCGTCTTTTGCATCATATTGGCCCTTCACGTACCGGATGATCCCTGCAGCAATTCGACGTCTAGACGCCCTAGAATATCCGGGGACTAAAATACAGAGTAAACACGAGTGCAATTTGAAGGAAGCTTTGCACGTAAGAGCAACAAACCTCGAACTTCGCGTTGGAAGCATTTAGTGCTGTTTCAAGCACGTTTGTAAGCGTGTGACGGTATACTTGTGCTCCACGCTTGGACAATTCCGGTCCCAAAAGGTCCATTAGGTATTGAATAAAGTCACCCTGCAGACAGAAACATGTATACGGTTGGATACTACATCAGCCTTATGACAGCACATATAATTGAATCGGGTAATCACACCACTTTGTACCTGTCCTAGCAGCAAATAGCGCTTTAATGCTTGGCAATGATCCAGTAGCCGGTATTTCTGCGTCAATGTGCGGATTAGATACTCGTTGGTAGAGTTTGACACATTCGCAATCACTGTCTCAAGACGCTTTAGCTCCGCGAAATAGGCTCCTTCGTTTTCCGTGTCCATCCCAATCACGGCAGTCTCTTGAGCAGCATCCATAACCCACTACATTAAGAAGCAGCAGTGGTAAGAAACTATGTGTGGCAGATAGTTTAGACATACAAACTGTCACTTACATCAGCATTTCCACAGCACTGGCGAATGAAATTGATGCTCTTTCCAATGACCAGAATCTTCTTCGCGAGTTCACTACACAATGAAGAAGTGAGGTCAGTGTGAGCGTAGGGAAAAAAAACTGGAAAGGCTAGCATACATCGAGATGAATGGTGGCAGCATCTTCAAGTTCAGCGTGTATTTCTTGGCCCAGAACTGATCATCACTCACTGTTGGATCTGCCACCACGAAGAATTCACCCTATCAAAGCGCGCGTCAGTGCGTATGCAATACTAACCAGCAAGTCGATACTTTACTTACATGCACATCTTCCAGCTCGCCTTCAAAGACCCACCGCTTAATCATCCGTACGATTGGAGCAGCAATCTGCTTCAGCACTCTCTGAACGGACTGCGATACGTCTGGATCGCCATGCAATACATGCGAGTGAATGCCGGACGCAAGTGCACCGCCACGAAGTCCTTCAACACTGTAGCAATGCATCAAATATCAATGACTCCATCGTCTTTGACACACACGCGCACAGTTCTACCTGTCAATAAGGCGAGTCATTAACCGCATTCTGTCGAGTGGATCCTGCAGCCACACGATTAACGTCCGCAAGGTCAGGCTGCTAACCCCTCGTTCGTGTGGCTGTCTTGTTTCAGCATCCTCATCAATCTGAGCAGCCAGCACAGCAATCAAGCGAAAATAGCCCGCCAGCTCGGTGTTAAGCACATGACAGAAGCTTTGCCCCACCTACAAGTATTAAAACCGCAAGCGACAACGAATAAGCCTCTCGTTTCAACATTTCAAACAAATAAATACCGATACAAACCAAACCAAACGCCAACTCTTCACGATGCTGCTTGATATACTCCGAAATCTTCCTGAAGATCCAGCCAAGGTCACACAACATGTGGATCAGCTCTCGCATGGCTGTCGGCAAAGGCAGAACACACAACAGCGTGAGTATTAGAACCCAATTTGTCCGACAGTACAAACTCTCGTTTACGTGTTGGAACGCCGACGCTTCTTGTAATTTGGAAGCGGTCGGCAGCATCGTCAAAGTACAAATAGCGCGACTCGATGGCTTGCAAAGCGTACAAAACATCGCGCAGAAGAACCTCCTCCGGCACATCAAAGGATGAGCGTCCTGTAGCTCTAGACGCACCCATGGCATCCGAAACCAGCGCTCCTGGGTATGTACGAGGGCTGCTGCCTTTTCCTCGGCTCGGTTTGTGCGTTGGAGCGATACCTACCGCAAACTTAAACGAGTCTTCCAATGAATCCAGGTCCGTCATGGACTGCTCCATCGGTGCCGCATTCTGTGCTCCTAAATTCAGTGACACCACTGGCATCGAATGAGACCGATGGTGCTCTCCGTTCTTCTCCGACGCCGAGCTGTCAAGACTATCAGGCGTCGAACTCGCTGGACAATTATTCACACTTCTAGCTGGAAACCCCGGACGACTGTGAATCTCTTCACTATGTACTGGCGGCGGAGCAGTGTCCATCAGCCCGTACAGCAGCAGCAATGCCTCACTGAATTAACATAAACGGCTATTAGCAGCCAGCATGTGATAGGAAGACCCAATATCGACCGCAACGTACGTCTTCTTGTCCAGATTTTTGAACTTGACGAAGCGCGAGTAGACCTCGTTCAGTCTCGTGACTGTCTCCTGCGAGTCGGTGTAGAACTGTGGTGCATCCGCTGCAATCTTCCGCTTGATCTTTTCCAGTATCGAGAACTGCATATAGAGCTCATCAGTTATGTTTCTCCAGGATCATGTTAAGGCGGGACACGCACCGCATCCGTCTGTGGGGCATTAGACACGGCATCATGGAGCCGGACGACAGTGCGGCGTGTGGTGATGGCGGACGGCGCGCCGTGCACTTTGGCCAACAGTTTATCCACCAATACATTGATATCTCGCGGGCTCCGGGCACTTGAGCCGCGACGCGCGCTCATGGCGACGGCCGTGGCAGACGTGGACATGACTGGAGGCCGGCGGAGGCTGTCGCTGCTGTCAGTCGGGACACTGGAGCCGCGTGTGCGTGACGAGGACGCGTCGCTGGACACGGCGTAGCTGTGTCTACTACCCACAGAGCTGCTGTGAGCACGCGACGGCGGACCTAGTCGCTCGGCACGGCGCTTCAAGCGGGCAGCTTGCCTGTCCGAATTCATCTTTGAGCGAGATACTTTGAAGGTTCCTCGTATAGTATACGGCGTATACTTCTTCACTGCTTAAACACTTGTTTAGTAGAGGAAGTGGTGCCCGTTCCGGTGGGACTAGCGGAACTGAACTGGATGGAAACGAGGTTAACCGGACTCGGTGTTTCGTTTACGACCTGTGTCAATCTTTACAGAGATAACAATAATTTACTCGTGACAATGCTATCAATTACTGGAATGATGTTGGAGCTATGACACCATCGTTACCACGACCACTAAGCAAGTCTGGAGTTGTGTTGCTGAAATCAAAGAGTGCACACGGCGAAATGTTAGTGAAGTTCGGTCTGGGCTGATACAGCGAGCCTTGGTCTGGCTTATTGCAAACAACCCGTTGTATCGTGACGTCCGCATTCTTATGAGAATTAAGCTGTATTGGAATGTCTGAGAGATGACATTCCCACGGTCGGCCTTACTGAGGGCGAAGAGGCTGAGTTGTTGAAACATGTACGGAACGAAGGCCCTCGAGAGAGAGAAATTACGAGTCCTCTCACCATCACAGCGACCCCAAGATTCGCCCAGCAAAAAAGTTGTCCACATCCGATGTCATGCCAATGCTAACTTGACTACACATTCCGAAAATGGTTCCATTAGCATTGAATAATCATTTGAGCCGCGTTGAGGATCGAACAGTACTCAGACGGAATTCGAGAAACTTATAGAAACTGTTAATCCTGCTGCAGGCCAGACAGTGTATCCGTGACCGATTTACATTACCATACTGATCCAATCAACGAGTACAGTACTCGTTCATTAAGGCAAAGTTGCTTCCCAACCTTGTTTTCGAATGAAGAAGGCGGTCATAAACCTCTGTAAGGAATCAAATCTTATTCACGATTATAACCTAGCTGGCTTTCATGCCCACCTGATGAAGTGGCACGATAGACGCATCGTAATTTTATTTTTATTTGTTTTTGTTTGAGCTAATTCAGAGGCGGCAGATTGATGGGATAGTTCACCAAATTCGTCTTCCAAAAATTTCTTTTTTTACATACATGGTTGTTCTGATGGCATGATCAACGAGATCAGTACATCTATGCAGATGCTGGAGTCGCTTAAGCCACATTTTAATCTCTTGTCCCCATCCGTAGGGTGGTTAGGATGGCGAGCGTACCAGTAGCCTCAACTTCAAAAATAAAGTTTAGCTCTCCAAGCAACGGACACTTATACCGAAACGGACAGCGCTCAAGTCCAAAGAGCTAGTAGCCCGGCTTTTTTACTGAGCTCAATTTGACCAAGGGAAGATGCCAAAACTGCTGGTAGGAAATCGGGTATGTGGTAAAAGCAAGCGTCACTTAGGCATGACTGGTGTCATCCTTCGGATGTTGAAATCAAGCAGACAGTACAGGTACGAGGTTGAATGCGCTACGGGAGTTGTAGATATTGTTTCTGCTCGCTCAATTTGCATTGAACAAAGCTCTAACGACGCGGAGCATACACGTTCTGGCGAAGAAGTCTTCTTTGTGGAGCTTCTCCGGTCCGAAACCTCAGGTATCCAAGCTGTTTTTTCGTGTGAGTCCTCTTCTAGTGATGAAGATGAGGAGGAAAATGATGATGATGGCTTGGAGGGGCACTCAGAAGCCGAAGAAGACAATACAGTCGTGGCTCACGGTAGATTATGGGAACCATGCGATTCAATCTTGGTAGATCCTGCAAGTCAATTTTTGTCTCGGGCAACAAATTTTATGTGGCCGCCGTACTTACAGCTCGGAGAGCCGACGCTAGTAAAATATTTCTACCTAATGTACCCCATGAGCACTCTACATGAAACTCTTCGACTGACCAACATCAACTTATCGACGAATTCACTCCGTTCTATCGGACCAGGAGACTTCTTTCGGTTGATCGGAATTCGTTTAACAATGGCATTGGAACCACGCCGAGACCCTACACGGGTTTATTGGGACACACAAGAGAAAGAGGGCTACGTCAATACTGCAGCTAATTATGCATCTAGGTTCCAAATAAGTCGTCATTGTTTTGAACCAATTTTGTATGCACTTGCATTCTCGGACAGTAGTCAAACCGACGATCCCTGGAAACCGATACGTCCACTGATAAACGAATTCAACGACCAAAGAAAAAATCACGTTTCTCCAGGGAATATGCTCGTGATGAACGAATGTATGAGTGTCTGGAAGGGACGTGAAGCCAAGTATACGCACGATGGGCTTCCTCACAAAACAAAAATTGCTCGAAAACCCAAAGGGAAGTACTGAGCTGAAATCGCTCGCCGACGGCGATAGTGGAGTGCTACTAGGACTTGAACTTGTAGTAGATGCTGCTCGTCAACGTCAGAAGGCACATTTCAGTGAATTTGGTGAGGGAACTGCAGTAGTTTTGCGCCTTGTGGAAAAATACAAAGGAAGTGGAAGGACTGTGGTGGCTGATAGTGCCTTTGCCTCAGTGAAAACAATGGTTCAGCTGGAGAAAAAGCTTGGTTTGTATTTTATGGGCATCGTGAAGACGGCGAGCAAAGAGTGTCCCAAACTTCATTTTATAAATTGGGCTGGTACGAAGCCGCTACGAGGTTCCTTCAAAACTATGTCAAGTTTTACTGATTCTGGCAAGGCAATGTTTGCTTTGTGTTGGGCCGACCGAAATAAAACAAAATGCTTATATCAAATCGGGGAACAACACTACCTGGAATAGATAGTGTTCGTGCCAGACATCGCACAGTTGTTCGCAATGGTAAACTAGAGACACAACGTTATGAAAAACGAGTCAAGCGTCCTCGGATGGTTGAATTATTTTTCAGCAAGTTCTCAACGATTGATGTCCACGATCTCCTACGCAAAGGATGCTTGGCAATAGAACGCGAGTGGATTACACAAACGTGGATGCACAGAGTGTTTGCAACGATTCTTGGGATGACAGTTATAGACGCCTACAATGCATATCGGTATGAATTGATCGAAAACAATGCTTTTTGATAAGACAGTGTTGAATTTCAACGACTTTGTGTCACAACTCGCGCATCAGCTCGTTTTCAACGAGCACACAATGAAGCGGTCGCTACGATCTAACACCATATCCGATGGAAATGAAGAGGTAACTAATTGTACCAGCGCTATTTACTGTATTTCGCTGACATTGGTGTGCATTGTGTTCATCAGACGGCTCACACACTGAAGGCGTTCTGCGATCTCCCACAATATGCTGAAGCACGAACGACAGGTAAACGTGTGCAGCGACAATGTAGTAGATGCCACAAGAAGTGCTAGCACTACTGTGCTGGTTGCTCGGATATCCCATTGCAGTCATTTGTTGGTGTTTGTGGCCCAAGATCCCAACGCCCGTGCTTCAGTGAACATGTAGCTTTGCCTTCAATTTGAGGTTTTTTTGCACAACCATATGCAGGGTAATACAAAGTTTCATATAAAAACTAATCTATGCAAGCCTACTAGTAGGCTTGTACCCATCTACTGGTACGCTTTCGACCTGGGGACAAAAGTTTAAAAGCGTTAGAGGAACGGATCTTTATTGGGCTAATATAAGAGGCGATGTAATGAGTATGTTAGGAACCCGAGTATTGCCATCTTGCCATCACGGTGGTCTACATTTTTCCTTACATTAGCGCAGCAGATACGGTCTGGCCAGAATGTTTTAGAGCGTACAATCCAAGCTTGCCACTAGAGGAGGCACGTATTTGCGCCTTCGTGCACTTATCCACTCTCGTTCGGAATGAATAATGAGCTTGAATGGTTGACTATTTTTTCTAGCTGGCCTTATTTTATCACATGGTCATCTGTCCGGATTCCATTCCGGAATCTGCCATCAGAAGACGCTAGTTTATGGACTATAAAACATCCCCACATGTTCCAAAAATCATGTTCCAAAAGCAAAATTTGAGCTTTAGTTTTCTGGGATATTAGACTGGAACACCCGATAAGCATTTCCCGCGCGCGCCAGTAAAAGATAAAGATAGAGGTTCCGGTTGCCTGAGGCAAATATGCAAATCTCTGCGACGGAAGGGGAGCTGATGTTCATGGTCGCTGCCATACTGGTTATTGAAGTGCCTTGTGTAGGCGCCGTCCGTCATCTTATGCGCTACATATGCACAAAGTGGCTTCAAGAAAACCTTCCGGGCGGTTTGAGCTGGTTCATCGTCGCTCTAGATGGGACGTTATTTCTCTGCAGCTTCGTCTTGAATGCTGTCTTGGTGTTAATAGTTTTTGTGTTAACATGTCGTTGAGAGACAACTTAGGACCCGTCAAGTGTCTGCCCTCAGCCGACGCGACTTCCAGCGAGTGGAGTCTCTCCGTCCTTGACAGTAGGTACACTGTAATCTCTCTCCTCGCCTGCTCTTGGTGGAATGGCCACTCATTTGCTCGGTGACGTCTCTATTAGCTGGATCTTTGCCACTGGCCAAGCAAAACCAGCGACATTTCTTGTATGGTGCTGCGCTTGCTGAACTCCGCCATTTCCGATATGAGTCGCAAGCACGAACTGGAGTAGAAGTGCGGGTGCGGACAGAAAAGGAACTTGTATACCTACATAATACGTTAGATCATGTATAGCGAGTTAGAGAGGGCTCGCGTATAGAGGCATTGGAATCAATGGAACAAGGTTTTGGACTTTCATTGGACCAGCTGTCACAGCAGTTCTCTCTAGGTACGATTTTACTGGGAGGGCACCGTAACCTTTACAATTACCGTTGCCCCCCCAACCCTTTTGGTCCTTTTTTCCTTAATTTTTCAATTTGTCATCCCTTTTTTTGTCCTTAATTTTCAAGTTGTTGGAGTTAATTAGCGCCCAAGCATGCTAGTTCCTAGACTACTGTATAACATTTGTATAACCGAACAATATCTTCAAGCGGACACTCGCTAAGCCAATCATAACAACGCATTTCACGAGAATAACCTTAAGTTGAGAGATTTGCAGAACTATTTTTACTTCGTTCAGAAACGCACTAAATCACATTGAAGGACTATTTTAATCGATCTGTACCCACTCTCTCACATTTACCTGACTCTTCAAGAACAATGCCACGAGGACGAAAGCGTGCTCGTGGGGGCGGCGGCCGGCAATCCAGCAACTATCAGCGAGAAGTGGAGACGTATCAGAAGAAGCTTGAGGTGATTAACTTTCACGACAACAACGGAATGCAAGCTACACTAGACAAGTTCTACCAACACCTTGTACAAAAAAGCGTGAAAATAAACAAAAACGAATTTATGAATGGCTGAAAGACCGGGAGCGTATTGAATCCGTGTGTTCGTCGTCAGTGAAAGCTGGACTAAAGGTAATCCGGAAGGTTGGCACTGCAACGACAATTTCTACAGCGGGAGAAGAGGCTCTGAAAGAGAGTGGGTGCTCTCGTTGCGCGAGGAGGGCGTCCCCGTGTCACGATTGATGCTACAGCTGAAGGCACAGGCCTTAGCCGAAGATGAAGGTGTGGCACCTGGTATTTTTTGTGGTAGGTTGGTATGGCAAACTGGATTTTTAAAGCGCCAAGGGCTGCGAATTCGCGCCAAGACGAGGCAGGGACAGAAGAAGCCGGCCGATATGGAGGCAGGCGCAAAAGTATTTTGGAAGAATGTTGCACAAGTCAAAGAGGAGCTTGGCGTCGAAAAGGTTTATTACGCAGACCAGAGTGGAGTGTGTTTTGAGTATTTACCGAAGCATACTATCAGTGAAAAGGGTTCTAAGACTGTATGGGTGCGATGTGGAGGCAAGGACAAAGAGCGCCTCACCGGTATGTTTCTGGGAGACTCTACGGGCAAGCAATATACTCCTTTCTTGGTATTAAAAGCTCAGCCGTCGACCAAAGAACACAAAATTGTGTACAATCACATCGTTCAGAACGGGTTTAATACGCTGTGGCCTGAGATATCTGCTTTATCTCGTGAATTTGACGTGGAAATATTTGGTAACCAGAATGCTTGGTGGATTTCAGATTTATCAATTCGCTTTTTGGATTTTCATTTCGCTGACCATACTGAAAATGAACCTATCCTATTATTGCGGGACGATTTCTCCGCCCATTGGACCGAGGAGGTAAAGGAACATGCAGCCATGCTAAATGTCCATCTAATGCGAGTGCCTCCTGGATTGACCTCCGTCTGCCAACCTGCAGATGTATCATGGTTTCGTAAACAGCGACTTCGAAGTGAGTGGGTAGTAGAATTAACATCACAACTAACTGTGCACCACAAAAAGAAAGATCCGACTACGTTTAAACTAATTCCTCCCAGTCGACGAGATGTAATTATGTGGATGATGAAAACTTGGAAGAACTTGGGTGCTCACGTCATTAAAAGTGGGTTTGCTGGGCTTTTGAAGTGTCGTTCGGGTGGTAACCCCGATGAGCCTGATGATACACAAGAACCGACAAGTGTGGAGCCAGTAAATGAATTAGTGGAGGAGTTGGAGTGCCTCAATGCTGTTGAAGACGCTGTTAGTGACTCGGACGACATGTTCGAGAGATACAGTGATGATGATGTTGAAGCGGAATAAGTAATGCAGCTGCACGTTTTTTTATTATAATAATGAGGTTTTTATCTTGGTAGTGCATTTTTCTGTAAGTATAAAAAAACTACCCTGTCCGGCTATACAAATGTTATACAGTAACTCGGCACTTTTGGAGGTGATGCTTTTGGTCTGGGAGGACAGCGACTCTTTCCAATCAGTATTTAGGACATTTTAGGATTTTAAATTTTCTTAAATGTCTTAAATTTTGATTTGCTGTTACTAAGGTCCAGGTGAGCAGGTGGGAGCGCACGTAGCCAAAGCAAACCAATTCCGCGGGGTACCCTCAAAGCTGGACCGCCCAGTATTTGCGAAGGCAAGTCCAACAATGAGCTCGCTTTGAGCCGCGCATTGCACAGGTCAGTTGAGAGAATCCTTGTATAGGAGAGTTTTGAACATTTAGAACACCTTTAGGTCTGGTGTCAATTTTTTTGTGGGGTTTGTTTACTACTACGTCCGTTCGGAAAATATCGCACGATCTAAAAAAAAAAGTTGCAGCGCTCCACCTCGTTTTTTTGGGATTATAAACTGCTCAGAGGTGGCGGCGACTTCGACAAGATCTCGAGAATAAAAACACTAAAAGATCGTAGTACGCTGCAGGCGTGCATGCTCCGCCGCATTAAAAGTATAGAAATGGGTCAAAATGTGTAGGTGATGGCGGGGAGAGCGGGGGAGAGCGCGGAGAAGGCTGAGTAGAAGCTTGCGGAAGTGGCGGATCGATCCACGAAGCAACTGCGAGCGCCAGGATAGATTGCTGCGCAAGGCCGAAACTTGTAGTATCGCACTGCAACGATGCTGGAAGTTTTCCAGCTCGGATCAGCTTATCTTTGTGAAAGTGAGCCAATTTGTAGTCGTTGCGGCCTTCACAATTCATGATCTCCTTCATGACCAGCGGTAGCGTCAAGAATGTCTTGTTCAGCGTTTCTGCAGTCATGATTTCGCACGCATGCTCAACCTCCTGGATTATGTCTTGAATTGTGCAAGATGTTGTGCGCGACTGCACAGACTGAATGCTGGCGAACAGCCCTAAATCCAGGCAGTTGAGGTCGGGACTTTGCGCTGGCTGATTGGGCGATGCGATTACAGATCGAGACGCGGTCCACCTTCTCCCTCCCTCGCTCATGCTTGTGTGACTTGACGTCAGCAGCCACACCTGTCCCCATTGCGGCACTGCCTCGCTTCCACATTCGCGAAACAGCAGAGCGATGAAAGCCAAACTCCTCCGCGGCTTGCGCAATTTTTCCGTAGGCGAGTACTCCTCTGTTGCTACGAAGAAGCAGCGTCTCCCAAATCGCTTGGCGCTCCTGATCAGTTGCTTGTCTTCTAAGCATTTCTGCCCAACTTTCGAAATGAGCGGTGGGCGGAGGGAGGAAAAATGGGCGGGAGATTCGGATTTTCAAATCCTGATCAGATTGGAGGGGTATTCTTTTTGAGCAGTATTGGCTACATTCCCGATCGTGCGATATTATCCGAACGGAGGTAGTATAGTAATATTGTGTTCATTGAGTTCTCTATTTACTGTAGTAGCAGTAGTAGCAGTAGTAGTAGTAGTAGTAGTAGTAGTAGTAGTAGTAGTAGTAGTAGTAGTAGTAGTAGTAATAGCCACTTTAATTGTCAAGACACTACAAAACACGCTCTCTCAAACCCTCTTACCAGAGTCCTTAAGAGCTTGACTTTTGTTTTTGTTGTAAGCCATGCATCATACTTGCATTACTGTGCTAGAGTCCCTTCGTGCACGATTTTCTCTCCGTTGGACTGAGCTACGTTCGGAGCAGTCACGTGAACTCCGTCAAGATTTACTCGAGTGCCTGGTCGTACACGAAGTGCAATTCCCAGTCATCCGTGACAAGTACCTGCGGCTTGCGCAGCACGAGGCGATCACCGACGGCGTCGTACTGGAAGTCCAGCGCGCGCTCACTGCCCACCAGTACCTGCTTGGGCAAGTTGGCTTCGGACTGGAAGCCGTACACCACGATACGCTCCACCCACATGAGCGACCTGTAGCGCTTGCCCTGCGGGGTAGCAGCAGTAGCCGTCGAACGTAATCCCTCCTTTGTCTGCTGGAACGACACCACAGTGCCCTCACCCTCGAGCTCAGCAGCAAGCGATCTCTCGTCGTCGACATACAGCTCCCCACGAGCCTCAAAGTGCTGGTCCAACGCGACCACCAGCGTCAGCGGGTCATTGTGCATCAGCTCCGAGCTGCGACGAACACGCTGCTTGCGCGATGGAATTGTGCCACCTCGGTGGAAGACCGGGATGGTGTCCAGCAGCGCCGGCACATTTTCGTACGTCTTGCCACCGAAGAAACGTTTGTATCCGTCGGTCACCTGGTACCACACCGTCGTGTCCTTGGCGCCATCGGTCGGGAGGAACACGTGCGTGGCTTCAACGCCTTTCTCGACAATTGGTTTTACGAGAAGTGCATCACCCAGAAGATACTGGTCTTCCTCGATGAAGCTCTGAGGTTCCTGTGTAAAGTGCGCCCAAAGCGGACGCATGACGGGCATACCAGTCGCGTAACACGTGTGGAAAAGCGTGTAGATGTACGGCAGTAACGCGTAGCGCTCACGAATGGCAGCACGGATACGCGATGTCGTTGGCTCGCCGAACACCCAAGGTTCACGACGCGCTGAGTCCTGGTGAGAGTGGCCGCGGACGAACGGCTGATATGTAGCAGCCTGGTTCCATCGCGTGAGCAGCTCCGTCGACGAGCTGCCGAAGAATCCGCCCACGTCAGCGCCCACGAATGTAAGTCCTACAACCGACATGGACAGTAGCATTTTGGTGGCGTAGCGCAAATGCCCCCACTCCGCCGTGTTGTCACCCGTCCAAATCGCACCGTAACGCTGTGAGCCAGCAGAGAATGCACGCGAGAGCACAAATGGACGCTGCATATCCGCCGTAAGCTGTAGCTCCTCTGCAAACGCTGAGAGCGGCTCCGGGGGAGGCTGCTGGCGAATTAGCTGGCCCTCCATTGTCGTGCGCTGGAACAGGATGCCGTACAGGTTGTGCCATTCGCGATGCTCAACGCCAGCAAGACTTGTACATCCCTTCCGCATAGAGACTTCGGGGCCATTGAAGACCGACGGCTCGTTCATGTCGTTCCAAGTGTACAAGTGGTTTGTGCTTCCTTGGTAGTTTTCATAGCGAAATTGGTGGCGCCACCACGCGCGTGCTTTGGGCGATGTAAAGTCAACATACGAGGACTCGCCCGGCCAGCACCAGCCCTTGAAATCGTTACCTTCTTCATCTTTGATAAACAGTCCAAGCTCCTCCGCTTCGCTGTGAATGTAGTACGGCTGCTTGTCCTTTGGCTGACTCACCTTGATGTGCGGGTCGACGATGGTCACCGTCTTGCGACCGGTACGTGCTAGGGACTCCTGCATGTCCTTGGGCGTCGGGAAGCCATGTTCGACCCAAGTAAAATAGCGTCTTCCGTCCGTGTGATCAATGTCCAGCCACAGCACGTCGTATGGGATCAAATGCTCGTCAAAACCAGCATTCACACGAGCCACATCTGCTTCGTTCTTGTAATTCCAGCGACTCTGATGGTATCCCAGAGCAAAGAGTGGCGGTAGCTGTGCGCGGCCCGTCAAGTGTGTGTACTGCGAGAAGAGATCAGCACTGCTAGGACCGGCGAGTAAGAACAAATCAAAGACACCCGACTCGCTGATCCAGTGACTGGACTTGCTGTTCGCCTCTTTGTTGGTCCAAATGTCGATGAACGTTTCAGTGGGGTTGTTCCAGAACATACCAACTGTGTTGACCTTATTCGGCGCCACGAGCACAGGGATAGAGCCATACAGCGCCATTGGGTTGTCCAGCTCGTACTCGAACACATCGAGGTTATACAACCGGTATGGGTCGGTCACCACCTTCCTTTTTCCATCATCATTATCACTCGACTTAATGGTATCCTTCAGCACAAAATCCGTCGCATGCTCCGGGATGCCGTACAATGAGCGCGGGGCTTCCGCTGATCCGTGGAACGATACATCAAGTCCAATCGAGCTCGGGCCGAACTTCTTCTTGTCCGTGTGCCCTCCAAAGGACTCCTCCCAACCTTCCACGTTTCCATCAGCTCCGACTGTAGCCGTCGTAGTAGCCAGGTGCTCCTTCTTCTTCTGTACGGTGCCGTCAGCATAGATAGCGAGTCCATCTTCGCCATAGTCCACAATCGTCTTGCCCTCATGCGCATCCACAGCTGCTTGGTCCACCGCCGCTCCAGTCTGCACCGCGGCATCTGCCCGGTCCTGTCGGATCTCGTAGTGGAACAAACCGTCATCGTTGGTGGAGATCACCACCTCTCCGTCGAGGTACAAATCCACACCAAAAGAACCCAACTTCAAGGTGGCCACGACCTGTGACGTTCCCTGTGTCTCGGGGGCGAATAAAAGCACTTCCTCCTCATTAATTGGCGCCTTGAATCCTGCCTCCTGTGCGGTTACTTGGCGCAGCGGGCGAGTATCTTCAGCTGCGGGGACGAGAATGTCGTCGCTGGTCCAGCGCGTCTTGGGGTCTTTAGGATCTTCGAACTTCTCCTGCAATCTGACGCGGAGTGCCGGCACGGTCGCCTTATCCTCGTTAAGGACGAAGGCGAGAGAGCCAGCAAGTGGAACGCCACCATTGTGAGCCGCGTCCTCGACCAGAAAACGCACTAAATTGGCGTCCGACTCGATGCTAGCGCGCGCCACGCGGAACTTGCTGGGCAACTCCTGGCGCTGCACGTTGCGAAACTTGTTACAGAACTGGGTCTTCTCGCATGTGCGGAACTTGCTGCGGTCCACGGCGCTACATTCAGCGCCAGGGCTGCCATGGTGAGCAGCATGAACAGCCGCCGGCTCTGCATCTTGGACACAATTGAGCTCTACGTGGTGTGAATTCGAATGAAACGCGAATTGACAGAGCTACAGCAGTACCATGCTGGTATCCTGCAAGGCGTGATAAATAATGAGTGAGCACATGACTACAATTCGTGTAATAATCGGTGGGGACCGCTGATTAGTAGTAATCGATACGAAACTCTTTCCACGGAATCGAAATCAGGGCATAACGGTACGAGCGCGACTGAGGCCACCTGACGCCATCGCTGCTGTGACAGCAGTGTTGTCGGTCAAGGATACTGAAGCCACGTGTACGTGATAGGGACGCATAGCTGGAGACGGCGTTGTTGTGTCTAGTGTATTATAGTGTGCTACGCCGGACTCATTTAGGTAGCTTCTTTTATCTTATTTTTGGAAGCTACTTTTACTTAATTAAAAAGTAAATCGAAACTATAGCTCAACCTATAAGTCGTACTTATCCGGGTTTTGAAAGAAATTGGCTGCCGTTGGCTTTGGCACAATCTTATCAGTGGCCCGAAGCCAACGAAGGACAGGAACCCAATGGAGAACGTGACGGTCAAGATGGACGACGTGCAGCTGGAGGACGGCGCCGCGCCCGTCAAGAAGATGGCGCGTCGCGACCACCTGATTGACATCGAGCACGAGATCATCGCCAAGTGGGATGATGCGAAGCTGTTCGAGTCTGACCCGGATCCGAGCAAGCCCAAGTACATGGTTACGTTCCCGTACCCGTACATGAACGGCTACATGCACGTGGGTCACCTGTTTACGCTTATGAAGGTCGAGTTCGCTTCTCGCTACCACCGTCTCAAGGGCGAGAACGTCATCTTCCCCTTCGGTTTCCACTGCACGGGTATGCCCATCCAAGCCGCCGCCAACAAGCTCAAGCGCGAGCTTGCGGAGTACGGCAACCCGCCCAACTTCTCGCGTGACATCGAGGAAGAAGCCAAGCCCAAGTCCGCCGGAGACTCGCTCAACAAGGCCCACGGTAAGAAGTCCAAGGCTGTAGCCAAGTCGGGCGGTGTCGTGCACCAGTACGACATCCTCAAGATCTCAAACATCCCGGAGGAAGAGATCCCCAAGTTCCACGATCCTCTCTACTGGCTGCAATACTTCCCTCCTCACGCTATCGCTGATCTTAAGCGCTTCGGTATGAACATCGACTGGCGTCGCTCGTTCATCACTACGGACGTGAACCCTTTCTACGATGCCTTCGTCACGTGGCAGCTCAACAAGCTCAACGAGCAGAAGCGTGTTGTGCGCGGTAAGCGTCCCAATGTCTACTCCATCCTGGACGGACAGAGCTGCGCCGACCACGACCGCGCCTCTGGTGAAGGTGTGGGTCCCCAGGAGTACACGCTGGTCAAGCTGCGTGTGCAGGATCCGCTACCGGAGAAGCTGGCTGCTCTCGCCGGCAAAAATCTGTACCTGGCTGCTGCTACGCTGCGTCCCGAGACGCTGTACGGCCAGACCTGCTGCTACGTGCTGCCTGAGGGCGACTACGGCGCGTTCCTCATCAACGACGACAACGACGTGTTCGTGATGAGCCGCCGTGCTGCCCGCAACCTGGCGCACCAGGAGTACTCGCGTGTATGGGGCAAGGAAGAGTGCCTGCTCGAGATGAAGGGCCACGACCTGCTCGGCTTGGCGCTGTCGTCGCCCAACGCGCCGTACGACACGATCTACACGCTGCCGCTGCTCACCATCTCTATGGGCAAGGGTACGGGTGTGGTTATGTGCGTGCCGTCGGACTCGCCCGATGACTTTGCTGCCTTCCGTGACCTTAAGCAGAAGGCCGCTCTGCGTGAGAAGTACGGCATTGAGGACCACATGGTGCTTCCCTATGACCCTGTGCCTATTATCGAGATCCCGGGCTTCGGTGACATGGCTGCCGAGAAGGTCTGCAACGACCTGAAGATCGTGTCGCAGAACGACAAGGATAAGCTGGCCAAGGCCAAGGAGCTCGTGTACCTCAAGGGTTTCTACGAAGGTGTACTCCTTGTGGGCTCGCAGAAGGGTCAGAAGGTGTGCGATGCCAAGACCGTCATGCGCCAGGAGCTGCTCGACGCTGGCTACGCTATCCCGTACTGGGAGCCGGAGTCGCTTGTGATGTCTCGCAGTGGCGACGAGTGCGTGGTTGCTCACCTGGACCAATGGTACCTCACCTACGGCGCCGAGGACTGGAAGAAGCGCGTAATGGACCACATCAGCGACCCCAAGAGCTTCGACGCTTACAATCCGGTGGCTCTTGGTGAGTACAAGTCTACGCTCGGATGGCTGAAGGAGTGGGCGCCGTGCCGCCAGTCTGGTCTGGGCACGCGTCTTCCCTGGGACCCGGAGTTTGTGGTGGAGTCGCTTACGGACTCGACCATCTACATGGCTTACTACACCATCGCACACCACCTGCAGGCCAACCTGGACGGCTCGAAGCTGGGCCCACACGGCATTAAGCCCGAGCAGATGACCAAGGAGGTGTTCGACTACATCTTCTTGAAGTCGTCGCCGCCCACGGAGTCGACGATCCCGTTGGCTGTGCTTAAGCAGATCCGCGATGAGTTCGAGTACTGGTACCCCGTTGACGTCCGTGCGTCCGGCAAGGACTTGATCCGTAACCACTTGACCATGTGCCTGTACAACCACGCCGAGATCTGGCGTGACGACCCGTCCAAGTGGCCGCGTGGCTTCTTCACGAACGGCCACGTGCAGGTGGACGGTAAGAAGATGTCCAAGTCTCTGGGTAACTTCTTGACGCTCAAGGACTGCGCCACTGAGTTCGGTGCCGATGCCACCCGTTTTGCTTGCGCTGACGCCGGTGACGGCATGGACGACGCCAACTACGCTCTGGACACGTGCCGTATGGCCATCCTGCGTCTCACTACCGAGGAGGAGTGGATCAAGCGTGTGGTGGAGGACAAGGCGTCGCTGCGCACGGGCGAGCTCAACTTCAACGACAAGGTGTTCCTGAACCAGATGAACAACCTCATCAGCGCCACGACTTCGTTCTACGAGCGTCTCCAGTGGCGTGAGGGTCTCCACACGGGCTTCTTCGAGTACCAGATTGCTCGTGACTCATACCGTGACATATGCGCCCGTAGCGAGGTGCCGATGCACCACGACGTTATCATGCGCTTCATCGAGTCGCAGCTAGTCATCCTTGCTCCCATCTGTCCGCACTTCTGCGAGTACATGTGGACCGCTATTGGCAAGGAGGGCTTCGTGTCGGTGGCTTCCTGGCCGGTGGCTGAGGAGGTCGACCACGGCCTGCTGCGTGCCGGTGACTTCCTGAACAAGGTGACTCGTAGCTTCCGTGAGGCTCTTGCTAAGAGCGGCAGCAAGAAGAAGGGCAAGAAGGGCGCTGCACCGGCCGAGCCGGCCAAGAAGCCTACGCACGCCCAGGTGTACCTGACTACGGAGTTCCCGGAGTGGCAGCAGAAGGTGCTCGTGTTTATGGATGGTCTGTTTGATGACGCGACGAAGCAGTTCCCCGCTGACTTTATGAAGCAACTGAAGGGCGAGATCACCAAGGACGATTCGCTGAAGAAGCTTACGAAGAACGTGATGCAGTTCGCTGCCTTCGTCAAGGCGGAGGCTGAGCTGCGTGGCCGTGAGGCTCTGGAGCTGAGGTACGCTGGCTGTGTACTATTTCCATTGCTGAATGGGTCATTCATGTTATTGTTTCGTGACTGTTATGATGATACAGGATGCCGTACGACCAGAAGAGCGTGCTTGCCTCTAACAAGCTGTACCTCTGCCGGTCGCTGGACCTCCAAGACATCGAGGTAAGATGGCTGCAGCGAGGTGGCTTGGTGAAGTATGCGGTTCTTACGGGTGTTATTTCTTTGTTCCAGTTCTACTACGTGGGTGAGGAGATCCCGAACGCGGACGCGAAGAAGATGGAGACGGCGTCACCTGGTAAGCCTGCCATCTACATCTTCGCCCAGTAAGGTCGTTGCAGTAGTATTGTGCTTCTTTGCATTAGATTGGCGGTGATAAGAGGGTATTCTGTTCTCCATCGTGCTAGATAAGACAGCAAGTATGCAAGTCATACATGTACCTTGCATTAAGTAGTGTATGCTGCTTCCCCTTGTGCGTCTCCTAACTCTTGCTCCGACATGAACCGAAAAGAATGGAAAGCTTGAAACTGGAATTACCATTACTACACGAGCTGCAGACCCCGCTATTCGCTCTTCCATCTCCAACTGATCCTTTCCTTGCTTCCTTTTCCTCTTCGCTGCAGCGACACGAGGCGAACTGGACGGGGATATGTATCTATTCGGAGTCGGCGATCTCGATCCGGCTGCCACGGCGGATCTGGCCCCAACCGATGAGACGCCAATGCTTGTCAATTCGGCGACTGATGGCAATCTTCTCTCCCTCCTGCGTGCACACGGGGACCGTGAGCAGAATCTTGGCCAGATCCTGCTTCACAGCCAGCACCTTGCCACCCGTGGCGGTGGAGCCAATGTTCACCATAAGCACCTCGGCCTTCGACAGCTTCTGCACCTTGGAGGCCTTGCTACCTTCCTGAGTCTTGACACCCAGCAGACGCTTGAGCAGGTAGAAGTTGATTTCCAGCTCCGTGAACACGTGCGGCAGACTGCCCTTGAGACCCAGCACCTGACCCACCAGACGATCCGAACGCGTGAGCGTGGGGTCAATGTGCGTTCCTACACCGATCAGTCCACCGGGGACAGCGAACTGCAGGTCGTTCTTCTCAGCGTACAGCGACACAATGCGCGAGAAGATGGGCACACACGTCATCTTACCTTCCTCGTCCTTGCTCACGATACCCGGGCGCACCTCGATCTCGTCGCCCACACGCAGCACACCTTCCAGAATAGAGCCACCAGCGACACCACCCTTGAGGTTCTCGACGTCCTCACCGGGCTTGTTGACATCGAACGAACGGATGACAATGAGCTTGGGCTTGGACGTGAAGTCGCGCTTGGGGATGGGGATGTTGCGGCAAATGTACTCGCACACAACGTCCACGTTGTACTTGAGCACGGCCGAGATAGGGATAATGGGCGCGTCGTGGGCCACCGTACCGGCCACGAACTTCTTGATCTGCTCATGCTGAGCCACGGCCGCGTCCTCCTTGATGAGATCCACCTTGTTCTGCAGGATGATGATGTTCTGAAGTCGCATGATCTCAATAGCAGCCAAGTGCTCGGACGTCTGCGGCTGCGGACACACCTCGTTGCCTGCAACCAGCAGCAGAGCGGCGTCCATGACGGCGGCACCGTTAAGCATCGTAGCCATGAGAATGTCGTGACCAGGGCAGTCCACGAACGACACGTGACGCTGCAGCACCCACGTCATCTTCTCATCGTTCTCGTCCACGAAGCGGTCAGGCTTGGAGCTGCCAAAGGCGCGGTAGCAGCCGATGCCTGTGCCGTTCTCAGCGCGGTAGATCTTGGCGTTGGCATAGCCGAGCTTGATGGTAATGTTACGCTCCAGCTCGTTCTTGAAACGCACCGTCTGCACGCCCGAAATGGCCTTCACCACTGTAGACTTACCGTGGGCGACGTGACCAATAGTACCGATGTTAATGGTGGCCTAATAGCAACAAATATTAGTTAGAAGCCTCTAGTTGTCGGATTTTCGGGTTATATACACATACCTGACGACTAATGACCTCCGGGGTGAGCGGAGTGAGCTCCTCGATCTTGAGCTTGGTCAGATCCTGCACCGCCAGGTGCTTCTGTACGAGTTCCGGCATGATGGATAGATAAACGGGGTGGGGAGTCTCCTAGTCTGCGGCATTCAGTACACAAAGAGCAGTATTTAGCACTTCAGACTCCGTAGCCACATGCGTACTGGGCCACCGTATGATTTGTGAGCATCCTGCGGCCCTTCCTACATGCTATGGGCGTCGTGGCGCCGGCCTCACCTGTCCGAAGAATCTGCCTCTAGCAAAGCCACTGGACGCCAAAGGGGAAGCGGAAGCGTGGTGGATGCCAGGAAAAATCTGCTGGCAGGCAAGACGTGAGCAGTCATTTCAGGACATGTAATGTGGCGCACACCATTTATGTTCGGCCGTTTTTTATTTTTGAGCATGAAGCGACGTTTATCGCTTCAACTTTGAATTAATATTCCAGGGTAGGCTGTCATGGCGGGCGGCGCTAGCAACACCAGCAGCGCGCCGGGGCTCATCCATCGGTAAGGAATTGCACTGAACTAGTGCGCTATGGTGTTGACTCTTTCTAACGCTAAACACCAAACGTGTAGCCACTTTTTCGGGCTCAAGGGAAGTGTTCACAACAATGTCGCGTTTGCGGAGGAGAGCGTGCTCGTGTATCCGTGCGGCCACAACGTCATTATTTACAATCTCGAGTCTAAGGAGCAGCAGTTTATACATGGCGTTGAGACTACGGGACGTGGCATCACGGCGCTTGCCGTGGCGCCTAACAAACGCTACGTCGCTGTGGCGGAACAGGCCGAGCGCGCAGTGGTGCACATCCACGACCTGAATACGCTGCGGCGACGCAGGACGCTGACGCTTAGTGACGGACTGGCGGACACTTTTGTCTGGGTGGCCTTCTCAGGTGACAGCAAGTACTGCGTCACGCAGGGTGGCGCGCCGGATTGGGTTCTTTCGCTCTGGCTGTGGGAGAAGACCAAACTACTTGCGAGTGTCAAAGCCTCGACACCACAAGGCAACGCAGTGCACCAGGCAGATTTTAGTCCAGTTGACCCTTTCACAGTGTGTGTGAGTGGCAACGGACTCCTCAAGTTCTTCCGGTTCGCAGACGGACAGCTGAGACTGCAGGCCACGCCGCTGAAAAGGGAGCCCGCGCACTTCTTACGCCATGCTTGGGTCTCAGACGACCGCGTCGTCGCAGCTGCAGACTCGGGGGAATTGTGGTTATTCGAACAGTTTGAGTTTAGACAGATTTTGACGCCGGCAACGACTGGTACCACGGGAGATGGCAGCTTTGTGAGCTCCTTGCTGGGCTACTCAAAGGGCTTCGTTTGTGGAGGATCGGGAGGTTGTGTGCGCATTTACGATCGAAGCGACGACGGTGGATCGCGCGAGTACTACAAAAAGGCAAAGACTTTTCGAATCGAGGGCGATGCCAGCACAATCAAGGACTTGGCTATCAGTCCAAGTGAAGATCTGCTCGTGTGTTCGCTTGACAACAACCAGATGTACGCACTGACACTGTCGAGCACCGATATCCTCAAGGAAGATGCCATGAATTTCGAGGTCGTCTCGACAGCTTTCCATGCACCGAGTAGCAATGGGAGCTGCCATATCACTGGTCTCGATACGTGCATTCGCAAGCCGTTAGTAGTAACTTGTGCACTCGATCGATCTGTGCGCGTATGGAATTACCTGGACAAGTCAACCGATATCCTCAAGTTTTTCCGTGAAGACGCACTTTGTGTGGCCTTCCACCCATCGGGCTTGCACGTCGCAGTGGGCTTTACTGACAAGCTGCGAATGCTCAACGTACTCATGGATGACATTCGCTCTTGTCGTGAGTTTACTATCAAAGGTTGTCGCGAGGTGCGCTTCTCGAATGGTGGTCAATTCTTCGCTGCAGCAAACAGCAACGTCGTCCACGTGTATGCTACATACACGGGCGAGTTGGTGTCCGTGCTTCGTGGGCATTCGAATCGTGTGACGGCTATCTCATGGAAATCTGACGACCGGAAGCTGCTAACCTGTGGCGCTGATGGTACAGTGTTATTGTGGAGCTTACGTTCAGCGTCTAAAGTTGGTGATGGTCACTCGCAGGCACGTTGCTCGTACATTGATGCTGCGCTATCTCCTGAAGGAGATGTAGCGTACGTAACAGGCTCCGATAATATGCTCAAAGAGATTGATATGGCTTCGGGCTTGGTACGGAACGACCTTTACGTTGGCGGAAGTGGGGCTGCTTTAGGCCCATTAGCTCTCGCAAATTCGCAGCAAGTGCTCCTTGTCGGATCAGCAGAGCCTAATCGTCCCGGAACTGTGAGATTATACCGTTTGCCACTCGAGAAAGACCATCCAGTGCCTGCATTATTAAGCGGAGGAGGACAGACATCTACCTCTCCAGGCTCTATGTCGCCCACAGCTCAAACAGGAACGACGTTAGCAACTGCTGCTGGAGGTGCAAGCTCAGCTTTGCAGTCATACACAGAGTATCATTGCCATGATCTCCCAGTATCACGACTTCGACTATCGTTCGACAACCAATACCTCTTTTCTGCTGGTGAAGATGGTTCGTTATGCATCTTTGAGACGCAAAACGTGATCGGAAAAGGGGGTGCCAGTGGTGCTAGCAGTGGTCCAGGAGGCGGTGCGGTGGGTTCCAGAGAAGCTCGAAGTGATAGCACAATGCTAAGCGGTGGAGGCGGGGCTAATGGCTCGGGTTTGCCTTTCGCAGAGGAAATCCTGGTAACGAAATCCGATCTAGAAGAGAAGAATCGTCTTATGAACGAGCTCAAGTCCAAGGTGGATGAGCTAACGCTGCACAACGAGTATCAACTTCGGTTAAAGGATCTCAACTATAAGGAGAAGATTAAGGAAGTATCGGACAAGTTCACAGCCGAGCTAACGCAAGATCGACAACGCTGTGGCGACTTGCAGAACGACAAGAACGAAATGGAGAATGAATATCAAAAGAAAATGCGTGAGATGGCTGCAACGCACCGAAGTGAGGTGCAAGAACTGAAAACCACGTATGAAGCGAAAGTTGAAGCTGAAAAAGCGCGCTACGCAGCACTGGAACAGGCACGTGGCGAGCAGAATACACGATTCGAGGAAGAAAACCACCTACTCGTTGAAAGCCACACCCAGTTCCTAGCAGAAATGACAACTGAGTACGACCAAAAGGTAGCTCATGAGCAGGAACTTCAAGCAGTCTGTGCGCAGGCTAAGGAGGAGCTTATTGCAACAAACGAAGCGCTGAAGCGTTCTCTTGAAGAGGATGCAGAGCTCGAGGTAGAGGAGCTCAAGAGTAAGTACGAGCTGAAGCTGTCAGACGAGCGCGAGGCAACACTACGTCTCAAAGGTGAAAATGGCATCATGAAGAAGAAATTCTCTGCGCTTCAAAAAGATATTGAGGACCAACGCGAGGAGATCCGATCTCTTGAAGAGAAAGGGAAGGAGTTGACAGAGAACATCCGCGGTCTGGAAAAAGATATCCAAGGCCACAAGAAGGAGATTCGAGAGCGTGAGGAGACCATCCAAGACAAGGAGAAGCGTATCTACGATCTTAAGAAGAAGAACCAGGAGTTGGAGAAATTCAAGTTTGTACTGGACTACAAGATCAAGGAGCTCAAGCGTCAGATTGAGCCGCGCGAGCAGGAAATCGCTGATATGAAGACGCAAATTGAAGAGATGGATGCAGAGTTGGAGCAGTATCATAAGAGTAACGCTGCGTTAGACCTCATGATCGGAGAGCTGCGACTCAAGATGGATGGTATGCAAAAAGAACTGAACTTGCAGGCTGCACAGGTGGCTTTAGGCAAGGCGCTAGTACGACAGGTACAGACGGATTTGCTGGGGTGTGCTCAGCTTCTGGATAACAAGAAGGCTCTCAAAGTGGCTGTCATGGCGCTGAACAAGAAGTACGAGGACGGAGTCACGCCGGATGCTAAGGAACCAAACTCGCAGGCCGAGTACAATCGACAGCGTGAATATCTCGAGAAAGAAGTTGAGTCACTCAAGCGAAAAATCATGAAAGGCATGGCTATCAGCGAGAGCGAGTTGCATAGGCTACAGCGCGAAAACGCAATACTTACTACCCAGGTGAATGAGCTGCGACGTGAGTTCCACAACGTGCGCATGCAGACCCAAGAGGTGCGCGAAGCCAAGTTCAAATCCACTGTATCCATTGCCAATAGCGCAGTGAACAAGAAGCTCTCGGTGAGTACTGAGGTGATGCGTGAGCGCAAGGAGAAGATGCGCGAAGCAGAATTCCAGAAAGAGCACATTCTGCAGCTCAAGGCCCGCGTCACCGAGCTCCAGAAGACTCTTGGGGGTGGTCTCAAGTTTGCACTTACTGGATCCAGCAACTCTCCTCAGAACAGGCAGCAGCAGTACTCTAGAAGACCGGCTCCACCGGCAGCGCAGCGCCTTCCACCTGTATAATATCCACGTATACATTTTTTTTCTGGTATTTATTGCCCTGGTCGTGAGCTGGTCGTTCGCTTCGCTCGAGTATACATTGTAGCGCTCTGCCGAATCATCCGTGTCTACAAATTTAGTTAACAACAGCAATATCAACAGGTTAATGATTCCCTTTAACACAACATCACAAGACTCAGCAGGACGCACGTATTGCTGGAGGTGCTGCGTGATGTTGATCCGGTCGGGGATGTGAACATATAGCACCGTCTTGCCCATGACGAACACCTCGTCCAGCATCAGCGTAGTGCCCTACAGTTACGGGCATAGCGGTGTTAGCATCTACTACCGAAAGATTTTTTACACTTGCAAGCGGACTCACGTTCGGTTTGGTCTCGCAGGCGTCTAGCAGGGTGAAGTCCATATCCTGCACAACCTCCTGAACCACGCCTTCCAATACCGAATCATTCTTCAGGTCGATGCGCACACGCAGACCCACGAAACTCTTGAGTAGCAGAAGCAGCGAGCGCGGCTTGCGTCGCTTCCTCTTGGGCTTGGCCAACTTCACCGTCTCCGCCTGCTTCATCCAGATCAGCAAAATGGCACCACGTACACAATATGTACACTATTTAGTGTGACAGTGGTGTTGTTTAGGCTTCGTTCTGGACCAATGATTTCGTACTTAGGAAGAGGCCAGTCCAAAAGCAGAAAAGAATATCGGCGGTGGTCAAGAGCGACAAAGAGTGACTCGAAGCAGCAGGTGACGATGGGACCTCGCGGCGCCGGACGCCGTCTCAACGACCAGGAGCGCATGGAAATCTTGGAGATCATCCAGCGCGAGGCCAAGGTGAAGAATGTGGATCTTGCCAAGCGCTATGGCGTGTCGGAGGGGGCTATCCGCAAGCTCAAACAAATGAAGGACACTATCCGCAACCGCTACTACATGGGCAATGAACACAACCGTGACAAGCGCAAGCGCGGCGGATTCAAGCGGAATGCGCCCTTCGAGGAGGAATTGTATCAGTGGATCGTGCGCATGCGTGAGTCTCAGCCCTATCAGCTCATGCCGCTCACCCAGACAGCCGTGCGCCAACAGGCCATTATCCTGTCCAAGAACTACGAGAAGATGGCCAACTTCAAAGCCTCACCCGGATGGTTTGCACGATTTTGCTCGCGGCACCGACTGGACCCCATTGTCGCCAATGCTGCAGGAGGAGATACCGCCAATACGCCCATGGTATCAGCTCCAGCTGATGCCTCTCTATCGGCGGCGGGAGTGCCGCAAGCGGTAGCAGTACCGCCTGCAGTGTCGATGCCCATGACTACAAGCGCAACGGATGAGACGGCGTTCCTAATGGACTCACTCACGGCTGCGCCCTCACAGGCGATGGAAATGATGAATGCTACGGCTACGATAGCTACTGATGCGGAAGAGTCCAAGACGGACACGCCGTCAATTAATGAACAAGTCCAGCAGGCTGCTCGCGAGCATAATGAGGCCGCGCTGCGAGCTGCTGCGGCCAAGATTGGCGAGGCACAGGCCGCGTCAGAGGACAAGACTGCGGAGGCCGAACAGGAAGCGTCGGACACCGAGTCGGTCAAGAAAGAGGTGTCTGATGGTGAAGAAGAGGAGGTGAAGAAGGAGGGTGATGTCAATGCCGAGGACGAGATCTTCAGCCTCGGACTATAGTCAGTACGTTTTAATCAAACACATACTTAAGTAGCGCCAAGCTGCATTGCTCATTGCGACGCAAATTGCCCCATGATTCTGTTCCAAGAGATACCGATTCTCCTTAAATCGCGCTGGCATCTTTCTCAACCCGACTGACGGCTTTAACCGTTAGCGTATCGAGGGTGAATGATCGGACCATCGGATCATTATGGTCCTAGGCACTTGAGAATATTGTCGGGAGATGTTCAAGATATCATAAGCATGATAACGACCCGAATTTGCTATCTCGCCGGCTGCGCCGATTATGAATATTTCCGTGGAATCCATGTATGCAGGCCCCGAAATCGGGAGCGGATACAAGGAATGAACTCATGATGCACTCATATGCATTCTGTATATACCTGTCAACGTTTGCGGTGGAATAGGCGAACCTGGTTGACAACTAGTGGTTGTGTGTGCGGTATTGTACATGCCACGTGAAGGAAAAATTCATTGGGTCGGCGGATGGTTTGGACATTTGCGTACAGATCTCGAGCGTTTTTTTTTCTTTTGAGTTTATTTTAGTAGAGAACAAAGAGGTTGAGATGCAGTACTTTTGAAAGCAGGTTTCGTGACAACTTTAAGGCTAAATAATAGCTGTTGTCATGACTTTGGTTTGCATGTTCGTGTAGCCGCAACAAATTCAAATTCATTTCGGCCTCAGTACATGTATAACGAAAGACACCAACGCAGTTTTAGAAGTAACTGTTTGATAGCCCCATCATAGACTTGTAGATATTCAAGAACTTCAATTTGGTGTTCGTGGAATTGATGTCATGGCAATTGTGACTATTTCCGATTGCTGTAATCTTGAATACTTATCCTACTTGCAGGATACTGAATGCACGACAACGTCGCTCACGCTGTCATGGCTAACTGCTGCTGCGAATGCACACCACCGAGCTGCGCACGCTATGGGTCTCTGTTGCTTTACAGTCTGATGTCTTCCAGAGAAACGCAGCTAATCATACGTACATACTGTTGGTGTTAAATCGGAGTAGTTCGGGTCCGATGTCGTATCTCGAACAAGATGGTCCATTTGAAAATATACTCTAATAATATACTTATACGGTTTAATATTTTTTAGAATTGACACAAGCTACAAAACAAGTGTTTGGAAAGTGCCTTTTCTTAAACAGGCCGATGTGAGCTCGTATAAGTAGACACAAGTGTGTTTAAAACAGGTCAAGTACCCACTAAATAATCGGACTTACTTAAGTAGCCGTTTAAATAGTACTAATGCATTATACAATTTTAATATTAAAGGCCACATGTAGCGTTACAACACTACAGTACTATATTGCTTTGCCCGGTTCTTGCAAATCTCGAAATATCAGTACTACGCGACTAGAAGTACTACACAGCTCTTCGCGATCTTGCAAATCTAGAAATCGCACCGGGACAAGCATACAACGAGATGCTGGCACACGAGGCCGTCAAGACCACCAACATGTTCAGCTCGCTGACCAAGACCAACAGCATGGGTGGCAGTAGCACTGCGAGTGCCAGTAGCGGCACACCCACTTCCTCAACCGCCAGCTCCAAGAAGAAACCCAAAAGCAAAAAGAAGAAGTCCAAGTCCAAGACAGACAATGCGTCGCCTGTGGGCAACAAAAGCCCAGTCGAGCACGAAGAAATTCCGGCGCAACTACCGCTAGCGCAGCGACTGGAGGTGGCGGCGGCCATCCCCGACACCCACGCGGCGCTCGTGGGGCTGCTAGGCTGGAGCAGACTTTACGTGCACACTGATACCATCCTCACCTTCTTCCAGAGCGACGCGCTGTCTCTGCTGCTGAGCAACGTACTTCGTTCCCGGCCTGCTGCTGCTGTACTGGACAACTTAGAGGCTCTACTAGCCAACTGCCTCTCTGTCGAGAGCAGTTCCGACACGATGGAGGCAATGGGAACAGCACCGCATCGACAGATGGCTGGAGAGGTTGTTGCAGCTGTAAGGGCCATTGCCGACCAGTTACAGGGGGATGTGGAGGATGCTGAGGACATTGATGCAGAAGCCGAACGTGCTGCAAAGAGTTTGAGTCGGTTGGTGCGTGCACACGCGCTGTCGCTGCATGGCGTGGATCTGGACTCGCCGCTGACGAAGGATGTCCAGGATCTGGAGGCCAAGATTGCACAAGTGACGAAGGCGGACGAAGCTGTGCGAGGTCAAACGATCCGAGAATCGTTCCAGCGACGTGATCTGCGTAGCGATGCGTTGTCACTGTATGAAACACGTCTCAAGAAGCTCACCAAGTTGGTCGAGGAGCGAGTCCGCAGCTCTGAACAACATAAAGTGGAGGAGGAAGCAGAGGAAGACGAAGATAGTCCTGAGGACGATACACAAACAGTGGAAGATGAAACCCTGATGCAGGAAGTGACCAAGTCCCTGCAGGATATGCAAGACCGCAAGGACACAGAGCTGGCACCGCTACGCAAAAAGAAGACGGCAGCGAGCGCTGAGGTACAGACGCTGCGCCAAAAACAGGAGGAATTGGAGGCTCAGTTACGTGCAGTGAAGAGTGAACTACAACGCGCAGTTGGAGAGCAACACCAAGCTGATGAAGACATGCGTGCAGTTGAAGAGCGCTTCATCGCTGACATTGCACGATTCCGTGCCGAGCACCAGCACGTAACGCGGCGATTCTCCCGAGCGCAGCGTCGCCGCGTCATCACTACCGAGGTGGGCAGAGTGGAGAATGAAGTTCGTCAGGCGAGGCTTGCTCACAGCCAAGTGCACACGCTGCGTGCCAAGCAGACGGCTTGTATTTCGCAGCAACTAGAGGCTTCGCTCAACTATTTTGAAAGCGAGTTGCCATGCGTCAAGTTCATGATGTCGAGAGTGGAGGAAAACGAAGCGAAGCTGGCCCCGATGCGCGGCGAGATCACATCGTATCGAGCGTTGGGCGTCTCAGCTGTCGCTCAAGAGCTCGAAGAGAAGGCTGCAGAGATCGAAGCGCATCTAGAAGAGGATCACAATTGCCTGGCAGCACTGCACAGGCGCGACGACGAGCTGCTGGGCAGTATGCGCCGCATATTGACAGATTCTTCCTTGCGCGACGCCCTTGCTGGCGTTGAGGAGAGAATCAAACACGAGTCGCAGCGCATGATCGACTATGTAAGCAAAATCTATGAAGACAGCAACACTCAAACGGCTACAGCTAATGGTGGCCCCAAAAGCAATGGGACGATCGGCTCCAAGAAATAGTCGGGCACGCAGTGACAAGATCTTGATAACACTGGCATTGAATTCATTTTATCCGTATCTAGCTGGTGTCCATGTGAGTTCTTTCATCATGGGACAATTTGACGGGACAAAGAGCTCTTTTTGAATTGCCACATTTGCAGGAATGATTTCTTGTCGACTCGGAGAGTGTACGAGGAACTATTGGGCCGATGATGGCGGACAAAAGCGTCGGTCATGGTCCAGGCACGCAGAGAGTGGTGCTGACAATCACAAGCGAAAGCGAGTTGGGCTTAATGCGCATGTCGCCCGCACCCCACGCGATGGAGGAGCAGAGAAGCACTTCCATCGGACCAACATTCCGTGAAGGCCTAGCAGAGCACCAGCCAAGATCAGAATATCGATTCGTCTGAGCCAAGACAGCGGAACAACCGCAAAACTCGAGTAACAGGTTGTGCCTTACTCTTCACTCGTCGTTCAGTGCTCCGGCCACGCGCAGGAAGACGTCGCGTGGGATACCGCACATGCAACCCGGGACACCACAGACAAATTGCTGTCCAAGCGTGACACTACGTCGTGTGCTCCCTCTCCGGCTTTGATGCACAGAGTTGTTGTCATCAGCGCATTCTCGCGCTCGAGGCGTCTTCGTTATGGGTGTTGGTGGATCGCTTCGTTGCGACAAGCTCGACTGTGGCTCCTGCTCTTGTTGAGAGGCTTGCTGACGCTGTTCATACCGAGCCGCGTTGAGCTTGACGGAAGCGTTCTCGATCTGTCGCTTGAGCACATGCAGCTCGCGAGTGTACTGTGTGCAGTTATCTTGAGCCTGCCTAGCCTCCTTCAACAGATCCGTGACTTCTTGCAACTCAATCTCCAAAGCCTTCACAGCATTATCTTGCTTTGCCACACAAGCTCGAGCATGATCGCGCTGCTGGATGGCACTGGCAAGTCGCTGAGCATACAGTTGTCGACGCTGGCTTCGCTGCTCCAGCACCTCTCGAGATCTGGCGAGCAAAGTCAACAACTCAGTGGCATCTTGGCTTTTAGCAGCCTTCTGTCGCTCCAGATCTTCGCTGATAGCTCGCTGTTCCGCTTGACGAGCTTGTGCTTGAGTCTGTAACGCAAGAAGTCTGCTCCGCCTCGCTTGAGTGATGTTGAAGTCACAACAGTGCCGAATCCACGCGCTCAACGCTCGGGTAAGCGCGTGTCGGCGCCAATACTGGAGCTTTTCATCCGCTACCATCAAGCCGCGCTGCGGTTGAGACTGCGAACGAGCATCGGAAGGCAACTTGAAGGTACACTTATGCACCTCGGCAGTGTGATGGACACAATGGAGACCATGGCACCATCCGTCTACAGATATCATACTTGAAGTATCTGTTGAGCTCTGTAGGCTGTTGAGGTCGTGCGGTTGGAGTGGGCCAGCAGATACCCAACACCCGACGAACAGTGCACCAAACGCGTAAAGCCCCACTCCATGGCATGCTGTGGGCGTGCTCCCACCACCGACGGTGCCTTCATAACGCAGTGTGGGACTGTAGCGCGTGCCGTAGTGTACTTGTGTCCCGTTGTGCCATTGCCCGCAGTACGTGTGGCCTGTCGCAGTTGTGAGCACGCCTCGTCCGTGAGGTCGCCATTCCTTCTGCTGCGGTGCATCAAACGCTTGAACTTGGCCGCGGTAGATTCCTTCGGCAAAGTCAACTACCTGGTACTCGACGGTCTCATTATCTGTGTTGTCTGCGGTTGCCGTCACCGTCGCAGCATTTCCTTCTTCGACGTCGTCTTGTTCCTCCTCTAGCGTTTGTCGGAGTTGTGTGAGCTCTAGGCGGAGAGCGGCAAGTTCTAGGCTGGAAGTAACCTCTGGAACTTCCGCCTTCTCTGCCGAAGGCGTTGTAGGCGAGATTGCGCCCTGGCTACAGTTCGATGCGCCCGGTTGAATTGGCTCCGCAGCATCTGCGCTGGAATGTCCGTCCACGAGCTTCAACTCGCCACGAGTTCGTCCTTCCGCAGATCCTGTGCCTCCAGTTGCAGTTGCAGGTGCCAAGGACTGGTCCTCGCCGCTCATTTCTGACGTAGATTCGCCGTGAGCTTGCAGTGCATCAGCGTCATCTCCATCTGCCATTTGAACTGACTGATGTCCGCCCGCCCCGTCCAAGCGGCGTGCGACGGCTTGTTATTTTAGCAGCTAAACTTTAGCCTTGCCATGCCTCCTCGCATGATTTTGCTGGCGCTGATACCAAGCAGAGCCAATTGGAGCCGCTCGAGGCATTGCGCAAAGCTTAACACGTGGTTGAAGCGCGTGCAAATTCAAGCGAAGTTCAACCTGCCGTTAAGCAGCTCGAGTGATTGTGAGGTGGGGCCTGGAGGCTTCGTCATGTTGCGATTAGCGAAGGTATCTCTTGCAGTGGCTACAACCTGCGTGAAATTGTCATCGAGATCTCCCAATACGCTCCTGTGTGAAGGACCATTGCCACCTAGACTGACATCAGACGCCAGCCAAAGGCCCACGGCGGGCGGACTTGGTTGGAGGAAGTTGAATCCAGTGCCTTTGCCGGATGTGCTGCACAGCTTTTCGTGTTCAAGTGTACAGACATAATTTCCGGTGCAACTTCGGGTCTGTCTCTGGTGATGCACAAGGTTTTTGACACAGTTTGTTTAAAAGTGCACACCTAGTCGCTTGCCACGTCACAGGTGCAACGCGATTTGGCCGGAGACCGCCGAGCTTGCACTTGTGTGTGGACGAGCGAGCGGATACGCCGTACGCTTCCGATCCGCTTGCGCCGCTCGCAGAACTCAGGACCAGTTTTCATTCCTCATTCCGCTCCGTCCGTGACAAGCGCCTGCCCCCGTCCAAGCAGAAGGAAGCCTCGCTCAGATGATGCAAGTTTCCCAGTTCCGAGCGCTGCGCCGCGCGCAGTCGACCATGCACAGCCGTCCGCTCCAGACGTCGCTGGCCCGGGCCTTCTCGGCGCAGAGCGACGCGGACGTGGAGGTCTGCGAGAAGGAGCTGCTGCAGTCCCTTGACAAATTCCAGAAGGAGGCCGCCGGCAACGCCGTGCCCTGGTTCCTCGAGAACATGCCGCCGTCGTACTTCCGCTCCATCCACGAGGAGGACCGCCTGCAGCACCTGAACGCCATCACGGCTCTGGTGGGCGCCGAGCAGCCGGAGGTTCTCCTGCGCTCGCCCGACCAGAAGGTCTTCTCGCACTTCCGTTCGGGTGCCAACTTCCCCGGACGTCTGGCCAACGTGCTGGACCAGCTCCCTCAGACGGTGGACGGTGCTCCACTGGCCCGTGTCAAGATCTTCACAGCGCTGGACGACTCGCTCGGCCTCGACATCTTCCGCTTCGGACAGCAGGAGCCCTTCCTGAACAAGACGGAGGACGAGAAGCTCGCTCGCGCCACCATCCAGCAGTTCTGCGCCGACATCCAGGCCGGCAAGCACGCCGGCGACGAGGCGTACCCCGCCGCGGGCCCGCACTTCGAGCCCGAGGCCGTGGACGCCTTCCTGAACAGCAGCAACTCCATGTACGTGCAGTTCAGTCACCCGCGTCGTCTCGCCAAGCAGATGGAGCTGTTCCACCGCGTCAAGGGCACCGAGGGTGTCGTCGTGGACGTGGAGCACAACTGGGAGTCCCGCACCAAGGAGAACAAGTACGCTACCAGCGCCCCGCAGACCATGCTGACCATCGCTGCGTCCAACGTCCTCCCCAAGGGCTTCATGCAGAAGGCCGCCACCTACCTGGGTCTGTGCAACCTCAACGTCGTCCGTGCCCACCTGGACGTGGTCAACAGCGGTGACAACGACCACGTGGCCATGGTCCGTATCCTGGTGCAGCCCAGTGAGCAGGCTCTGAAGGACAACTTCGAGTTCGAGTGGTCCAAGATCTCGGGCAACCTCAAGTACCTCAAGTGGGTGGACGACCGACCGGTGAACCTCACGCTGCAGCACCCGGACCTGGGTATCTCGCGCGCTGAGCTCATCTACGCCTACGGCAACATGATGCACGGTGTTCTGGCCAAGAAGGACCCGTTCGCGTACTCGCTGACGCGCATCATGGAGACGCTCGAGCACGAGCAGCACCTGCCGTTCGCTTCGCGCATCTCGGACTTCTTCCTCACCAAGTTCGACCCCCAGCAGAAGCAGATGACTGACGCCGAGCAGGACGCTATTGTCGATGAGATCAAGGCCGACATCCGTCGCAACGTGGAGCAGGAGGACGCCATCGAGTTGCTCAACACTATGGCCGATGCCGTTCGCGGCACGCTTCGTACCAACAAGTTCGTGCGTGAACGCTACGCTCTGTCGCTCCGCATGGACCCCAAGGTCTTGGGCTACGGCACAGTGGGCAAGGACACGCCGTTCGGTGTCTTCTTCATCTACGGCCGTCGCTTCAAGGGCTTCCACGTGCGTTTCCGTGACATTGCTCGCGGTGGTCTCCGTATGGTGTACCCCAGCTCCACGGACGCCCACGCGCTGGAGAGCGCTCGTCAGTACAACGAGGCGTACAACCTGGCTTTCGCTCAGCAGCTTAAGAACAAGGACATCCCGGAGGGTGGCTCCAAGGCCGTGGTGCTTTGCGACCCCATCGTCGGACCCGTTGGTGACATGGCTCCGCGTGACTTCATCATTCGCAAGAGTGTCAAGGCCTTCTCGGACGCTCTGCTTGACCTGAACACCACGGACGAGGCTGTGAAGGAGAAGATCGTCGACTACTACGGCCAGGACGAGCTCATCTACCTGGGCCCCGATGAGAACATCATCCCTGAGGACATTGTCTGGATGACTAACCGTGCTGCATACCGTGGCTACCCGGTGCCGCGCGCCTTCATCAGTTCCAAGCCTGACGCTGGCTTCAACCACAAGGTGTACGGTGTTACCAGTGAGGGTGTCGCTGTCTTCGCCGATGTGGCTCTGCGCTCGCAGAACATCGACCCCACCAAGCAGCCGTTCACGGTCAAGATCACCGGCGGAACGGACGGTGATGTGGCCGGCAACGTCATCAAGATCCTGCACCGCGAGTACGGCACCAACCTGCGCGTGGTCGGCATTTGCGACGGCACGGGCGTGATCGAGGACCCTCAGGGTCTGGACATGGGCGAGCTGCTGCGTCTTGTGGACGAGTCGCTGCCTCTGTCGAGCTTCGATGACTCCAAGATCGCGTCTGCTACCGGTGTCAAGCACGACATCAGCACGGCCGAGGGCATTCGCGCCCGTAACACGATGCACAACCGCGTCAAGAGCGACCTGTTCATCCCCGCTGGTGGCCGCCCCAACACCATCAACGAGAACAACTGGCAGGACTACCTTGACGCCGATGGCAAGCCGTCGTCGGGCCTCATCGTGGAAGGTGCCAACCTGTTCGTGACGCCTGAGGCGCGTCAGCTACTGTTCGACAACGCCGGCGTCGTCATCGTCAAGGACAGTTCGGCCAACAAGTGTGGTGTGGTGTGCTCGTCGTACGAGATCGTTGCCAGCATGCTGCTCGAGACTGACGAGTTCCTTGCCGTCAAGGACGAGCTGGTCGTCGAGGTGGTGGACAAGCTGCGCTCCCTGGCCCGCGTCGAGGCTCAGCTGCTGTTCCGTGAGTACAAGAAGGACCCGTCGTCGGCCCTGCCGCCCGCCAGTGAGCGCATCAGTCGCGCCATCACCCGCGTGCACGATGCCGTCCTGGCCCACTTCGACAACGTGTGCGATGAGGACCAGCAGATCCTGTTCACGCTGATTGAGGAGCACCTACCGCCCAAGCTCCGCGAGTTGGCCCTGGACCGCGTGCACCAGAACGTGCCTCTGGCTTACATCCGCTCCATCGTGGCCTCGAGCCTGGCCAGTAAGATCGTCTACCGTGAGGGTCTCCAGTTCACGGAGGCTCTTCCGGAGAGCAACCTGGGCAACATGGCTCTGCAGTACCTCAAGCAGGAGAAGAAGGTGCAGCGTCTCGTGCAGGACGTGCGCTCGTCCTCGCTCGCTAACAAGGACGACATCGCCGACCTCATTGCTCGTGGTGGCGTCCGTGCCGGCATGGACACCCCCAACTAAACTGTGCATTAATTAAACCCATTCGTTAGATGAGCATGTGATGATGATTCTTTTGTTGTTCTTCTTGCTGTGTTGTCCAATGTCCTCCTGTTCACTAGTGGGGTGTTGCAATCCACTTATTTTGGAAAATGGAGCTAAAAAACTTACTCCCTGCACGAGCGCATGGTAGGAGTTACCCGTTGTCACTTTATTTCGACAACCCATTCATTGCCGCATAAGCTGAGGTAAAGGCCGAAGACTGCTCTCAAGGCTGCAGCAAAAATGGACAGCAAACAACACGAGGATCCAGCATCGGAACGTGGTAAGGACAATGAGGTATCGACTCGAGGTGGGGCTCAGATTCCTATTGTGGAGCCACGCTTTCTTCATTTTTCTCTGATGCTGACATTTTCTGTTGTGCAGATGCATCGGTAATGCGTTGTGCTGCAAAATTATCGCCACCAAGCTCTGGAGATTGATAACATCTTGTTTTGCTGGTGTTGCAGGTTGCATTCTTGGAGAATCAAGGAGCTGTCGTGAAGAGCAAGTCACCATCAAATGCAGCTCTACTGAAAGCAGGGCTGAAGACGAATTTATCCCCGTCAGAGGCAACAGCACAGTTGCGTGTGCTATGCCGTAAATTTGCTGCACTCACGGAGAAAGTGAAGGTATGCCATCTTCTCTATCGGTGCTATCCTTTTTCGAGTTGAGTTCATGATTGATTCGTGCTGTGTACTCACCAGGAGGAAACGAAAGTTCGTGAAGCTGCGGAGCGGGAAGTTCGTCGACTGAAAGCGCTCCTCGGCAACGAGGCATCACCTGTAGTTGCATCCTGCCGAGCTGAGACGCAAGCTTACGTACGGGAACTTAAAGAGACTGTGGGCAAATTAAAACGTGAGCTACGACTCGAAAAAGAGAAGAACGAACGAACTGTAGCGAAGGCGTTAGAGCTCGAACGTGAGAAGAGTGCACTATTGGCTTCGCCGTCTCCTCCGACCCAACCAAGCCCCATGCGTGCCACAAGTTCTCAACAAGATACTTCGAGTAGCAGTTTAAAGCATCATTCAGCTTGGGATAAAGAGCAGGTGAACAAGATACAGTCAACGCTGAAGCTCACGATCGAGGAGCTTGAAGACGAGCTGTCACGCAAAGAGGAAGAGATTCAAACGTATCGCGAGCGATCTCAGCGCGATAGAGCTCGTATCAAAGCGCTCGAGGACGAAATCCATGCAAGGGATAACGCACAGCGTGCGGCTCAGGAGGCTCGGCGACAGCTTGAAGCAGATTTACAACAAGCTCAGACCGAGATCACCAACGAGTTAGAAAACATGCAGCGTATCCACGATCAGGCACGAGAAGATCGAGCGATGCGTGAGACTCTGGAGCAGCAATTGGTCACACTGGGCGAAGTGAACGCTGCACTGGAGCAGCGGAGTCGTGCACTTGTCCGTCGACTTGAACTCGCATCTGCTGCGACGCAGGAGTGCCAAGATCTCAAGATGCAACTTCGTGATGCCGAAGTGGACAACGAGACTTTGATGCAAACGGTAAGAGTAGCTAATCTCACCAGTCGGGTGGCTTTCTTACGGGCTTGTTCTTTTGGTCAAAGATCCGACATCTGAAGGACGAGCAGTTCACCCGCGAAAAGGACTGGAAGGTGCGACTGGAAAGCGTAAAAGATGAAAAATCTCAAGTGGAGCAGCAAGTATGCGAGCTTCAAGAAGACCTGGCGTCGCTCCAAGCTCAGAACTCCCTCTTTTCCGAGTGGATGCTTGTTCGCAATGAAAACACGATTGCAGCACAGCGAGACGCACCTCAAGATCAGGAGTACTCACAGCAGCGAGATCAAACGAGACATCGATCCACTTCACCCAAGAGTAAGCACAAGAATGCGTGGCGTTTGGAGCAAGAGTATGAAGCCGATTGTAGTAGCAATGGCAACTACGCATTCCGTCGTGTCGACCACGACGTGTCGCCGCACAGTCGCTCCAATTTGCACGGAGGTCGACCCAATTCTCCGCAAAGCGTTCGCAGTGAACACGATGACGATCCTCACTATATGATCCCCGACACAAGCACCAGGTCTCGTCCGGGCTCACCCAGGCAAAGATCGTCACGAAAGTGGCAATCGACCACCCGTTCAAGTCATCGTGTGCGTCATCACAACATGGAACGGGTCAAGCCACTATCCCCACGCTCACCGCATGATAGAATGCAGCGAAAGACATCCACGACATCTTTGTCGTCCGTGTGTTCGTCAGCTACCAGTGCAGCAGCTTCGTCGTCCTCTTCCGACCACGAACGACTGCGGAAACTAATGAGCCGCAACCGCGAATTGCAGCAACGACTGCAACAGGAAACCATGGCCACGCAAAATCTAGAGCGGGAGATAACCAACATGACGTCGTAAGCTCAATAATAACTATTCATCGAACAAGTTGCGCTTGACGTTCGCTGCCCTTGCGTGTTGACAACATTTGTCGAGCGTCCGCCCTCGTCGTCACGGAGAAATTCCTCCACGAGCGGCGTCATACTGATCGTCTCCAGCACAAGATCACCACTGTCACGAGTGGGTACGGTGAGAACCGTTCTCCTCGCTCGACTGACATTGCACAACTTCAAGGTGATGAGCTGTGGGAAGAGACGGCGACTGGAGAGACTGCGCGCGCCGGTTTCTATGAGAGTTTGTATTGAGGTGGTGCCAGTCATCAAGAAGGCACCCCTTTGTGCTCTTGCGGTCGTGGCCCTGGTG
>NW_008648988.1:616416-618726 GCF_000247585.1 Phytophthora nicotianae INRA-310 | reverse complement strand
CTGACTTCCCAAACGCCTTCGATGCGCTGCGTGTGCGCCCCATTAGCAGGGTTCACGAAGTTGGTCGAATGGTTGACCCACTGGTGAGAATAATCCATACCTTCCAGGTACGGATTATTCTCAATGTTGTGGCGTCCGTCCGCAGTGACGTACGACGGCCACATGTCGCTCATGATGTGGGACCTACCAAAAATATTAAGTTGCCAAATAACACAGTAGTTAATGTAAATTTTACGTACCCCGGTAGGACAAATTTTCTAATTTCAGCGGACAGTCGAGGCTTCGTGCGATCCTCGTATACGACGCTCGCGAAGAACATGTTGGTCGTGCGTTCAACGCCTCCGAAAAGCCAGAAGTCAGGGTGGCGGGCGCCCACGTTGTTCTTCGACTTTTTCTTGATACTTGTTTCGTCAATTTCGACTATGTGGCCTGGTCCCCCAACCTATTTGAAACAAATTAATTAGCAATAATTATTATATATTTACAGTCAATATTTTCTTTTAAAAAGCAAACCTGCATAGGACTGCGCAGCATCTCGCGCGAGCAAATGTCGCGGCAGAAGCTGTACCAGTCAGTCAAAGTGTGCGAGCTGTGGCCCGTCATTTGCTGTGCGTGCGTGCTGGGCTCTCGTTTAGCCCAAAGCCAAAGTAGCAGGACCGCGTCCTGGATAGTGAGTCCTTGGCCCTCGAAGAAGGAGCCCTTCTTGTACGTCCGCTCCAAGCGGCACCCAGAACGGCAGCATCTAAAGCGCTTGCCGTTCGGGGAGAGGCGCATGGCCTCGCCGCATGACGGGCAGTCTCTACTGCGAGGTAAAAGGCCTACCTTTAGACACCACTGAATGGCAGCCGCCTCGGTGGCGCAAGCCGCCATAATAACTGCCAAGCAGAAGTCGTCGCACTCTGCGACGTCATACATTTCCCGTGGCATGGCGACTTTGCTGAAGTTGCGAGAGAGCGAGTTCTAAAGTGAACTGGCCTCCAGCAAATTTGTGTACCTACTTCCCACAACGATACAGTACTGGCTGTCCTTGTGAGTTGCTAATGTAATTTTTATTTTTATTTTTGTGCGTTGTTAATGTAATTTTTATTTTTAATTTTGAAAATTTTGAAAATGCGGGGTAAGACTGCGGGAGTGCCCAAGAAGCTCGTCATTGCGATTCCATGCCGCACTAGTCAGGTTGGCACTTCCAGACGAAACGAAGATATCGTCTTTGTATGTAAGAATGAGTAGTTTGTAGTGCATGATAGGTACGGTGGCGGACAGGAATGCCAGCGTTGATCAACAGCTTGACGCATTCAATAGCAGAAGGGCACGAATGAACCCACTTCCGGTCAATAACGCACACGCTTGTGCAGCCGATGGAGCCAGATGAGAGCGCGGAAAAAAGCAATGTCTGTCAGCGCGTAGAAAGCCAAGTCAGCTCCCGTAACAGCATTGTCCTCAAGTCTGTGGAGTAGCGCGGTTCTTGCGATGTAGTCAGCATTAACATAGCGTACTACTGTAGTTGTAGCCCGCTTTATAGCACGGCGAGGGCCGGATCTGGGCTTGCCGCTTAGGACATTTCGGACAGTATTAGTAGTGCAATTGTATTTTTTGCGAGGACAGCAGCGTCGGGATTCCCACGAAAGCACCCACTACTCTGCAAGTAGGCCTTTGCGTCAGCTTTGATGGCGGTTATCACGGCGTCTGACAGCATCGCGACCGTGGAGTCAATTTTGGTAAATGAAGAGCGCCGTCATAATAAAAATGAATTGTGCCAACACTTTTGTGTTTTTCTGTAAAGTAATTTGATACAATTATTGCAGTACATAACGGTAACGACAATTTTATTCCAAAAAATTACACTGAAAAACATCTAATTTATCAGTACTGGCTTCCAGCCATATTTTATAACTCAACGACAACGAACTTGTAGAACTTTCGATGAAAAAGTCGCTTGCCGTTGGATGGCATTCAGACGAAAAAAACCCATTAATCTTTTTATGTTTTTTTTTCGTGAATGCCATCCCGGCCAATCAGCATGCGTACCGACGAGTTTTTGGCACTAAGTTAATAGGGTTGTAATACTTAACGACTCTTCCCTAAAAGTTATCAGGGGTTGTAATACTTAACGACTCTTCAATTTCAATTAGAATTTGAAACCAATCTAATTTAGCTCCCGGAATTAGAACGAGATTAAAACTCCGAACTAACGTTACTTCAAATAGAAGCGTGCAATTTCAAATTGGACAGCATCCGCCGGCAATATGCATCGCCTCCGCGTAAGTCGCGACCGTGGAGTCAATTTGGTAATGTGGCATGGTTTATTTA
>NW_008648988.1:609208-615579 GCF_000247585.1 Phytophthora nicotianae INRA-310 | reverse complement strand
ACTTACTAAGGGCAATTTACAGGTACTTATTGATAAATACACTGTTTGCCAATTGGGCAGCGGACTACTTCGTCGCTGAGGCGTGCAGCTGGGGCTTCGGCATCCTCTTCGTGCTGCTCTTCTTCGTCGGCAAGGCGCAGAACCGCAAGATTGCGGACAAGTGGTACGGTAATATTTGATGCTGAACTGGAGAGTGGGGCATTGCTAATTGAGGGTAATGTGGCAGGCTGGAGGAAGCGGAACCTGTGTTGCGCACCCAGTTCTCGTACACGGGATCGTCGGTGGAGAACGGCATGGGCCTCCTTGAGGAGAGCCGCAGCAACTTCAAGTACTTCTGCACTGGCCGCCGCTTCTTGACGCGCTTCGTGGCTGACCTGGAGGTATTTGCTGTTTATATGATGACAAGTGCAATAATGGAATTGTGCTGACTGGTGTTGCGCTGTGCGTTGGGCAGCTGAAATCTCGCCACGATCTCATCTCGCGACTCTACCGCATCGTCGTGCCGACGTCGGACTTTTTGGTAAGCACAAATTTTATTGAGAATTTAATTCTACTATGAACGTCTTAGTACTAACACGTGTGTCTAATATGTAGACGATCGATGTTGGTCTCCATGGTGAAGATGTGGACCCGTTCATTCTCGGTATCTGCAAGAAGCTGGGCTTCACCGCTCTGTCCAAGATTTTTCCTGAACTGGTGCGTTTTGTCATTTGTGCGATTGTGGTGGCCATTTCTTATCTTTATTCGAATTTGTAGATTGAAACAGCGAAGCAAGTCCCGGTTAAGGAGGTACCCGAGTCGATGTGGGTTTCTACGGACTGCACTGAGATCCCCAAGGCAGCGCTGACGCACTCCATTCAGGCGGTAATCATCTTCTATCTCAAAGGCGTGGATTTTTTTAATGTATCATCTCACAGTGGGTCTTTTTGTAGTCTCTCAACGAACTGGAAGACTTTCTGGAGTACATCGTGATCACGGACATGAACAAGCAACTGATTATGTGAGTATTTGTGTTGACAAGCTACTGCGGACTCCATGACTGACTGCTCGCTGGTTGGCTGTTGTCATCTTGTAGTGGTATGCCAAGGACGCAGAAGCACGTGTTGAGAGTCCGCTTCAAGCTCCAGGTTGGCTCAAAGAAGCTGGATGTTCCAAAGGCGCTCCAGCTCGTCTTTGCCCTGGTTGACGGTGCAGGAGCCACGATCAAGCTGTCGCCGAATGTACGTCGGATGCTGCTTACTATGTGATTATGATGTGCCGTTAACAATACTGTCTTATCATATGCAGGCTAAGCACAGCGCGATCAAGAGACGCTTGAAGATCAAGCAGGCTGCTGAGGCTCTGGCTTCTGCTCAAGAAGATGTACGTGTTGTAAAGCGCCTTGAGTGAAATATGACGGTGATTAACCGCTAATGCTTCTTATTCTTGCAGAATATCTCCCGCCGCCAGGCAGAGTTGAACGAGAAGAAGCAGAAGGAATACGAGTCGCTGTCGTACGAAGAGCAGCAGAAGATCGACGCGAAGAACGAGAAGAGGGCTACTCGCAAGCGCTTCAACCGCAAGGCACGACTTTGACTTGACAATGACCATTGGTGGTAAACTGTACTGACGACGCTCGTTACTTTACTATTGTGTACTTAGAAATAAGCACATGCTCTTAGGAACGAGCTGCTGGAAGAGGAAGGTTGTACGTGTCAGATCAAGTCCGCGGGTTCAAGTCTATCCTTTTCATTGTATGGCTTTGTTAACGATCCAGCGAGTGCGTAGGCTAGCAGACTGTCAATAGACAACATTTTGGCATCACACAACGGGTGCCTCGTGTGTCTTTCGATTATCTGGGGCTCGTTGTAACTTTGGCGAATCTCATGCAGAATCGCTGGTAGCAGCACGAAGTGCGACTTTCATTTTCAGAAATATCACGTTCGTAGACAATTTTCTCCTTATTTATGAATTTGAGTGGATAGTTCCGAAGAATTATGGTCACTCTTCAAGCAGCTTCAGCACAGCACAGTCTCCGCTACGCTAGAACCTTCGTTCTCTCTTACGCGAGCACCTCCAGACCGCCGCACTGCCAGCACCAGCACACTCTAGCGGTCGTTTGTCTCTCGTTGTCTGTCCCTCTCTTCTTATCTGTAGGTCTAACTTCATGTAAGATAGAACAGCTTCAACCAGGAGAGAAAAGTCGCTCCTGACGGCTTTTCTCTACTGTTTTCTGTCTCTTTTTGCCATATTCTCTCCGTCGGAAGTCTCAAGCATCTGCTTCTACCCAGTCGAAGCCACTGCAAAGTCGTACCGACGCTCTAGAGCCAAAAAGCTCACAAAAACATGGAGCTCAGCTACCCGCTCGTGCGCGTGCCCTTCGAGGGCGCCAGCAAGAGCTTCCGTCTGTACCACAAGCAACTGACGCGCGAGTTGGCACAGGCCGCAGCTCAGATCGAGGCGCTGGACGACGGCGACGGGCAGCACCCAGGCCATCGCATGGACGTCGAGGTGGCTATCAAGAAGCTCGCGGAGCTGGCGGAGAAGCTCCGGGACTTGAAGAAAAGCGCCAAGAATAATGTAATCGAGCAGCAGACTGATCTACAGAGTTGTGCCACGCGCACACGGTACCTTGAGAGCCTTAAAGAGGCAAAGATCGGGGGTGACCCCTCACTATTGTGCCACCAGACGGGGTCGCTCAACGACAGACTTATCGCCGACTTCTTACTGGGTCAAGGATACCTTGAGAGTGCCAAGATCATCGAAGAAACCAAAGGTGGACTGTTTAACAGGATTTATGCATCTTTTAAGCAGAAACTTAGTTTTTACGAACTGTGTAGATGTCGGCCATTTGGTGGATCACGAGCTTCATTCCGAGTGTCAAGCGGTGCTAAAGGACCTGCAGGCTCATCACACAGATAAGGCGATTGCATGGTGCTCGCAGAATGGCTCACGGCTGCGACGACTGCAGTCTTCACTGGAATTTCACCTTCGACTGCAGGATTTCATCGAATTTGTACGCGCTCACAAGCCTTTAGAGGCTGTCCAACATGCACGCACATATTTGACCCCGCTCGCAATGCAGCCAGAGAAGCAGAGTCTTCGTGATGCTGCTATTGGTGAAGTGCAGATCGCTATGGCGACACTGGCGTTCGAGTCGCCCGAAAAATGCGGCATTGAAGCGTACGAGAAGGTCTTTGCAATGGACAGATGGCTGACACTGGAGAAAATGTTTCGCAAAGCATTCAATGACGTCTATGGGATGCACGATCCGCCGTCGCTGTGTATCGCGCTGCACGCCGGACTGTCTACACTGAATACTCGGGCGTGCCATCTCACTCGAGACGCCAATTTGAAGGCGAGACTTGCACAAAGTGGAGCACGAGGCAAGCGACAACGTCGAGAAGGTGAAGAAGCTGGTGATGACAATGGAGACAGCGAAGATGAGAGCGAGGAATGGTTCAAGTCCCTTACTGCATCTGAGAAGGACGACTCTGCTAACAGCAAGAAGCGCAAATATTCGCGTGCGGAGTTACCAGTGCCGATCTGTCCAGCTTGCAGCGAAGTGGGGAGCCAATTATGCACGGGACTGCCGTTCGCGTACCACCCACACTCGAGACTGGTGTGTCGCGTAACGCAAAGTGTCATGGACGAGCACAACCCGCCGCTCGTGCTGCCTAATGGCCGAGTGTACAGCAAGCGGGGCATCGAACTCCTCACACAGCGCAGTTCCGACGGCACGATCAAGTGCGTCGACACCCAAGATGTATTCTCACCCACCGACGTCAAGCCCGTCTACATTCTCTAACACGCCCCAAAGGAAGTTGATATTCGTGTCACTTAATAAAGTCATCACCCAGAAACCTTTGCATTGATCGCTCGCTAAGTACAAAATGCCATCAGATGCGCTTTCCCAGTTGAACATTTACGCCGAAGAAGACTCGACTGTTGGCAACACACGGGGTGCAAAAGCCCCCGAGTGCTGTAAATTTTCTGTTACAGTTTGCATAAAGTCCTGCTCGTAATACATCGTCAGTATGATGCGAGGTAAAACTTCATATCGCCACAAGTCTCACCTGCGCGACTTTCTCGTTGGATTTCTTCACTCCTTCCGCAAGAAGCACGAGGTAAATGGCCTCGTCTACCCTTGAAATGTGATACGTTGTCTTCTGTCTTCGCTCTGAGTGCATAAAACTACACAATATGATCAAAATATTAGCGACGAGTATGATGCAGCTCAAATAGAGAACTTACACAGGGCGAACCGAGTCAAGCGCGGATCGATTATCCATAATGAGACTGACAATGTTCGGCCAGTGGTCAAGCGGAGGTGAAGAGCCTTCCGGATAACAGAAGACTGCTGGCCAACTGCGAAGTCCCCAGAGTTCAGAGAAGTCGTTCTGCTCTTCATTCTCCTCGCGGTCGACTCGCATAAACAGCGCGTGATTCTGCTGATCAATCGACCGACGATGTCCGTTCGCTGGTGACGCGCCTCCTCCTCTGGAAGATGCAGGCGAATGCGTACAACTACTGACACCGGAGGTGTTGGTGGAACCAGCTGAAGCAATAGCCTTTTGCTTTGCTTCTTGTTCCTCTTGATCATCTTGCTTCTCTTGATCTGTACGAGTATAAAGCGCATTGCTCGAGCTTGGACAACGATAGCCGTTCTCATAATAATGTGCGCCCTTGTTCTCTAGCGCTTGCGTCTCAAGAATAAGCATAACTTTAATTACACTTCTATCTCCTCGTTGAGCTGCAGCGTATAAGAATAAAAAAATTGGCGTTAGAGTGATACACCTCGATAAAAGAAAACCATAGCCACTTACCTCGAGATAGCAGGACGTCCATCAATCCGAGGTAAGAAATTCCGAGTGGCGTCTTGATAAAGCGAGATAGCTCCAGTGTCAGGTAGTCCGTCTTCTTCTCGAATGGTTCCAGCCAGCGATGAAAGTAAAGCGAGAACTTGGCCACAAGAGAGCGATAAAACCGCTTAGACCACTGAAACACTGGCAGAGCGAAACCATCGTCTCGTTCCTGTTTCTTCATAGAAGATGCCATCATTTCAGCCGCCACTGGGTTGGTGCTGCCACCAGCAATACCTCCACCATTTGAAACACTCTGCGTTCCAAGAGATGTACCGGCACCACCGCCACTTCCTCCCGTACCAGTTGCTCCACCCAAGATGGCTTGCTCCAGCGTGATAGTTGGCGTAGACGAGTTCGCACCTACCGAGCTGACGTACGGGTCGCCTGGTTTCTGAACGAGTCCACGTCGAATAGGCAATGCAGACGCTAATCCACCTCGTCGGAGGAGGCTGCTGTGTGATAATAGACGTTTGAAGGTGCTGTGAGTCTCCGAGGAAGCTGGGCTAGAACCGTTCAACGATACGCCGGACTGATGACTCTCGAGCAAGGCCATCTCGTCTGCGATATCATAGGAAGTATCACCCATATTAACATATCGTCCACCGCGATACGATACCAACGACTCGGCTAGCGAGGAAGGAACACCTGGAACTCCACCACTGGCATAATGTGACTCCCCGCTTAGACTCGAGTTTAGCATGTGGCCACGGGCAAGCGATGACGAGGACTGGTAACTCGTGTTGGAGTACATCGAGTCCGATGTGATGCCATAGTTATCATCCGATTCATCGAGTAGCAGTCCTTCTTCCTCACCACCAGCACCGAAGTCTACACCATTGCCTTCAAATAGCGGATAGTCTGAAACACTATCGATATGGTCACTCCAAGAGCGCAGTTGAACCTTAAGCCGATGCAGTGCCACGATCGAGCGCGTGAAGTCATACTCTGCCACGCGAACTTCACACTGGATGGCTGCATGCATCGTACTCAGCTCCTCAATGGCTGACTGCTTCATCGTCTCCAGCAACGGGTGGTCGAATGCGTCAAAGCGAAGCAGCAAATTCTCCAGTCGTTTCAGCATCTGAATGATTATTACCAAGAAAACCATTTTTTCAGCTCCAAAATTCAGCAAATTACTCCACAAAAAGCCAATCTTACACTGTGGTAGTCTCGAGGCACAGAGGAAAGTGCCAGTCCACGATAGAATTGTATCATCGGAACACGAAGCTGCGAAAAAATATCCAAGTAAGCTACAATTTGCATAAACCAATAATTGCTACCAAACTCACCGAGAAAAACTCCGCTCCTTGCTCCAGCAACTCAACGTAGTAACTCATGTCTCCACACATTGCAATCTCCATCATAAGCATGGAGTCATTTTCACACTCTTTCTCTCCCTCTCGAATTCCATTCGCCTTCCCATTGCCACTGGGCGTCGGCGTGTGCACTGAAAAGTGTCGACTCTGCCTCGCCACAATGGGTTTCAGCTCGTCTGCCAAGTGATTCATCAGCACGACCAACTTGCCA
>NW_008648988.1:600951-607498 GCF_000247585.1 Phytophthora nicotianae INRA-310 | reverse complement strand
TGGTGCATTAATGCTTGTACTTCTATTACTTTTTATTTTTCGTAAGATAACACTTTTTAAGCTGGCTCAGTCCTTGATTGACAGGAAGATGTCTGCAATAGGATCATGTGCTAACTTTTATTCTGTTCGGCAGTCCAGAATCTGTACCTCTAAAATAATGAAGCTGTTCTGTGCAATCGTTAGTTGACTTGGAAAGCGTTCTCGGTGTGAATGGATATAAACAACTCCGGATAAGCGACATGGTGTATTTGAAGAAGACGATCAAGGCGGAGATCGCAGCGGAGTTCACATGTGATGCGAGCACGTGGTTGACGAAGTTGGCTTTGTTATCGTGGTTGTCAACGAGCACGACTGTCTTTTGAGATGTTGCTCTCACTGTCACTAAATATCTTCCAAGTACGTTGGAAACAGGCCTTCGACGTCGTGATGGTGTGGTGAAGTCCGCGCTTGTGCTTCCAGAAAGTCCATGCCACAGGAAATGCTAGCCGTGTGAGGAATTGGGTGCAATAGCACATTTGTGCAGCAAATGCAGCGTAAAACTGATCTGGTTTATTGGACACTTCACCGTTTGTCTTGGATGCAAAATCGCACAACGGAGGCATTGAGCTGTGCTCGGTTTGCTCAGCGTTCGCCACACACAGGGACTTACAACGAATTTGCGTGAACCTCATTAACTAAAGTCGAATGCCAGAGCTTGTCCGACGGAGTTGATAGTCAAGATGGTTGAAGCGGCATCCGAGATCAAGAATGACTTAGTGCTGTACATTCCCCTTTCGAAGGCGTTTTCGTCAATTTATTGACGCAGTGTTTTGTTGTTGCACGTGAAAGTCTTGTCATCTGCGCTCAGTCGACTATGGGTAGAGCACTCCCCATCGATTATCAGTGCTTGAAAGGTGTCTATGAAAATTTAAAGACTCGCGAAGAGTTTCTCTTCATCGCCTCGACCAACACTTACGACCATTTACTTTCGTCCCTACAAAACAACGGACGGAAAGAATTACAGAGAAAAGGTTGTTATCGACGTGACACAGTATGTTGGAAAGATCACTCGGCAACAGGTGAAGAGAGATGCTTGCTAAGTTACGTAAAAGCTCTCATGGATCATAACTAGTTATTGTGACACGGGCTGTAGGCTAACTGGAGACTCGTAGGATTCTTGTTGTGGTTAAACATGCACTTGCATTTTATCCTACTACAAACAAACAAACAAAGCAATGCTATTACTTGTAACTTAGCAAAACGTTAAGTATTACTACGTAGTTTACATTTTACCTTCTGGAATCTATGTTCCTGCCTCGATAAGACACCGCACTAGTACGTCAATAGCGTCGTTTCGAGAAACTCATAAAACGCACTGTCTGGGTCTGCCGCAAGGTCCTCCGCTGGTCCAAACTCAACCGCCTGTCCCTCTTGCATGACCAGGATCTTGTCGAACTGAAGTACGTCATCCAACCGATGCGTGATGAGAAAAAGTGTTGAGTCTCGGAAGGCCGTATCGAGCACATTAAGCAACGTCGACTGATTCGTCTGGTCGACAGCAGAGAAAGACTCATCCAGCACCACGATACGTGACGGCCGCAACACAGCTCTCGCGAGACACAGCATCTGTCGTTCACCCAAACTCCAGTTCTCGCCGTTGTCGGACAGCTCGGCTTCGAGGTTGGCCATGCTGCCCTTGAGTCCACATCTACGCAACGCGTCCAGCAGCGTTACGTCACCAAACTCGTTGAACGGATCGAGGTAGTTGCGGACTGAACACCTGTAGAATAGCGGCGACTGCGGGATAATACACACGTTTGTACGCAGTGCATTCAACGTCAGCAATGACGCATCAATCCCATCAACAAGAATGCGTCCTTTAGCCAACGGGTGTACACGGAAGAGAGCCATCGCTAACGAACTCTTGCCAGATCCGGTACGACCAACCACGCCAATCTTCTCACCGCCTTGCACAGAGAAGCTCACGTCACAAAGCGCCAGCGATTGCTTGTCATCATTCGACGAACTAGCATAACTGAACGAAACGTTCTCGAATACAACATCGCCGCGGTGTGGCCAGCTTGCAGGGATTGCCAGTGGGTTACCTTCGTAACTCTGCAGTTCCGGCTCGATAAGTCCGTACTTGCGCACTCGCTCGACATTTAGCAAACACAGCGCAACTTCCAGCAGCTTGGAGCTCAACGTGTAGACATCGGAGTTGATCGTGAATACGTAGTAGAGCATCAGGCCAAGCTCAGCTGGAGACACGTTGTTCATAGACAGCAGCACCATCAGCAGCAACATATGAATGCCGAGGACACGATCACAGCGGATCAGCACGAATCGGTTGAACGCCTCAGTGTGATACTGGCCCTTCATGAGTTCATCGGACAGCACTCCATGTTCCACTCGAAAACGGTTAATTTGCTGTCGACCGAACGCACGGATCGTCGCGGAGCCGTCCAGCGCTTCCGAAATGAAGTTCAAGTTGGCAGCTTCAGCACGGAACGAGAGCTGCAGCAAACCCACCAGGAACCCCAACGTCATGAACTCTTTGACCACGTACATCACGATCAACAGGATGCTAGTACCCGCAATACCCGTGAAGTACCAGAGAATGCCATCAGCAGCGAGAATCGTTATAGCCGAACGGAACATGGCCATAAAAGCCAATGCGAACGTCGTATCTAGCACTCGAACATCGTTGAAGTATCGATTGAATAGCTCTCCCACGGGTGTTGAGTAGAAGAACGTCATCGGGGCACGCAGCAGCGCTGCAGTCATCTCATGGAACATCATGTTGGCAGAGTTGGCCATCGCGTGAGCATGCAGCACAGAGCTGGCGAATCCAGAGATCATGGAGCTGAGCACTAAAGCACCGTAGACGTTCGCTGAGTGTTTCATCGACGAGACGTCTCCGTGATCAACTCGGTCACTCCATTTCATCAGGAATACATCCTTTGAGGTGACAGCGACAGCGTAGAGAAAGAGAAAGAACTTGGCTGGAACGTGAAAGCGCATGCACTTGTTGCCTTTCAAGAGCATTTTCCACGTCTTGATCGAAAACCACTCCTCTTTCCACTTGAACTTCCTGGCCACTTTAAGCCCAACGCACTCTGACGTTACAGGTACCTGCGTAGTAATCGAAGTCACTGGTGATTTCGTAGATTTTGGTTTCACAAGCATTGCTGTGGACGATAATGGCAGCGCAGCAGACTCCCAAAGCGCAAGGCCGCGTGGATGCAATGTCTCCTTCTTATTGTCTTGTGGCTCCTCGCTCTTCCATGGAGGAAGTGAGTTTCTTGGATCCACTCTTCTGGATGGATGACGACCGACTTCCCAACCTTTTTCAGCAGACTCAACGACGACTGTGAGATCTTCAATACGAAGCACATGATCCACAAAACTAGATGATGACAGCTCTCGATTGTGCGTCACCATAAGCACCGTCTTGAACCGCAGCAGCTCCACAATGCACTTGGTAAAAATGTCGTTCTGGACAATAGCGTCAACACTAGCCAACGGGCAGTCCAGCAAGTATACGTCCGCGTCGGCATAACATGCACGCGCTAGTGCAATACGAGCCTTTTGTCCACCAGACAAGTTGATTCCCTTTGGCCCGACCTGTGTATTGTCACCTTCTGGCAGCATCCGCAGATCATCCTTCAGACAGCACGCTTCGACCACACACCAGTACTTCTTGTAGTCAAAAGCCGATCCAAACAGGATGTTGTCGCGGATACTCAGCGTCTGCAGCCACGGCTCCTGTGCACAGTATGCAACCCGACAATCTTTAGCGATATAAACGCTCCCATCAAGACATTCGATATCACCCAGCAGTGCATTGAGTATTGTGGACTTTCCAGCACCTGCTTTCCCCTGAATCATAGCCAATTGTCCTCGCCGTAAGCGGAATGTTACGTTAGCCAGCAATGCCTTCCCTTCTTCCGTTGACTGACCAAAGCATGCATGCTCCATCGCCACTACAGTTTCTGGCGCGCTGGAGCCGGCAGTGCTAATCTGTGGACGCCGACAATCCTCGGTCTGGTTTCGAGCACAAGCTTTAGCATCGCATTCGGTCAAGAAACTGTCAATCTTGCAAAATGATGCGTGGCCTTTACTCGCGACGTCAAAAAGCACCGCGATACTGGAGAAGTGCGTCTTAATGCGACGCAGCAACAAAAGCGCCGGAAAAACTCGCGCTGGTGACAACGCACTAGAATCTTGCAGCGCAACCCACCCGAAAATGAATATAGAGGCCAAGTTGGGCGAGTCCACTCCAACGCAGTACTGTAGAGCTGCCACAACGTTCACTCTACGACGCTCTCTGTTCTCCTCCTTCCTGGCGCGTTCAATCTTCTCCTGCATTTTATCCTCCCACGCATTGAGTTTAACCATCTGAATGCCCTTAAAGCACTCGTGAATCACGTTCAGTCTCGCTTCGATCTTCTTCTGCAGCTTGCGACGTAGTCGACTCCCAGCTGCTGATAGGAACTTTGCAAACACTGCCATGAAGAGGAAAGCGATTGCTACAGGCTTAAATTTAATGCCGATCACTTGTACGAGGATGCAGAGTTCAAATATAATCTGCAGCACGCTCCGCCACAAGAACTGCATGTGGTTCACCATTTTGGCCACATTCACCACATCTTCAGCGTACAAATGCGCCACCTCCGCCATCCTCTTCTTGCCGCTCTCACTGTCGTAACTCCCAGCTGCATGGCCCGGAATATGCTCCGGTTGGCTGATAGTATTCTCAAATACTAGCGCACGCAGCGCCCCCATGATCTTTATGTGGATCTTGAAGCCTAAAAAGTGACTGTGACTATGGAGAAGCACTTCAGCCAGTGCTGTGACGTACAGTAGACCCAGTAGAGCAAATATTTGCGTCTGTGTGTACTCCCTGGAGATGGCCATAGTCAGCAGCATGTACAGCAGCACGGGTGTGCAGGCGTCGCACAGTAGACTGACGAATTGGAGCACCCAGCAGACTGTCAGGCTCCACCTATGAGTGCGGAAGATTGCGCGCTTGATTCTACACATTCCTCGACACTCGCGGCTTTGCGCGTAGACCTCTCGGAAGGCCGCGGAGGCTTCGACGCTTGTGTGCTGGGGTGTGAGCTCCCACACTTGGCTCGCGTCCAGCTCACTGTTTAAAAGTTTCTTGTCGAAGAACTCGAAGAATAGTTTACGCCACCAGGCGGTGCTTGGTGACTCGGGATGAAGCGCATTAGCTGGAGGTTTAGAGACTTTGTTAGCGTCGGGTTTTGTGTCCTTCTGCGGCGATTTCTGGGCCGTTTTCTGCGGTTCTTGGGCGGAATCGGAGCTGGAGAAGGTGCCGTACTCGGTCTTGCGGCCTTGTGCGGCCCCTTTGGCGCCGTCGCCGCCGTCGGAAGGCGAGCGAAGCGGCATAGTTGCGACTGAGCGTGGAGGAATCTGAAGTGATTAGGTGGTGCACACAAAGTCTGAAGTTGCCCAAGTTGCGCTTGCGCAACATTACAATCATCAACTCAAACAACTTCAAGCTGAGGCGTTCGCAGACATGGCCCATGAGCCGAATGGCCATGAGTCTGGAGCGCAACACACTGCAGATCGATAGAACGACGCATATGGAGCGCGACACACCAGATAACTCAATGCTGCCGGAGCTGCAATCATTATAGAACCTAGCGAGGGAGAAGTCAATTAGATAGTTGACAGACTGCCCCGATTTACCACGTAGAACTACCTATACGGCGGGGGACTTGAGGTCCTGCACCGAAGAGTACTTGGCCGAGAGCATGGGTGCTGAGAGGCTGTCTCCGTGCAAGGGAAGGCTCTGACCCATCAACTGGCTCCAGTTGTCGCGTGCTTCGGCATGGAAGTATCCGTAGACAAAGTATGAGAGCGCGCCGACAGCCATCCAGGCGAAACTAAGACCCAGAGCCAAGTGGTCGATCTGCGCGATCATGTACCAGTCGGCAAGGATACAGATCATCGGAATGAACGGCACCAGCGGGGCGGCGAACAAACCGGGCGCATTGGCTGTCTGCGGGCACTTGACGAAGAGAATCACCGAGATACCAACGGTGATGACGAGGAAGATAATAGCGAAAACAAGACACGCAGTCGAAGCATTGTTCTCGTATCCCTCCTGGTACAGGAAGGCCGTGCATCCAGCCGTCACAACGAGCGCGGCGATCAGGATAGGAGAAAGCTTGGGCGACTGCGGCTTCATACGCGCCAAAGTCAGCGACACGTTGGCAATAATGAACGACATCATAACACCGAAATTGACAATGTCCCAGAGGGTATCGAAGGGCACCACGATGGCAATCACCGTGAAGAACAGACCCGTGATGAGCGTGTTCTTGAACAAGTTGCCCTTGGAATCCACCTCAGCAAAGATACGTGGCAAAAGTCCGTCGCAAGCAAGCGCGTAGTTCAGGCGAGGCTGCGCCAAGAAGCCGATGAGCGCCACCACGGGCATCGTCACCACCTCACCAGCACGCACGATGGTACCCGCCCATTTCCAGCCGTGACCTTCAAAGCCATCACCGAAACTGCCAGCATCGAGATAAGTCACCAT
>NW_008648988.1:596955-599121 GCF_000247585.1 Phytophthora nicotianae INRA-310 | reverse complement strand
AGTGGCGGAGGCGAAGGCAGGCGGCATCCGCGAAAAATTACTGGCATGCGTGGAATCCAATCCCGATGTACGTTTGCCTAGGAGAACCTCACGGGGTTATTTGACTATACCAATGATTAACTCGAATATCTTGTGTTTGCTCCATGGTATATATATTACAGAGATCATCCGAGGCGCTACGCGAGCTTTTTGAGGAAATTGCCAAGGAAGAAAGTGACTGTAGCAGGTTCGTGTCTTGAAGGTACTTCGGTTCGTTATTGTTGCTTAAATGTCCGTCCTGTGTTCATCCAGTGCGAAGCGCGGAGGCGACCTGGGACCGTTCACGCGCGGCAAGATGACCCCCTCTTTTGAAAAGGCTGCGTTTGCTCTTAAAGTTGGCGAACTCAGCGACTTGGTGGAGAGCGACAGCGGCGTCCATGTCATTCTCCGCATCGCATAACTAAATTCTCATACTCCAGACCCGGGACGGATGAATAAAACCCAGCGCCAACCAAAGATGCTGACTTCTGCCCGCAGCATTTATCACACAGCACAACCTTGTTGGGGTTTGTTTGTGTTACCCAGTCATACAAAATGAAACTTGTGCGGCGTTGGTGAATGATGAATACATTGCGCCAACATTCACGTATGACGAGTTGATGACAGTCTATGGGGATGGATATATTAGCTAGGAAGCCAGAAAACAGTCTAAAGCTCGAACACCTTGGCAAACACGTTGTCCTCCTCTTTGTCTTCAGCGTCGGCACCGTTCGAGAAGAGACCATTGCAAGGCTGGAAGGCAAGAGGCACCTTGCCCTTCTCCTTACGCTTTAGCTGCTTGTCGAATAGGCTCTTGTACGTGATCTCCATGCTCTCGTCCACATCCACAAACTGGTGACGTAGCTTCTCCTCGAACATCCGCGCCTTCAATGCAACATCAGCGTTGTAATGATGCTTCATCGTGTACAACTCCCACAGAGAACTCTGCAGGGCATTGCACTTGATCGGGTCCAGCTCGTCGTTAATGAACGGGTCGTGACCGTCCTTCAGCACCAGCTCCGTCTTCTCACTGGACAGTTTTTTGGCTGCAGCATCGACAGCAGACCCACTCGACAGTTCCTCTCGACGCTTAGCAGCCTTTTCTGCTGCGGTGAACGCACCGGTGCGGTGGATGAGCTGCAGACATTCCTTGTGGCGCAAGATCAGGTTGTACACCATCGGGATAATGAACAGGATAGCGCCAGGCTCGGCTGTCAACGCACTGCGTGACAACCGCTTGGCGAATGCTGCTACCGTGTATGCCGGTAAATGCGTAGATGACAGGAAGAGGTTCAGTAGACCGAAGAAGCGGTCGCGCTGCTTGGCTGAATACAGCGAGGGATCGTCCAGTAGTGCGTACAGCTTGTTGTAGAAGTCCGGCGAGTCAAAATTATAGTCCTGAATGAGGATGAACAGACTGTTGAGCGCCAGCAAACTCGTGACGCCGCCGATGCTGTACGAGTCAGTGAGGAAGTCTGCAAGTAGCAGCGGATTTACCAGGTGTGGCATGATATCGTCCGGGAGCTGCACTAGCACCTTCTTGTATGAAGCCTGGGGTAATTTGTGGCGCAGTACAGCAATCCAGGCAAGACTGAACGCGTGCTGATGTTGCTTCACGCTGTGAAGACCCCTCGTTTTCTTTGTTTTATTCGCCTTTGAGTCCGCAGCCTTCCGCTTCGTTCCAGCAGTAGCGAGCACCTCTTCCTCCTCGTCATCGCTCTCTTCGTCACTGCTCACCAACTCTTGCTCCGGCAAGTTCGAGTTTTTGGGTTCCACAAGGAACGACGTGATTTCCTCTGCGTCATACGGCATCTGCACCATTCCGAGCAAGCGCAGCGCATTGGCAACCAGCGTCAAGTCCTGCTCCTCTGCGTTGTCCAGAATTTGCGCCAGATTCTTCAGCTATTAAAAAAAACATCCAAGCATCAGTTCCTCGCAATAATGTATTACTGTAACAGTATCAATCAGCCGTACCATGTAGTACTGGACGTCCATGTAGGCACCGACGTATTCGCCCTTGAACACACTGGCCAGCTCCCCCTTGAGCTTCTCCGTTTTCGCCAGCTCCTGCACCACGCGCGCAAATGTTTCGTTGCCAAAAGCGGGAGCGTTTTCTCCACGAATCTCGCCCTCACGAGAGACAAATTC
>NW_008648988.1:567530-594590 GCF_000247585.1 Phytophthora nicotianae INRA-310 | reverse complement strand
CGTCTACAATGTAGCCATCTAATCGACTCTGTAGCCATCTTATCGATTTTGTAGCCATCTCAGTTTAGCCTAACCCTATAATATTTTAGCTCATTCTGGCTCATTTTACCCGTGCAAAAGGACAAGTGTATCGACACTCGACGATGCTCCTTCGCTGCCTATTGCTGGCGTTATTGGGCGTGGGGCTGCTAGGCCCCACCTCCGCCAATCCGCAATCGCTACCCATTAACTACAAGACGTATGCGGAAATGACTAGGTACTTGTTGGAGCTCAACGCCACGTTCCCCGATGTCGTGCAGGTGTCGATAGCTCAAGACACGTACAATCTGCGGTACCCCAAGGAGCTTCAGTGCATTATAGACGACGAAAGCAAAGCCACAGAGCCCTGTAAGCAGTACGTGGTGCATTTGACCAATCATTCGACGCTAGCCAACGACCCAGAAAGACCCGAAGTGTTTATCAGTGGAGCACTCCACGGCAATGAACGGGTCGGCCCTAATGCGGCGATTGAGCTGATTGGTCTACTTGCACACGCTACGTCGATTTATGGCACAGACGATAACGCGAAGCCGACATTGGACACGCAGCGATGGCTCAAGGAGCTGGTGAACACTAGGAACGTGCTGGTGACGCCGATGACCAACGCTTATGGCTACTCACACAACCATCGCGAGGAGTTGACGGTGGATCCGAACCGAGACTACAATTACATGAGATCAGGTGTCGAGTGCATGCAGACGATGACATCTCGTGTAGTTAACGAGATCTGGAGAGATCATATCTTCCAGCTAGCTGTGACTTTCCATGGCGGCACTCGAGCAGTGGCTTACGAGTGGGGCTCACCGGATCACTATCTCAACGGCAAAGAGAACAACCCGAGCGAAAAGTCTCCTGATCACATGGCGCAGTTCCAGATTGGCAACACGCTGGCCAACTTTGCTGGGGTTTTCCCGGATGGCAAACTCTACCCGACTGGAACGATGAACGACATTGTTTATGGTGTCACCGGTACGTAAATTTTACTACATATATAGTTATTACAAAGCTGTATCAACGTTGTAAATGAATTGTAGGTGGAATGGAGGATTGGGGCTACGCGGCGTCGTGGGAAAACCAATTTTACGACGCGAAATCGCAGCCTTTCCATCCGTGCGAGCCGACTACGTTTGGAGGGTATCCGAAGGAGAAGACCATCTACAATAACATCACCCATCGCGCTTTCAACATGTTGGTGGAGACGTCGAACAGCAAGGAACCTAACACAGCAGATTTGGGAAACTTCAAGGAACTGTATGAAGCAAACGTCGATTTCTTCCGGACTGAAGGGATCACGACCGAGTCTGTAGGTCACGTACCACGGAACGTCCGTCTGGCACTCATGATGATCGAAATGGCCCAGCCTCTGGTGCGTTGGGTGGGTGCAGCAGGGTCGTCTCAAAGCCAAGAGTTGCTGAATGTCTTCCCTGCAGCGAGCCTGTACACTACCGATGCAAATCAAGTCACTGAGATGGGATGCGGTGCCTTGGCATGGGAACGCAACGAGGTTGCGACGTGTAGCATGTCCGATTGCAGTGTGGTTAACTCTGCTTACTCCAAGGTTCAGATCGCGTGGGAGGTGCTTGGTGCTCTCACTGTGGACAGCACTCACGTTCAAGTGTCTTCAAGCGCGACGTTCGAAGTTGATGCCATTTTAATGGAGACGTCAACGCAGAAAGGAACGACCCGGCGATTCTATGAATTCGCATCGGATTCCTCTCAAGCTGCGGCTGCTAACGTCGACACATTGGGGACTTCGCTCTTTGTTACATGTCTTGATCTGGGTAATGTCACCTCGGAGAAGCTATACGTTCGAGCTGTAGCCACAGTCGATCAGGTGAGCCCATAGCAGATCTTAATCTGCTTCAACTGTAGACTGATACGATGTTTTGTATTTTAGGACTGGAAGAAGCAAGGCACTGGTGACGATGCACCTTCACCTCACATCCCGCCGCAGTCTCACCTTGTGAATGCTCGAACGAACCCGGATTGGAATTTTGAGTGGAATGGCCGTCGAGTAAAGGCTGCTCTCGAGTGGACATCCCCGGTATGTGCTCTGCATTCATCGCCTGAGAATGTAAATTGCGGTACTAACTTTATGTGTTTATCGTGCTAGGTCATCAACATCGAGACTGCAAAACATTCCGAGACGAATGACGTTTCTTCAGATATTACTCGTGGCTCATCGTCGGATGCGTCAACATCGATTGCTCCAAGCGCTTCAAGCGACAACGAAAATGATGATAGCGATGACAGTACTGATCTGCCAACTATTGGTAAAGATCGCACAAAAAAAGCCGCGGACATTGACGACGAAGAAGAAAGTGAAGACTCAAGCGACGAAGCTTCGGCTAAGACGACGACTTCATCGTCTGCTAAAGAATCTGAGCGTACCAAGGTTACAGACGAGGGCGACAGCGACTCCGACGACGAAAGCGAGGACAGTGAAGACAGCAAGGATAACGACGACAACACCCTCGACGATGAGTTGAAGGCTTCCGACGATGGGACATCCAAGTCTTCTTCCTCTAGCACGCCTCAAGGCACCACTGCTTTAGCTGCCAATGGATCGGGCTTGGACGACAAGGCATCCTCTGGGTTGCTTCAGTTCGGATACCTCATTATGAGCTCGTGCGCGATGATCATCGTGCTCACTCTGGCCTATCTGTACCGTCGCGTGTTTCGGCGTCCTCGTCAGCCGTACATGAACATCAGCAGTCTCGAGCAGCCCACACGCGTCACCATCAACAGTATCGACGATGAAGACTACGATGTTGACGATGATGAAACCGAGGATGTTAGTGCGGGTCCACGGATCCCTCGTCACGCTCAGTCGTCCAGAGGTGTACTCTAATTCTGACTTTTACTTACCGGCGGGTGTTGCAAGTGCTACATGTAGCTCCCGATTTGTAATGGTTTTAGTTACCCGTAATTCCAGTTAGAAATTGCGGTGGTCTGTTGTTTGCTGTTGTTGCGGACGATTTTCGCTTAGAAGCTCGATTTTTATTATTTCCCTAGGGATTGAAGCCACTAGAACGACGGGCAGTTAATAAATACAATCACACAAATGTCGTGCGTCCAGCTTCAGATATACATGCATCTCGATGCAGCACATGTACTCAATACGAAATTAACACTGGGATACGTTTGAAATTGATTTAGAGACGGCAAACATCAAATTCTCAACTAAAAAAGTAAAAAGTCCCAGTGTCGCTGGCAGGGGGGGGGGGCATCCGTATTCGCGCACGAAGTGTTGTTCTTGCTTTTCGGTTTTGGTAGCATGCCCCCAGCGCATTTGTTATGAGCGCTGACGATGGTCGGTGCGAAGCACTCCTTCTACATGTGAGTACTTAGCTTTAAAAGCAAACTTCAGTGACTATGTAGCTTAACACGACCCTTTTCTGAAGTCACTGAAGGCATCCTCAACCTGCCTTGCGAGAAGCTATCCCAGAATTCGTATTAACGTAAATTGAAGTGATTTTATCCTATTATGATGAAAGCACTTCAATTGTTTTCCCTGACAACAACTTCTTGTCAATCGACACGAAATATAATGGCGATTTTTGATATAAGGAGAGAAGCACTTGAAGAAGAAGTGAGTTTTACGAAACTGTATAGCTTCGTATATGCTGAAATAGCTGGATAATACCCGGTGATGGTGTTTACTGGCGAAGGTATTCAAGATTTTGCACTGCAACGATTTCTACCCGTTCACATGCGAATCACACGAAAAATAATGATGGACTTGACATAAGGAGAGAAGTACTTGAAGAAAAAGTAACCTTTCGAAAATATATACTACTGTAGAGCTTCATGTAAGCTGGAATAGCCTACCTGTAGCTTATATATGCTTCTATTGATGTCTGCCCACCTACAGTACCAAAAGTAAACAACCTGTATGGATATGTCGAAATAAAACACAGTAGCGAACTCCACCAAATCAAACTTATCGTGAAAAAAAGCTCATTATATACATCATTATATCCTCCACACAATCCGTCTCACGTAGCATCCGACTCCTTCCCTTCTCCATATCTCTGGCCTACTCCGCCACAGCATTAAGCTAAGAATGATCAGATTTTCAGGGTTTTGTTTTCGCCGAAAATAAAAAAAATAATAAAAATGAACGTTTGGTGTTTTCCATTAAAAACCAATTTTTGAAATGGAGACGTTTTGAAAAAGGTATTTTAGGATTTCAAAATTTAAAAGAAACACTTTTTGAATGTGCACTAAAGAATTTGTTTTAGAAAAAAGTAGTTTGTTTCTTAAAAAAAAAAACTTTGAACGAGTTTCATTTTTTAGCGTTGTTACGGCATGTACTTCATTAGTATTGACAAATAATATAAAAATGTAATATTAAACATTAAGTATCCAAATATCCAGAGCTTTCTGGGCGCAGCACGGCATTAGTCGGATCAACTTATTAAAATCTCAAGGATGTCCTTTGTCGGATCAACAGTTTTTTTTTTTTTTTTAACTAGTACAGTAGATAGAAGCGTAAATGTCTGATGTAAATTACGGGTAATCAAAGTTGCACACGTCGCAGATTTTGTACCGTAATGTGTGTTACATCCACTAGCTTGTCATTTTCGAATGGCATCCATGGAGGGACAATCGGTGTCCAGAAAAGTCGAGGACATCGCTCCGCCTCAATGCCTGTCCACCGTGCGTCTCCATGAGGTACTCATCATATACTCTCATCTTATTTAGAATCTCTTCTAGTTCCTCCCGAAAGTTCACCTCTTATAGCCTCTCAAAAACTCCAATATAAAGCATTGTCTAACTTGTCCACATGTCCTCAGATGCTGCTAGATGGTACTATTGGAGAACGTGGAGTCCTCGCATTGGAGTCAGACCGTCGTCTCAGCGGCAAGTATCGAGGCCTAAGGAGCTGCGATGAACAGTTCACCGCCTTGGTCAACGGAGACTCAGCTTCCAGCCAGGATGGCCCCAAGGACACCGACGCCGCACCGAAGCCGCCGCAGATGCTGTACGGCGAGTACCTCAACTGTACCGGCACAGCGCTCTGTGAGAAGCCTATTCTTGAGTGGAAAGCCTGTATCAGCTCGGTGCTGGCAGGGCAGAAGCATATCCGCGACTGTGCACAGACCAAGAGACACTTGGAGCGCTGTATGCGCAGCAAGAGCGAGGAGCTGCTCCGAGCCTCACAGCCCCAAGTGTTCCGACCCAAAGCTACCCCATAGACCCGATAGAACGCACAAAACACACACAGTTTGGCTTTGATTTTGTATCTGTTTCTGGTTTAAAGCCACGATGGGGACAAACAACACGCGATAAGAGTAGACTGTCTGCTATCTTAGCAGCCACACGCGCGCCGGTCTTACGTGAAGGAATTTCTAAACAATCTGGTACGAGTCCGTGGAGAGCAGCTTCTCGAACCCAAACGCAATGGGCGAGCCGTCCTCGATCTTCTGAACAGCCTCCACCTGTACGTCGCTATACACGCTGCGCGAAAAGAACGAGACGGAGATGGGGAAGAACGCGTCCATGTTGTTGCCGCGAATCGAGAACTCCAGCGTGCCCGAATTGTTCCTTTAAAAAGGTAACAAAAATTAGTCCACAAACAGAGGAATACTTTAGACCTAAATACGTACGCAGAGCTGATCTGGTCCTGATGCCAAAGAAGCGATCCTTCGGCCGAGTTGTGCTGGTATTGTCCGTCCACGTTTGCCACACTGGGGGCGTCAGAGCCTCCGAGGGGGATCACAACATTCACATTGTCCAGCACCATGTCGCGGTCCAAGGAATACTCGACACTGACGTTCATCTTGCCGTTGCCTTCCTCTTCGGGCCAGCACGTAATGTTCAGTGGCAGCATCGACTCGTCCTGTGTTTTCAAGCTCCACCGCAGGAACGCGACACGAGACGTAGGGAAGGGCTTGGTCGGATCTCGCAGAGCCAGCACCGAGTCGCTATCATAGAGTTTCTTGTCCACCTTAGGATGAGTCTGGAACGAAATACCTTCCACGCCTCCTGTACGCAGCTTAAGATGGCAGCAGCCAGCGCTCGGATCGTTCACTGACACGTACATACTGCCCTTAACCTCCAGCTGCTCCAATGCGCCGTCACGAGTCAACACAACCGTAATCTTCTCCTCCACCACAGCTCCAATCGGGTCGTGGCTGACTGCAACAGCTACTTCAGGCTTTTGCACAGTCTCCACAGCTGCACTCATAGGCGGGATCTCCTTCAGTCCGTCCTCAGCGGCCATAGCGTCCATGAACGACTTGCCGCCGCTACCCAGACCCATCCCTTTGCTGCTACTCGAGCTGCCCAGCTTCATACCAGCAGCCTTGGACACCACAGGCTCAGGACGGCTGTTGTATGAGATCGGAGAGGTCGCAGCTGGAGATCTGGGGCTGTTCATGAAGCTGTCACTGCTGCCACCGCTACGTGGCGACTTGAACGCGTTGCTGAACGAACTACCAAACGAATTCTGCGATCCGAACCCACTGCCGCCCATTCCAGCACGCTCCAGACGCGCACGTTCACGCTGTTCCTCCTTGATACGTGCCGTGTGGCGCTTCATGTCATCCTTGGCGGCAGCGCGCTTGCTCTCGAGGATCATGTTGTGCAGCTTCTCCTCGTGGCTCTCCATCTCCATATTGACACGGATCTGAGACACATTGATATTCTCCGAGTGGCCGCCGGCCGTGATGAGCTCGTCGAAGCCGAAGACCAACTCGAACTGCTTGTCACGGATGGACGCCTCGCTCAGCGGCGCGCAGATGTCCGGCACGAGCTTGGAGAGCACTTGGATTGTGTGTAGATCTTCTACAATGTTGCTGGTCTTGTTGGTGATAATGAGCACGAAGAAGCTCTCCAAGGGCTGATAAACGTAGCGCACACTCTCCGTGTCAATGAACGTGTGCTCGCGTGAGCCGCTTGATAGCAGTTTAGGGAACGCTGCTAGCAGACCCTGTCAATAAAACCCCAATTATGTTAATAATCCCATAAAATACTAAATTGTTGCAGTTGTGTCCACGTACCTCGAGACGGATGCGGGTGATCTCTACGAACTGACGCGCCACGAGCACTACAGACACGATATAGCCATGCGGTGAGTCGAATACGAAGCGTAAAACGCAGTGATTATTGCTGCTTGGATCATTCGAGGCTGTGTGTTGCCGTACCTTTGCCATTTTTGGTCAGCAAGGCGGCCGAGAGCACCACCTACGCGACGGATAAAAACAAATAGTGACGTCCCCAGAGCGAGTTAGATCTTGGAACAAATGGACATAGAGAAAGGAGACGATGGAGTTTGCCAGAGAAGTGTAGATGAAGAGGTGGCAACGTTCTGCGCGTGAGCAGAGCGGCGTGGAGATGACAGAGACACTCACCATTTTGCAACAAGAATCCTTTCCTTATCTTACGACAGCGCGGCCCCCTCTATACGTGGAGCTTCGAGAGGAAAACCCATTTCAACCAATAAGAAGATCTCACGCGCGGCGACGGTATTGGCCAGAATTGGATTTCACTACTTTATTGCCACCAATCAAATGTTTCAAGTAAGTTGAAGTGACCACGACGGATTGACTGTGCTAATGCTGATAATGCTGTTGAGTACAGCGTCATAAGTATGATGCCTACGTGAGTATTGTGTTCTATTGCATTCACTCAAAGGTTACTGGGTCATCCTGCCTCGATGCTGGAATCACTAGGATTCGCCGCAAGATTCAACCGCTGTTGCTTTGCCACCTATTTTTACAGCTCCATCTATATTCGCATTTTTGTTGCGTGCATTTTTCAAATGGTCTGACGCAGCGACAACCTCACATCGACCTTCTTCATTTATACTACAAGAGTGGCAGTCGGTCATGGCGGATACTCACGCTGCAATACGTATGTCCTCACCTACGGTGGTTCCTCCGTCCAAAATGCCATCAACTCGAGCCATTCAAGAGACCAGGAGCTCCACACCAACAGGGAACAACAGCAATAGCTGCAGTTCATTACCAATACCTGCACATCGACGGTCTACCACTCGCTCGATGCTACTCACTGCGTCAACACCTGCGCCTCCATCTCGCTCCGGTGGTCGAGTCACGCCGCCCATCAGGATGGAAATGAGCATCACAGAGCAGATCGCCAGACAAACACGCAAGTCCACGGTGCTCGACCCAAAGAACGCCTTGCTGCTCATGGCCATCCCAGACTATGACGACTATAAAATCATGCAGCCCTATAGCTGCAGGTCGCTTTCCAACAAGAGCAAGTTCGTTGGCGGTCGTGACTTTATCACACGCCACAACCCACAAGAAGTCAACGATTTCAAAATGAAATATTCGCGCGACGTAGGCAACCTGAATCGACATCGATCCATCTTGGCACCGCCTACATCCAATCTGCCAGCTACCGGTTTGTTTTCATCTTCCTCCGAATCTATCGGCTCTCTAGGTTCACCTAACAATAATGACAAGTGGCTCAAAGATGGTTCATTATGGCGGAAGACTTTCACGTCCACCATGAAAGTCTGCTGGGTGCTCACCGATTACGGCATTCAAACACTTATCGGACCTGAGTACAGACTAACTACACGGACTCCAGTGCTTCCAGCGATACCGTCACCAGGGCCTCTGAAGCCACTGTCACTCCCGTTATCTTGTCGATCAGCGAGACCAGAAACCCCTTCATCGCTTGCAGCATTCTCTGCACGCGAATCGGCTCGAAAGGGCTTCGGAGTGGACCTAGCGGACGAGAAAACGCTAGCAGCATTGTCACGGTTTGCAGTGAGCACCCCAAAGTCACGCAAGCCCCCCTGCTCTCCGTCTACACGGTTTACCGATCTGAAAGCCCCAAAAAGCGATGAAAGCTCTTCGACGCTTTCAAGTTCTGAATCACGCACGGATGGAGCGGAGTTGCTTTCACTCGCTCCTTATGCAGATGTGTCATGGGAACGCAACGATGAATTTGAACAAAATGACTCTGCTTCGCCACAAGATACAAACTCGCAGAAGAAGACCGTGGGATTCTCGCTCGCTTGTCCAGCAACTACTACAGATCTACGGCTCCCAGTGGTTTCCTCGATGACTCAGAATTTTGCAGTAGAGGTGTCACCTCCTTCACTTGCGCTGGGCACGTTGCTAACAGGACAAGTGTATCTGTTTCCCGTGCGAGTCCGAAACGTGGGGTTTCGTCAGGAACGCTTTCGTGTCAACCGGGTAGTTGCCACATGTGCGGGGTTCAGTGCTAGCATTGCGGAAGCGAATTATCAACGCGAATGTGCACGCTTGGCGCCTGGATTGGCGGCGATTGTGACGGTAGCGCTAAGTTTCCATCACCCCGGTCGAGCGACAGGTTCTCTACGTGTGGAAGCTGAAGGCCTTGGTGCTTGTGACGTCGAGATAAAATGCACCGTACGATAGACTGTAGCAAGCCATAGAGCATGATGCGAAAAGGCAATTTGTAAGAGACTAACAGGCTTTGTAAAAGTTTCTCTACCCGAAGACAGAAAAGCTAGAAATTTTTGTTAGACTGCTCATGTGTGAGAAAGACTCCGCCAAACCACCATTGCACATTTTGCGCTCTCGCACCCACAGAGTATCGCAGCAACAATGCCACCTGTCGAAGGTGATGCTGAAGATGCTCGCCTTGAGCAGTCTGAGGAAGATCAACAATGGGGTCTTCACGTCGGTGATGTCGTTCAGATCGTGCAGGGGCGATCAAAGCAGCTCACTTACGCGCTGTACTGTGGTCGTGGACGAGCGATCCATGTGTGGAGTCCGTCTCGTCGGAACTTCAGAGTTCGTGTAGACTCCTTACGCGGTCTCAAGTTGTCTGGGTATAAGGCGGCAAGCTGCACGAGAGAGCTGGACGAATTCTTTCACGATCTGCTCAACATCGATCCCGTAAAACCGGTCGAAGTAGTTCGGCGTGCCAAGACAGTGCTTCATGCCACGGCAGCCTCTCGGGTATCAAGTCTGTCGCTCGTACTGTTTGCTCGCTACGGTGGTGACACCATCTTCACGTTGTTCCAGTTACTCAAGGAAGCGTATGTGCTGGCCTTTGACGACTCGATATTTGGAATATCATGCGACGAGCACCAAGAAAGTCCCGAGGCGAACGAGTCTCATTTGGACTTGCCAGTTCATCCGACCAAACCAGACGCTGAAGCCAACAACCAAGTTGTTGCACGCAGTATTAAAACTTTCTTCGGGAGTGTGGGCGACCTTCTCATGAGTGAATGGCTTGGGAATTCGCTCAGCGATTATTTTCAAGATTCTCGAGTGAGGAGCAATTGGTACTCTATCCACGTACCTTCGACTATCCTAGGTAAAATGTCTATCCTTTAGTAAAGGTGACCAAGTGCTAACCCTTGACTTCATGCTGCCAAATAGCCCCGTTGTTCGTACAGTACGACCACCAGCAGGCGATATTTCGAGTGCAATTTGCGCGTACCCTCGCGCACAGGTTGGCAGCGGATCGCATGGAATGCGCGTACGGGAATACTTTCCAGCTCCTTCTTTTCGTCAAGTTTGACAAATAGTATGCGTTCGTTTATCCACAGAATTTGCTGGATGGACTTCACCCCGCTCAAAGTGATGCTTCTGAAGTGCCACCACTATATGTGCGATCCATGTCTTCGCTTGCTGCCACGCAGAGAGTGTCCGTGGTGTCGGTAAGTCTACCATGAAGCGCGTGGGTGGTACAGAGTTCTCACTCTTTTTTTTATTGCCGGACCAGTGGGTCAATACGACACGCGCAACCAGTGAGCGAACTTGTGAAGCGAGCGGCACTTCGACTCTTGACGCAGTCGATGCAGCTCGAAAACAAATCCCCAGTACCCTTATTGGAAGAAACAGACCTCGACCAAGAACCGCAAAACCACGACGACGACCCTGCAGATAACAACTAACTGCCGATTCTTGTGAATCCAACAACAAGCACCAAGGTGGCAACCAAACGATCCTACGTAGATCTTAAATGTGAAGAAAGCCCGTTGATAACCGATGAAGGCAATATGTGGCCTTTTTCATTAAAGCATACAGTAGTCAACACGATATTGATGATAAGTTGGCATTTTGCAGGTTGGAAAACATTTACCAATACCGCAAATAAGGAGAAAAAGATGGAGCAGGTTCGGGAGCTGCCGAACGGCAAATGCGTCCGCAGATACTCGCCTGAGCACCCACTCTTCGACGCTGGAACGCGTCTGTGGGCGACCAAGTATTACCAGGAACCAGAGTGCGACTGCATTGCTGAAATGTGCTATTTCTTAGCTCAAAAATTACACTTGTAAATTAAAATAAATTGTATTGATACAGATCGATGGTGCAGCCGGGAGATACTGCAGCTCACTCGGAGCCGATCACGTGTCGATTGGCAAATTGCAGTGTGAGCTTCAAGTCCACTGCGGCGTACGAGGAGCACTACGACATGTACGTGTATATGAGTATGGGGTTCTTACTGGAGACTGATTTTTTTGTCAATACCTGTAGGGTGCACCGTAATATTTGTCGAGAATGCTCGAGGTCGTTTTTAAGTTTGCGCCTTCTGGATATTCACATCAGGTAAAGGAATTTTGAGCACTCGCAAAAACACCAGAACTGACGATGGCGACATTGTGTAGTGAGACTCACGACGCTTTCTTCAAGATTTTGTCCAAGAAGAAGCCGATGTATGTTTGCCTTGTGGACGGCTGTCCGGAGATTTTCCGGCATGATGACAAGCGGACGCGACACTTAATCCGAGTGCATCAATATCCAGAGGCGTTTTCATTTCACCAGAAGCGAAAGCAGAGAAAAGGAAAGTCAAGCAAAGGAGCTGCTGGTGTAAAAAAATCAGAGGGCGATGAGCAGCCAGAAGTAGATGGGGAGACCATCAAGAAGCGTGAAGCTCGGAAACGCAGGCGTCAACAAAAGAAGAAGAAACTTTCGGAACAAGCTAAGCTTCGAGGTTCTGACATGCAAGTGGATGAAGAGTCTAAGACGGACAAGACAGGAGAGGAATCCAACACCGAAGATGCCAAGAGTGAGGTCACAGACATCGAGATGGCAGATCTAGAAGAGACCATGCGAGAGCTGCGAATTCCCAAAAGCATCCACTTCGGCCGAAAGCGAAGAACCTAATCTACAATGTAGATACTACATCCTTGCAACCCGGAGTGTACCGTTTGGCTACATAGCACAATTCTGCTGTCTGATTCAAAAATTCAAGAGCTCATTGCATTTTAATCGTACTTGGCATCAAAAACAAGAAGTTTTGGGAATCCGACTACAGAAACCTGAAGTACAGGTTTTATCGAAGGAAATAATAGGGCTTCTATCTCCTCGTGATATTCGCTTCGAAGACGGAGCAGAAGTGCTCGCCACGGGCTGAAGCGAAAGTTCCGAATAGGCTCACGGGTGAGCGTGAGGAAAGGTGCGAGGCTCTCCGAGCTGTTCTTAGCAGTCAGCTCCCGCATCGTAGGTTCCAAATGTCTACAAATTGCAACAATGATGTAAACCTGAAAGCACGGAGATCACAATGTCAGCCACGCAAAGCATCACGTCGAAGCTCTTACCTGAATTTCGACCCCGTAGAGAATGCTCAAATAAATGTAGATAGCTACATTTTCCCAATCGAAGTAATTCCAGAAACTTTGGCTGAGCCAACGCAACACGAGGCTCAGTAAGGAGCAGTGACACTGATCGATTGCTTGCAAAATCTACACTCGTTGAGCATCCTAGCGTTAGTTTTAACAATTGTATCCATCGTCAAAGGCACTCACCTGAGGAAATTCGCGTGCTAGAATGATTTCCACTCCTTCAGCGATTGCTATAACTGGTAGTGTCGAGTGATCCCCTCCAACCCCATCCACGAATTGAGAAGCACGCCGGGGCCAGAGAAATCCTGCCGACGGACTCGCAAGACAGTGCGACAAGAAACTCAGGATTTCGGCTTCCCCGTAGGTTGGATACAGCAGCATCAACATCGTAACCGGAAAACAGTCCATAGAAATCTTGCCAAACTTTTTGACAATACAATGCAGCAAGGTAGGCGATGACTCCAGAGATAATCCGCTCGCATAGTTCTTGTACAAACGGTTCATCAACTTCCGCTGTGAGTCCGTGGGGAAGAATGTTTCGCCATTCTGTGGTAAGCTGGAGGCTTGGTTCACAGCTACTTCGTGGTCTAACCGGCTGCGCTTGCTCATGACGAGACTGTACGTGAGTTTGGCAAAGAGTTCGCTAAAAGAACACATTGATTCGCATGAAATACAAGGTGATTCTACCCCGTATTGAGCCTCAAGGTCATTGATGAGTTCCCACGAAGCTTGCGAGATCAGTACGAAATCCATAGGAGTCGATAAGCCAGCTTCCACACCATCTCTAATTGCTTGGAGGATTTTGTTCTGCAATACAACGGCGAGTTCGGAAATGACACGGTCAGGTTTCTCTCCGGTGTTTGGAGTTTGTCGAGAGTGCAAATCAAACGCAAAAAGCTCACACTGAGGTAGCTTTTCACTTGGTCCGCCGATAAATTCAAATTCGTAGCAAAGTTGCTTCTCCAGAAACGAACACGGGCCCAGGATTTCGTTGGTTTTATGCAGGACGTCGCGTTGAAGTGTACATTTATCGTCGAAATGTAGCACTTTGAGTTTGAGCTTTGAAAGCCAACAGCTGCATTCGAGCATCGACGGCACACTCGACACTAGCGAAAGGAGCAGCTGAAATGCTACGCAACAGGTATCTTCCAGGTGACTTGAATTAGTACAGCATCCAGATCTGTGGATGGCAAGGGCCTCGGAAATGAATTCAACCAACGGACTGGCTTCGCTTGAAAGCAGCGATGAGGGCGCAAATTGCGAGCTCAAACAGCACCGAAGCCATTGTAAGCGTTTCATTTGAGGGTTTACTTGCGATGACCACTCATTGTCGGGGCTGTTCAGAGCGATCGTGAAGTCCACTGTCTCTCGAAGTTCGGTAATAACCTGGGATATTGTTTCTTGAACGCCAACGAGGTTGAAAAAAGATTGCGCAGAGATCCGATGAGATAGAATCCCCAGAACTTTACGAAAATGTTGCACTTCAAATTCATGCGTCTGACTGTGCATGTAGGTATTTACAAGCACTGTATCCGGCACGCTGCGCACCCCTGTCGTCGAGTGTAACAGGGTACTTATGATACGACTGCGGAGACGAGAAAACTCTTGTTTATCTCTTTGCTCTGAAAGTGAACCGCAAATTTTCCAGATTTCGTTGATAACTCCAATTTTATACGCGATCTTGAAAGCCTGCGGAATTACTGCTGCATCTGTGATCAAGGCGAAAAGTCCGTTTGAATCGCACATCCACTGATACAATTGCTCCCTTGAGGCCATTGTTCCCAACTGCCAAGATTGTAAATAGCGCTTGCATAACTCAAAAATGAATTCCACTGTTTCAGAATTCGGAGTTTGAGTAACAGCATTTATCACAGCCGTGCTTGACATCACCATTCGTAAGATCAGTTTGCCAGCCGATTTAAGCTCTGAAGTGAAAACTCCACGTAGAGTTCGTTTCGATATACTGTCAATCACCAATTGACAAGCTTCAGTGAGAGTCGTTGGTTGCCGAAACGGGAACCATGGATTCTTTTCTTCCAATTCCTCAGTAGCAGACATTTTACACGTTTTGTGTGTCCAACAAGCATCTGTAATCTATGACAAGGCACCCAGTTAGTCCCAGTATCGACAGGATGGAACATCTCGGGTTACTTGCATTCATACCTTCGTGAGCGCTGGTAACAAGTCGTTAACGTCTGCATAATGAAGGTATTTTGCAACACTATTGGAGATACTCGTTGCCCAGCGTGCATTAAACATCACACAGGCGTCCTCTTGCCAACACGGTACCGTGACAATAATCTACACAACACGTCAAAATACGAAGTTGTTAAAGGTTGTGAATGCTTATAAGCACACAGCTAAGCCTTGGACGTAGCATACCGTTGCAACCGACAGGATGAGTGCACCAACGGCACCCTTCCCGAGATGTTTGTAATCCGCTTCCAACTCATCGCGCGGTGCCTATCCGTCAATAAAGGGCCAATTACGTACATTCGCCTTATCATCCCCCAATGTGGTAGCGTACATCTTACCTCAGCAGACACTAAATGTTGCACTAGACGATACAATGAATCATTTTCAGCTGCAATACTTTCCAGAGCCGATCTCTCCCAAGTTGTATGCCGTTGTTTAATATACGCGTGAGCAGGTAGTCGTTGCCACTGGCTTACTAGATCTCGCCCTTGTTGATACTCACAAATGTATGACAAGACAGCCAACACCTGCGGGTAAGTGAAACAGGGCAGGTTAGCATATACTACGACATCCAACAAGATTTTCTCGGCTTACACACTGGGCGGTGCGCTTTTCGATGGCATCGACCGAAGAGTTCGATGATTTCATTAATATCAGTGGTCGAACTCGAGTCAAATACTGGAGTAAATCAGCGACAAAGCCAGAATTATCCATTGCCAAAAAGAGTTGCCGTGAATTGGGCACATTGAGCAGCCACAGCCTAAACCAACGCACTGGATCTTCGTCGATTAGGAATAACATTGTTAGAGGAGTGATTCGCTTTGCTTCGACTTCAGTTTCTCCCGTCGAGTACATAGTGAGGAGGCGAAAGGTTGAGTGTAAGACTTCGGCAAGTGCTTCAGAAGAAAAATACACCCAATGCCGCATGGTCTTGACAAGTAGCGTATGCAATACGCGAAAGCAGTCCAGGACGGCGATACAGTGTCTGTCACTGCTGTCGCAGATGTCTTGTCGAGACAAGAACAGCTCTCCTGTCTCCAGATGCGAGCCCAAAAAGTCAAGGACTGCCCAAAGCAACTCGAGAAATTGAGCTGCATCTTCAGCTTGATTCATCAAGTCGTAGATAATCCTTTTTGACCGCTCGGCAGATTCGCATCGTTCTCCACGAATTTCGATGTCGAGGAATAATCCCACTACTGCGCAGCAAGCAGCAGGGAAAGCTGGTCCAGAGTGGATAATCTCCTGTATGGGTATCTACGTAACAGACTGTAAGGCATATAGTTCTCTCACGAACATCAATAACCAGAGTCCTACCTGCATAAACTCATCCAAGCTAGCTGCCCTCTCTGCTATCTCCATACTCTGCATCCGTCTAATTGTCGTCGGAAAGTCCTCCATACACGGAAAACTTATCATCCAGAAAAAAAACAAAATTGATAAGTTATGCTTTCCTTATTAATGCACATTCTTCGCTTCAACGCACCTCATCGCCGACCTGGACATGTCATTGAAATCCTCATCAAAGCTGAGCCTCTCGAACGAGCAATTCTCGAATTCCTGGTCGATTCCTTCTGCTTCTCGTTCTTCGCTCAACTTCTGCTGTTTCTTTCTCATCTCAACCACATGCTGCAGTTTCTCCCAGAACTTGATCAGGAAATGCTCGTCCGTATCTGTAGCTTTTGGATCATTTTCTTTGTCAGAATTCAGTATCTCCTTCAGTCTGACAACCTCCTTCTCCACGTCATGCTGCAATAGCACCAGAGCTTCCTGCAATTCGCTACTCGCCTGTACTTGAGCCTTAACACGGTTTAAACCAAGTACAGGATCCTGCGGAACCCCGGAGGCTGAGGCTCTCACTACTGCATCGATGCAGCCGCCCAATCGTGATTTAAGTACGCTCCGGACGAGCTTCACTACTTGCACTTGCCAAAATGATGGTTCTTGGTGTTGCAGATCCAGTAGAGTCGACTGGAAATACGCCAACAGATCTTCGAGCTGCAACCAAATAAAGGCACGGCCCGACTTGTAGTGTGAGATGGGATTCAACTATTGCACATGACGACGGCAATGACATACCGACGCATCCTCTAGCAGCGGATATAGCGTGTGGTCGATGAGAGAGCGCTGCTCCAGCAGCAGCAACTTCAGCGCACCCGTCGGTTCCATTTTGATTTTCCTAAAGGGTCACACTACAGAATTAATTGGACAAAAACATTCACAGTTCAAAAGAATAAATCTGAAAGAGGGGGTACCCCCCTTCAGATTCCAAATCAAACGAGTTTTGGATTTTGAAAAAGGACATCAGTTTAGAATTCAAATGCGTTCAAACGGCTGCGGGAATCGCTCTATTAGACAATTTGAAAACCCTGTCGACACAACTTGTGGCAGAAGGCTCGCATGCATCATGTATGTGCATGTACTTTATGGATACTGACTCCATTGGTCGGCGATCGCAGAGTATCTCATCGTGTCTCTGTCAAAAGGTACGTAAGAATGACGGCAGGGTGGGCCAGCTCGTTTGCTTCAGAAGCTGAAGTTCTGATTGAATTAATCTCACGGATGAATCTTACTTCACACTTCAAATGATTTTCAGAACGTTGAACGCGAACCTGGGGCTATCATACTTTCAAAAAGGTTGGAACACGATGAGCCCATGTAAGAGAATGCGTGCGACGATTTTGTCAATGGATCTTCGCACAGCAGAGCCTTCGATTCGACGTCACCTCATAATCAGCAATGCCGGACCAGGCTGGTCACCAGCATAGTCTGGAGCGCGCAATCAGGTTTTGGTTGGCTACGCTGGACGCGTTTAACACCTTGCGTTCCACTTGCTTCTGCACCAGAGTCTTGAGTCAAAGTTATTGAGTCAAAACCTGCTTTATCACGTTGAAGTTATTAACGCGCTGCCTCGGCAACCACAACATGTAGTCTGTACTACAGTACTAGTGCACAGCTGTACGTCATGCTACCCGAGGAGGTTTATTATAAATTTTATTGGAACTGCAGCTCTGAGCTTTTCACGCGCGGTGGCAACTTCAGAAAGCGGCTACAGCAAGTGATGCTGATCGAGTCAATCGACACTGTCGTAGTAGAACTAGAAGTTCTACTTTGAACTGCAACAACAACTGTACCCGACACTGCCCGTCTCCGCTCACGAAATCCCTCACGATTACATCGCCTCATTTAACGCCACCAAATCACCGTCGGAACCTCCCACGTTGCGGTCCGGGTACAACGAGAGTCAGCGCCAAGCAGCCGTTGCCTGCTTGCAAAGAAGCCCGCCTAGCATTATGGACGACCACATCCTTCGCCTCTCGGACGCGGTGAGCATGGACGTTGCCTTGGCGCCCACCAAATAGCGAGAGGCGTGGTTGAAGGCGACGAGGGAGTCCTGCCAACGGGCTCCGGATACCTGCGAAAACAACTTCAACTTGTCAAAAATATGGTCCGTCGCTGCACCGATGAGCTGACGCGGCTCTCTTTCATCAGTCTGCAGCGCGCGCTGATTGGCCAGCGCCGATTACGCGGACATAGCGGTGATTGCTCTCACGGACTTCCAATGAGGCTTGAGTCAAGCCCTGACGGGCTCCGCTACACGTAGGTGGCAACCGACAGTCTAGAGCCATAACTCTACCATAACTGCTTGGGCTAGAGGCAGCAGTGGTCAATTGGATCGAGGCGTTGATTCCTGTCCGGGATGACAAGCGGTTCGATTTTCTTATTTTTTTGGGCTTTGAGTTGCATCTTGACATCCCTGTCTTTAATAACATTTTGATCTGTCAAGTAAGAACTGTTTCTCTTTAAAATATACGATAATTCATATTGAATTACAATTTAACAGCACAGTCGCTCTGATGCTCTCTCCAACTGTAGAAAGCTATGCCCAAAATACTGAATGTGACACACCCAAACTATTTCTCCCGTTGCTGCAGCTTCGGTCACCGCCAGTTCACAAGAGACCAGCCGCGACGCAGATCAACGTCGTCGCAGTTCCTGCACAATGGAGACGCCACTTGCGCACGCCTTCCACCCAACGCCAGCGCCACACACGCTGGAGGACGAGCTGTATCCGTTTCTCGAAGGGGAGACCGTCGACTCGCCCGACAACGAGTTCTTCTTGAGCGGGTATCCCTCCTCCATCGCCGACCTGGACTTTGCTGCCACTGTGCAGGCGCTACCCACGCACCAGAACGACACAACGCCTGCCTCCTCCCCCCAGCAGCCAAAATCTTTTGGCGAAGGCTTGTTGCACCAACCTCTGAACCTGCCGCTGTCCCCATCGGCTTTCCACGAGTCTCCAAAGGTGCAGAAGCCGTTCTTCGACGCGTCACCGCTCAAGAACTCGCGCTCGGGCAACCGCCAACGCGCACGTCCCCGCGTGGCATCGGCGCCGAGCTCCACGCGCTCATATTCACCCACCTGCTCTCCACCGTCGAGCGTGAACGGCAGTGACGGAGGCAGCTTTTGCATGAAGGACTCGGAAGAGATCCTCAATGCGCCCGTTAAGAGCCTCACGGAGGAGGAAAAGAAGCTGCGGCGACGTGCACAAGTGGCCAAGTCTGCAAGAAAGCACCGTAACCGTCAGAAGGAGGAGCTGGCGAGGCTCAGAGAGCAAGTGCTGATGCTGCAGGAGCAGATGGCCATCATGACCCACCACCAAGGCTCCAACTCCCCCACCAGCATCAAGCGCGAACAAGACGTAATCACACAACACCGCAAGCGCAAGAAAGTGGACGAAGACGATGAGATCATGAGCAACAGCGTGCTTACCAACCCGAACGTCGGTATCATCGCGATGCCTCCACAGAAGCCACACATCCAGCACTGGTACCACCGCTTGCCTGTTGACACACTCGAGCGATCGACCATGTTGACACGCATTGCTGACAAGCGCATGGCTATTGGAGAGCAGTACATTCGCGCGGAATTTGGCGCTGGGACGTCGTATCCTTTGACGGACATCAAACTGAACTCGAACGGACCGGATCTCGAGATCAAACAAGTGCGTGGACGGCTTGTATCGGGTTTTACCCATCACGAAGTGGGCGATGCCTGCTGGAACTCATTTTCCAACTTCTTGTTCGACGTTCCGGAGAGATTCCGACGCCATGTGACGTGTGAACGCCTCATGGAGCTGGATGCCAACACTCGCTATGGACGCACGATCGTCCCGCTGCTTCGGGACCATAAAGGTCGTATAGTCTACTTCCACTCGTACTTCCTGGTGCGACGACACGTACGTGATGACTACGTGATGATCACGTGGGAGACGATCACAGACGACGATCTGTATCCACCTTCAGCTGATGAGAACCCAGAGACGACATTGCGCAACGACGAAGTTGGCTGGTACGTTTGCTTTTTGTGTGCTTACGGAAATATTTGTGTATTTTTGCTAACGTGTTCTGTTTTTCTTTTTTTTTGGTACAGCATGATTCTGGAGTCAGAGCGCATGCCGGACCAAAAAGGTGTACGAACCACGTTCCGTTCCATCACGCATAGCACACCGCCAGTTGGAGTCATGACACACCCGCGTGGCAAAGTGAACGAGGCATTCCTGACGGTGTTTTGCCGCAATGCTGACACTGTGGAGAATTCGGCGTGGAACTTGCTGATAAAAACACACCCAGAGCGTGTGCCCAAAGCGGAAGTTGTCGTGTAAGGCACGTGTTACCACAAGCTAAGCTCTTGCGATTACTGTAGGAATTGGGAAAGTGGACTTGAGGTTGTGTTTTGTGTGTGCAGTTTTTTTGCAAAGAATTATAATTTCTAATGTGTGAATTTATTTTGCGTAGAGCTCTAAACGCTGTTGCCGATTTACACTCTGACCATACATGTGCCAACCTCCATAGCGCGCTCACGAATGTAGCTGAACACAGTGTCGCCACAGACCTTGGCACCTTCCTCGGTCTTCTGTAAGTAGTTTGAGATTTCTGGTGCTACAGGGAGTGAAAATGAGTGCAGCTTTGTGCAGATCGACCGATATACCACTCGTTCCACGCCATCATGACACAATTCTCGACGCACCATAGCACTAATCGGGCAAACACACCGTTAGCTGCCATATTCTACTACCTCGCCTAAAAGAACACAAATACGTACGCTCCAATGAGATCGCGCTTGATAGTCTTATCGGGTTTGATCGGGTACAGGTCATCCTGATCCGCGAAATCCCACACCAACACACCATAGTCGTCGCTCATGCGATAAAATACAAGCGAGCGAGACTCTACTACCACATTTTGTGCATCTGCAGCAGTGATGCTTCTGTAATTCGTGGCTGATTTTGCGTAGCTGATGTTCCCTTGGGGCTTATCGAGAACCTCACCATTCTGTGACGCTGTAGTGTACTGCGGCCAGTCGGTGCCACAGCCCAGAACAGCATTACACGCTGACACGAAAACAGTCTTCAGATCCAAGCAGTCAAACGCATACGCTGCGACTGTAGTCACGATCTGCTGTTGCTCATTCGAGACTGGTACATTGCGAGCAATAATCGATGGTGGTCCTGCAAAATCCATTCTCTCAGTCTCACGTAAAAGGATCTGCACGGCCAAGTCCGCCTTTGAGTCCGTGCACATCGCCAAATAGTCACGTCGACGTGCGTATGCTGTCCGTCCGAGGTGTGTGAATGTATGTAGCAGAGTAGACATATTGAGTTCTCCGTTCGTGATAGGCGAATTCAATACCATGCCCTGGATCGAAGTGAAGAAGCGTCGTTGCATCACCAACGCACGCCGCAGTTGCTCGTTCAGCTTCTCCGCCTGACGCTGCTTGTGCCGCTGTGCCATATAATATTCCTTAGTCTCTGTTACAGCTCCATCTGGTCGCAGCAGTTTGTGTTTGGAGCGCAAAGAATGCAACTGATCGGTGAGGTCCGCCACCTCCTTCCTCAGGCCCAGCATCTCGTGTTTCTTGCGGTAGCGGTGGCGCCGCGCACTCACAGCCACTTGTGCTCTTCGCTTCGCCTTGCGGTCCGTCGGTTCGTCATTTCCAATAGTAAACACGGGAGAACTAGGCGAAGCGCTCGCGTCGTCGCTGCTACTAGTGCCGTCTGTGCTGGTTGCCGCGGGTGCAATGATCTGAAGCTCGCTATTGTCGATTAGCTTGGGCATCTCGTCTGCTTGGAAGAGGAATTCAGACAGCAAATTCATGTCGAAGTCTGCTTCGCCCTCACTGATCGATCCATCGTCAAGATACGCCATAGCGATGTAGTTGCTAGTTGGTACTACGTGCCGGGTGTATGCCAATTGTTGACTGAGCTCTGTCGTCTTCCTTCAGCCCCGGCGAGATTCGTCGACAATATTCGTCCTCGTAATCGAGTTCATCAATTTGTATATGCGCCAAACTTGGTGGGCCAATCAGATTTTGATTCAGAACGAGCAGATCGCACGTCATTTGTAGATCAGCTGACAAGGCAAGTTGCAAGGCAGCATCATGCTGTCGGTGTCACCGACTCGGTGAGTTTCGTGGAGGGAAACATACTGCCAGCATGTTCCCCTCCACGAAACGCACTGCGTACCCGATAGTACTACGAAGTACAGTAGTACTAAATAACTAAAGCTGCGATTGGAGACTGGAAAGTGTGGTCTACGGAGCCGTCATGGCACAGGAAAAGTCGGAATTGAGTTGCCCCTTTTCATTCAGTTCCTGTTCAGACTTTCCTTTCGCTTTCAGCACCGCCGAGTTCGAGGAGGCGTTTGTATTGGACCCGGTAGTGCCGTCATTAGCTAGCAGCGGCGACTAACACACATATGCCTTCGCCAGAGACGAATGGTAGTGTCGTACTACATGGTACGTCTCTCCGCTCCACCGGTATATATCTGTCAGTGCACAACACCAATAGTTTGCAGCTAGGCATATTATCGTTATTAATTTTCACCCGGAAAATTAATAACGATAATATGATCAAGCCTTAGAGTTATCCTTTGATATATTCTGAAGAATGAACGAAGTCTTGGAGACGTTATACAGAGAACTGAGTTTAATACACGGAAAAATATGGACAACTAAGTCCGTGTACTCGTGAAGTACATGTATTATCACTTCTGCGCAATCACTCTACTGCACGCGGTACATCAACACGAGCTGGCCACTGCGTCATTTTTAATGGCCTCGTAAACCAACGATCCGCAGATCTTAGCACACAACTGCCTCGACTTCGAAAAGCGTTCCAAGCTCGGTGTCAGCTCGGACGAATCCACGAGGTGGACTTTAGTGCATATATTGCGGCAAACGATGCGTTCCACTCCATCGACGCAGATCTCGGGTCGTACGAGTACTCTGCAAGCCATAGCAGCAGCAATCCCATTGTTAGAACACTTCATCATAAACAAAGAAAGAATACGCAAAGTTAACTTACGCTCCGATCGTGCAGCGCATGGCAGTCGTATCCTTCTGCATCGGATTCATGTCATCCGCATCTACATAATCCCATAAGAAGATGCCGCAGTCCTTGGTCATACGGTAGTACGAGATCTCTCGTCCCTCCACGGACACCCGATCACCCGTAGCATCGCTCTCGTAGATGTTGTGGGACATTCCGTATCGAATGTTGAGCTTCGTCGGGGGAAGGTCGGCGGTCTTCAACGAGGAGGTCACAAGTGTATAGTTGGGCCACACCACCGCACAGTTCATGACGGCACTGCACGTAGCCTTGAAAGTTTTACACGTATTTCGCGTTTCCAGCGCGTACACAGCGACCGTGGTCATTCCAAAGCCATCACGTCCTAGATCGATCTGCTGGCAGGCAATGTGCGGCGTTATGAATGGCTTGATTCCACCCGTTTCCTCCATGATAATCTGCTTGGCCATGTCTAACTTCGCGTCGGTGCAAATGCTCTCCAAATTTCGTACTCGAGAATGTTGGTCCTTCAGTAGACGCGTGGGGGTATGCAGGAAGTTGCGCATATTCAACTCAATGCTGGTAGGCATCGCGTCGCAGAACATCGACCGGAGATTCCGCACAAACCCGCTCTGTAGGAATAGTGCGTGCCGTAGCTGTTCATTCGTTTTCTCTGCCTGTCTCCGCTTGTGACGCTGCGCAATAGCTCTCTCCTCCCAAGCTGCAATAGCGTTATTAGCGCGCATTTGCTTGTGCTTCGAACGGAGAGTTTGCAATTGTTGCTCCAAGAAATTCGCCTCGGTCTTCAGCGTTATCATCTCATACTGAGTAAATTAGTAATTCACCAGGTAAGATAAATTAGTCAATGAGTCTGTCACGTCATCCACTAGATGACCAACACACCTTCTTCTTGCACCGCAGTCGCCGAGCACTGCTGGCGACTTGCGCTCGCCGTCTCGCCTTGCGATCTGTCACTCGTTTCTCTTTGTTATGTTCAGGCTCAGCCTCTGCCACGTCCGACATACTAGAAGATGAACTCGTCGACAGCGTTTTCTTTACTTTCTTGGGTCTGGCAGTCCCCATCGTAGCTCTCATAGGCTCCTCAGTACTGCTACTCGTATCAGCTGCATCACTACTGGGGCTGTCTGTTGTCGGTGGTGAATCCCCCGACTCGTTCGTGAGCAGAAGCTCCACTCGCGAGCTGTTGGACTGTAGCAAGTCGGACAGGAAATTCATGTCCAGATCGTCCATTGAGCTATTGGAACTACAGTGCCCCACCACCCCACAAGCGTTTAGCTGAAGAGGCTCGTCTACTGAGGCGCCAGTCTGCAGCTCCATCTCTTCGGGCACCAGGGAATCTATAAAGAGTTAGTGACTGAAAATGAAGCAGGGATGAGAGTGCTAAAGGCGGCATTTCGTACCAACGTCAAGCGAGCCGAGCCCAATAGACGCGGGACTCTGCAGACTAGGTGTGAGCCCTCTTAGGCCCGGCTCATCAGTCGTCATGGGCAGAGTCTTCCGTCGCACAGAGCTGTCGTCGGTCTGGTCCATTCTCGTACTTCGAAGTAAGGATGTTACTGCTGTAACCACCCTAAATTTTAAATACAAGTATAGTATCTTTTAGACAGCCCAGATTTTGTAAAACAAAATCTAAACAGATTTTTGTTTTAATTTCTTAAATTGTCTTTAAAAAGAACATGTTCATAAAATTTAGACAAACTTGCTTCAAATTAAAAAATAAAACAAAAATATGTCTAGATTTTTACTGTGTTGTTAGATAATCCAGATTTTCTGAGAAAATGTGAAACTGCATTCGCTGCTTGCTAGAGTCGCTATTACATATTTTAATACCTGTAGTGTTTTGCCTACTCCTTCCTCGTATAAGTCTTCCAACAAGTGCCAAATCTGCCACATTTTAGTTGTAGTTGGGCCAATACCCAGTGTTCGCAAGACACAGTGTTCGCAAGACAGTACAGATACTGCGGCACACCTCCGGACGCAGCACCAATCATAATGTTTAATTATTTCTTGGTAATGTTTCCCCAATAACCTTGCGTTGCGCTTGATAAATGTGCTGTGCTTATCAGCAGCACAAGCTGTCGGCGAAGCCTCAAAGCAGATCACTATCATACGCGAGTAGTAAAGATCCCGCGAGTTATCTGGTAGCTGTGCCTTGCACCCCATATTTCAAAAAATCGCGGCACGGTGGGCAAAAACCTCGTCGGGCGATTATCGCTAAAGTATATCGATTTGACCATAACATCGAAAATGGGGACATGCGTCTCGTATCACTTTCAATACGAGCTGATCACTGCGTCATTCTTGATTGTCTCGTATACCAACGATCCGCAGATCTGCGCGCATGCATACTGTAGCTGCCTCGACTTTGAAAAGCGTTCCAAACTTGGTGATTGCTCCGACGAGTCCAAGTGATGCACCTTTGTGCAAATATTGCGGCAAACGATACGCTCCACGCCGTCGATGCAAGTCTCGACCCGCACCAGTACCCTGCAGACAATAACCACATTTGTCACTTGTTAGTGCATCGATCTCAAATGTACATGTACAAACCAAAGCCTACTTACGCTCCGGTCGTGCAGCGCATGGCAGTCGTATCCTTCTGCATCGGATTCATGTCATCCACATCTACATAATCCCATAAGAAGATGCCGCAGTCCTTGGTCATACGGTAGTACGAGATCTCTCGTCCCTCCACGGACACCCGATCACCCGTAGCATCGCTCTCGTAGATGTTGTGGGACATTCCGTATCGAATGTTGAGCTTCGTCGGGGGAAGGTCGGCGGTCTTCAACGAGGAGGTCACAAGTGTATAGTTGGGCCACACCACCGCGCAGTTCATGACGGCACTGCACGTAGCCTTGAAAGTTTTACACGCATTTCGCGTTTCCAGCGCGTACACAGCGACCGTGGTCATTCCAAAGCCATCACGTCCTAGATCGATCTGCTGGCAGGCAATGTGCGGCGTTATGAATGGCTTGATTCCACCCGTTTCCTCCATGATAATCTGCTTGGCCATGTCTAACTTCGCGTCGGTGCAAATGCTCTCCAAATTTCGTACTCGAGAATGTTGGTCCTTCAGTAGACGCGTGGGGGTATGCAGGAAGTTGCGCATATTCAACTCAATGCTGGTAGGCATCGCGTCGCAGAACATCGACCGGAGATTCCGCACAAACCCGCTCTGTAGGAATAGTGCGTGCCGTAGCTGTTCATTCGTTTTCTCTGCCTGTCTCCGCTTGTGACGCTGCGCAATAGCTCTCTCCTCCCAAGCTGCAATAGCGTTATTAGCGCGCATTTGCTTGTGCTTTGAACGGAGAGTTTGCAATTGTTGCTCCAAGAAATTCGCCTCAGTCTTCAGCGTCATCCTCTCACCCTTGGAAAAAAAGCAACAACCATAACCGGAACGTTAAAGAGTCCATCAAGACAGGCAGAAGGTGCTTAAACTCACCTTCTTTCTGCACCGCAGTCGCCGAGCACTGCTGGCGAGTTGTGCTCGTCGTCTTGCGTTGCGATCAATCAGTGGTCTATCTTGCTCCCGTTCAGGCTCAGCCTCTGCAATCTCCGACGTTGAAGGTGAGGACAGCGCTCTCTTGGGTCTGTCAGTCGTCGTCGCAGCACTAATAAGCTCAGTCGTAGCACAGGTATTTGTTGCCACTCGTATTAATCACATACCTACTGAGGCTGTCCGTCGGTGAAGAGTCTCCATATTCGTTGCTCGTGGGCAGAAACTCCACTCGCGAGATGCTCTCGGACTGCAGCAAGTCAGACATGAAATTCATGTCCAGGTCGTCCACTGACTCGCTGCAGTACCCAACCACCCCGCAAGCGTTTAACTGTAGCGTCTCGTCCACCAAAGTACCGGCTTGTAGCTCCATCTCTCCGGGAACTAGGAAATCTGCGCACGAGAGTGGATTAGATT
>NW_008648988.1:562452-567105 GCF_000247585.1 Phytophthora nicotianae INRA-310 | reverse complement strand
TTTTTTTAGTCGATCCAAATAATTTTTAAACTTGCTGCAAATGTATCACACAAAATTGTAATCTTAGTGCTAGAGTTGTGTTGCTACCTACGCGACAGTGTCTTGCCAGTCCGTCGCTCCTTCTTTGATGCTTTCGTACAACATCATGTCTTCCAGCAGTGCGAACTCGGCAACATTTAGTGGTGGTTTGGGCGAATTCACTGGTATTTGCATGTCAGTGCAGATATTGCGACAGACCATGCGCTCCACGCCGTCCGAGCACATCTCCGGACGTAGCACCAATCTGCTCCGGTTCAACGAGTTAGTATTCACCCATAACAATAACCTTAGCGACGATATCCAAACAAACTTACGCTCCAACGGTGTTGCGCTTGATAAATGTGCTGCACTTCAATGGGTACAAGTCGTCATCGTCGACGAAGTCCCAGACCAAAACACCACAAGAGCCGATCATACGTGAATAGTACAGATCCCTCGCTTCAGTGGATGCTCGAGCCTTCGTCACGTTATGCTGGTAGCTGTGCTTTGTGATGCCGTACTGAACACTAAATTCCGTCGGCGGCACTTCTACAAATTTCATCGATGACTCAATTCGGGAGTGATCTGGCCAAACTCCACAGGTGCTCAGTATTGCTTTGCATGCCACGTCAAATGCCTTGCTCGCATTCCTTGTATTGAAGGCATACACTGCAGTGCTGGTCTTGCCGAGACCCTCCGTGCCTAGATCGAGTTCTTGGAACAGGATTTCGGGAGCAGTAGTGACCGGGATAGTCGAAGTTTCGCGTAAAACAACTTGCATAGCTCTATCTATCTTGACAGCCGTACCAACAGCTTCCAAGTCTCGCGCACGAAGTTGGGGATCCTTTCGGAGGTGGGTGTACTTGTGAAGATAATGCCGCATGTTGAGTGCCGTACTTGGAGGTGCCGACTCGGTAAAAATGGACCTTAGGTCGCGTACAACGCCGGTATGAGTAAATAGTGCTTGCTTCAGCTGCTCATTTAATTCCTCAGCTTGGCGCCGCCTAAGACGTTGTGCAATGGCCTTCTCTTCCCAACACGCAACTGCACTATCCGCGCGTAGCACGTGGTGTTTGAGTCGTAACGCTTTTAACTGATCCTCGAGTCGATATACTTGTTCTCTCAGCGTCACCAGCTCGTTCTGCAGTAAGACAAACACGATTAGATTGCGAATATTATTTTCTAATCTAGCACGAGGATACCTTCTTGCGGGAGCGATAAAGTCGAGCATTCTTGGCACTCAGCATTCTACGCCTCTCATTCCGGTCCTCTGTTAAAGAACCATCGTCCGCAGAATCCGGTGACGACACCAGCTTCCTCTTCCGCTCAGATCCACTAGAATCGTTCAAGTCCTCGGGCGATTTCGCGCTACCGGCGCTATCACTGGACATGTCCATGCTGTGGTTCGATGATGAGGGTGACGGAACTGAGTTGATCGTGGGAGCGGTGACATTTGGGATGTTCGGATCTTGGGACAGAAGCTCGGACAAGAAGGTTAAGTCAGCGTCGTCCATTTGACTGGCGGGTCCTTGTTGCGCCTCAAAATCGACAGTATCGTTTACACCTAGGAATGTGAAGACAAATGACAGTTTGTTAGTGGGGAATGCCCGCTTCGGTGTTAACGCGTGATCTACATAGTACCTAAAGCTGCGTTGGTGGAGCTGCCCGGTTCGTCCAGAGGCAGAACGCTATTCCTCATCGCGGATGGAAAGCAGGACAGAGTTTCGGGACAGCTGGCAATTGCTAACTGCCCTCATTGAGACTGCCCGCACTGTGGTTAGGGAAATATGAGAAATCTGAATCAATGCTTAGTTGATCTCGCTTTCTAGAATTTGATTTCTCACATTTGAATCTGTGATCAGGAAGTTAGCTTCAGAGAGCTATGGTATGGTACTGTACTAGACAAAGTGAAAGCCCTGTCGACACAACACGTGGCCACACGCTCAAGATGGCAGGACGTTACGCATGAAGTTAATCAGTCTGCTGGTGTACTGGACGCTTGACATCCAAACAGGCTAGCTCCTCACGGCACTTACAAGCAAACAAAGCAAATTTTGTTGTCGTTACGAAGGAGTTCTATCCTCCTCGACCACGCATGAAATGCATTGGCTAAATAATCAAATAAAAGAAAAACAAGAATCCCACGACTTCATGACGACTTCTTACGCCGAAATGGGTCGGGCGTCGGGGCAGCGACCCACGATGGTCTGGTACACCATGGAGCCGCAAATCTGCGCACCCATCTTCTTGGATTCAGAGAATCTGCGAATGTCAGGAGTCAACTGCGTCATGTTGGCCGAGTGCACCTTCGTGCAAATGCTGCGGCAGACCACGCGCTTGATACCATCTTCGCAGATCTCAGGACGAACAACCACACTGCAAGCACAACACAAGCAAAGGTTAACACTATTGCTAACACAAGTATCACATCAGACAAATGTGATCAACACAGGGGTTATCACGTACGTTCCAATGATGTCGCGCTTGACCAGAGTGTTCTTGCTCATCGGGTACGCGTCGTCATCGTCGACATAGTCCCAGAGCAGTACTGCACACTGATCCATGATCTTGAAATACGACAGTCCTCGACTCTCGACGGCCACTTCGTCCTGGCCATCATCGCTGCGATAGCGGCAACCCGAGACTCCGTACCGAATACTGTCCGAAGGTGCGTCAACAACCTTGCCGTACGAGTCCAGCTGCGTGTACTTGGGCCACTCAGTGCCGCAACCCAAAATGGCCACGCACGCAGCAAGGAAAATCTGAACCGTGTTCATCGTGTCGAACGCGTAGACCGCCACTGTGGACGCACCAAACTCGGTTGAGCTCGTGCTGATCTGACGAGTGCTAATGTGCGGACGCAGGACCGGGATACCCTCCGTCTCGCGAAGAACTGTTTGCATGCCCAGCTCCAGCTTGGCATCTGTGCATACTGAAGCGAGGTCACGCGCACGAGACTGCGGGTCTTTGCGCAGATGAGTGTAGGTATGCAGGAAGCGCCGCATGTTGAGTTCCATGGTGTTCGGAGATCCGAGCGCGAACATGGCCTTCAGATTGCGTACGTAGCCGCTCTGCTGGAATAATGCGTACCGCAACTGAGCGTTCAGTTCCTCTGCTTGGCGACGCTTGTGGCGTTGGGCAATAGTCTTCTCTTCCCACTCGGCAACTGCACCATCAGCACGCATCAACTTGTGCTTGGAACGCAGGAAGTCCAGCTGGTAGTTAAGGTAGTCAGCTTCTTTTTTCAGGCTGATCATCTCGTTCTGCAAACATCAGCACCAGTAAGTAACTATACCCTGTTCTTCCTAACTAGATGCATTGACTCACTTTCTTGCGGGAACGGTGGCGCCGCGCGCTGATGGCCACCTGAGCTCTCCGTTTGGCCTTGCGCTCCTCCACTTTCTTGGGTCCCATAGCAGGCTTTGACTCCTCCACCACCGCCGCGGGCTCCAAAAAGTGTGTTGAATCGTCGTCGCTGGTGTCGCTCTTTGCGCTTGGAGACGAGACCGCCAGCTCTGAGGACGTCGATAGGGGCGACGCAGGCTCCGGCACGGGTTCATTCTCACGCAGCAGACCCGAGAGGAAGCTCAGGTCCACATCATCCACTGACGGGTCCAGCATGACACCGTCAATGGCGTCGATGTCCAGTAGAGGCAGTGTGTCATCCAGCCCGTTCACGGCCACGTTCAGGTCCATGTTCGAGTTTAACAAGAAGTCTATGTGTTATTACATATAGAAGGTAAGTACCATGGTTCACGGGGTGATGTAGAGCAGCCGAGAGCGCACCTGAATCGATCGAAGTCTGGCTCATTTTGTGCCTTCACTGTTGTCGGTAGAGGCGAATCGAGAAGTGAAAAGCGTCTGCTTTCAGTTGACAGGTTGTGTGGACCACACGGTCGATTACGTACCAGGATGAGACATGTTTTCGTCCAATCAAAATTCAGAGACATCCCACTCTAGTGAAATGCGGGGTACATTGTACCCCGCATTTCCACACACGACATCAAGGGCATGCTTGTTTTTCACTGCCGCTGGCGATGAGCAACACAATGCATCGTGTTGGAATTGAGATTCGTATCGACGTCGTACGCAACGATGACCACATTGGAGGTGACGATAACGGGAGTCGGCACTACAGCTATAAGCGCGATGACAACACGGAGCATAGTGAAACTGGGAGAAGCGGGTCTTTGCATGTTCCAGAGACTGAAGCCCGCTTGGATGAGCGTTGAGGCTGAGCGGCAGCAGTGCTAAAGTTTAATCTTACTTTTCTTTATCTCTAGTGAAGACTTCAAGGCCATACGGATCTGTGCAAAGTCCGAAGAAATCGTGAGAGCTGCAGCCCACGGATGCCGAATACGGCATTTTCATTGATACAAAACCTCATGTGCTCGTAAATAATGCCGTGCAACTTTGAAGACAGATAGAATAAGTAATGCAGTGCAAGATCCAGAAGAAATCAATAACTGCAATATATTCCCTGCGTAAACTGCATGCTAAAACCGCAGTGTCAATTGCTCATCAGCTAAAGACATTCATTTACCGTGTGAATGTCCCAGAGGCGCTTGTTAACACGGAGAAAAAGGATTTTCTCGAGGGTGTACGGAGCAATGCGATGACGTTCGTGCCCATACG
>NW_008648988.1:555235-562352 GCF_000247585.1 Phytophthora nicotianae INRA-310 | reverse complement strand
CAAAGCTTTTCGCCTGTAAGGGCCCAAGTCGGTAACTAATGTGCAGCGGCTACGGTAGCAGACACCTTCCGAGTGAGCTTCTTTCTTCCGCGCTGTCGATCGTGCACAATGTGCAGTAGTGTGTCACACCTTCCGACGCTCGTCATCGGTGCGCAAGCTGAACATTGTATAAAACGAAATAGCTCATGTGACTGACGCCGTGTGCATCGTTCTACAGTTTAATTGTAACCAACAACTCAGTTGATTGTGTCGTTGCTCCTGCGAATTCTACCTGCCACCGTATAGCAAGAAGAAACGGCGGCATCAATCGCGGAGCGTGTGGTGTACTTATTCAACCGCTTTATCAATTCCTAACGCAGACAATAATCTCATGGTTCATGGATCATGAACGCAATGAACCAAACTTCTCGAAGTTGAAGTGGCCATTTCGGGTGTCATACACAAAACTAACTACCAGTATCTACCAATCGAAAGTCGCCATTCTCGCATTTGATAATGAACCTGGGTGGAGGTCTTGAGAGCGAGGAGCTGCGCGTACGCCAGAGCATCCTGTACACTGTCGGCCGCATTTGTGACGAAGAAGGTCTAATATATTCCCAACTGTTATCTAGCTCTCGTGCTCACGAGACCGTCCCTGCTGCAGCTCAGAAGCAGCAGCACGAGCACCATGTGCGTGCTAGACCTCCCATGTCTAAGGAGGCCATGGCATTGCTTGCCGACCTTGTCTACAAACAGTCCGAAGGTTGCTCCAAACAGTACTACGGCTTTTAACTGCTAGAAAAAACCCTTAGTTCTTATTTTTTTTGCAGTGATGGCCACAGAGCTGCAGTTTTTTGCACGTCACGCCAACCGCAAGATCATCAAAACGGAGGACGTGACGCTCCTTGCCCGAAAACAGCCCAATCTGGTAGCAATCCCGTCATATTTATTTAAATGTAATACGCTGATGTTACGATTTGTCTGACATTTGCCTGTGATGTTATTGTAGACCAATTTGCTGCAAAAATTCCAGCGAGAAAACCTGAATTCGAGCTCTGCAGCGTCGGGCAAGAAGAGACGCAGGAATTTTGCAGACTCGGACTAGTTTTATTAACTCTATTCTAGATTTGATTGGTCTGCATACATCGCAGTAGTAGTTTTAGCACCTAAGAGGCTGACCAACCACTTCCTTTGTTCTTGCAGTCGCTCTCAAGCTGTCGATACTCGTTGAGCACTCGCAAGGACGCCGTTTTGCGACGAATAGCCGCTGGACTGACGACTACATGTCTTTGTGGGTTAATGGTACTGTTAGCGGCTTGCTGGTAAACCTGTTTGAGCAAGTTCAGTTGCTTCGCTTTTGCTTCCAGCTCGTCTAGCAGTGGCCCCAGAGCTTGTGATAATTGCGCTGACGACGAACTATTGGCTTTGCCATCTTCGGATCCAGCGACCCCGCGACGATTGATTGTCTCCATCTGAGTGACCAGATCTTTATACCGTTTGTTGAGACTTTTGAATTCCTTCTCGGCACATGCAACAGCAGCATGAAGATCCTCCATTATCTGAGACTGCATGGAATAGCACGAAACACCAAGATAAGATCAACAGCTGATAAAATAGCTTGGAGGTATGGGTAACAAGAAATCACTGACGTACCTGCATGGGGCTCGTGTACGTTTTCGGTGAAGCTGTGGACACTTTGATAGCTGGAGGCTTCATTGTGGTACTATGATGCTCGCTACCTGTCGTTGACATGGGGGTCGATGGCACTGGGACAGCTCCGGTAACAGTTTGGTTGGTCGGTGTCGCTGGTGAAGGAGAATCTGGTGCTGACAGCTCTGCTGCTGGGTTATTGTCCTCTTTATGAGAAGATTCAGAATTGTGGGTCAGTTTTGGCGTTTGCTGGTGGCCGGAAGTAGATCCTGGAGTCGCCGATGCGCCGGTCAGAAGTGTCGGCATGGTGTACGTTGTATCGCATCGTCGGAGCGCATCTTGGATGCTTCCAATCAAGGAAAATGACGGCTGGACTGAGTTACCAAGCAAGAAAGGGATGTCCCTAGACAGTTCATGAAGAAAGTCAGTCGTGAGCATTTAGATGCGGAGACAGAAGGCTGACGTACTTGCCGAGGTTAGCCTCTCGCAGCAGGGTCATGTTGTTGACGCTCTTCGCTTTCTTTGGTTTCTTGTTAGTCGAGGAGGCCGTTGTAGTCGATGTCTTCTTTTTCTTCAGCGTTTTGGCCGGTGAGACTCCAGTATCGCCCTTGGAATTGGATGCTCTTCTTGCCGTCGCCTCACTGGCTGCTGCTGCACTGGCACGACTCGCAGCTGTGGGTCGAAGCAGTGTTGACGGTCGTATCTGTTGTTGGAGCTTTTTGTTCTTCTTCATGGCCTGGTTGGCAGCTTCCGTTGCCTCCATAACCTTGGCTACCAACTTTTCGTTCAGCTGCGAGACCGATGCCACCGTTTGCTACAACACGAAGAAACATTTAACGTCAGTCTGTGAGCTCTAGTCGGTTAAACGGAGTGTTGTATACCTCGGCGTCTTTCAGTCGCTCTCTACTCTCGGCATAATTAGTAGATTCACGCTGAAGCTGAGCTTCTAACAGCTCGGTCCGCTCGACTGTGGCTTTGTGATCCTGACGGAGTTGAGACAGCTCTGCTTGGAGCTCGTCCACGACACGATTATGGTTGCTCTCGGACTCTTTCATCTCTACAAAGAAGGGCAAGTGTATGAGTACTTAAGCATTTTTTTCTTGATACATGATAGGAGTTTTACCAGCTTTTAGACGTGTTCGATGCGACTCCGAGATCTGTAGTTGGGACTGTAACTCGTCTGCTTTTGCGGATATTTTTTTTGCGAGCTCTTGGAAATGCTGCAACTCGTTTTGAGTCGCCTCCCTGCGCTCTTCGGATCTAACCAGTTGTAATTTCAGTTCTTCACGGTCACAACGTAGTGAATCGTATGCTGCTCTTGCAGATTCCTTAGTTTGGCCCAGCTCGTACGAGAATTTCTTCTCCGTTGCAGCCAACTCAGCCTCTCTCTTTCGAGCTGTTACTTTGGCATCTGAGAGCTGCTGCAATAAACTTTCACGCTCTTCTTCCAGTCGACCGATTTTGTCTTGCAATGCCTTGAGGGCTGATAATACTGCTCGAGATCCTTGTGCTCCACCACCGCTGCTTGTAATGTTGCTTTTCAGAGGAAGTGGCAATCCTGCATACGCTCCCGGTATTCCAAACGGTGGAGGTGGGGTGCTAAATATTTTTCGGTCGAAACTAAAACGTTCGCTTCTAGGCCCTGCACCATTAAGCTCAGAATCATCCTTCACCTTGACATCAGTATCAGCTTCTCGCATCGATTTAGACCCCGACTTATTCCTCGTCCATCCGCTGGAACTTGATCGGGGTAAATGAATAGAGGGTTGCCTGGTCTTCATTCGTGCGGTTTCTGTCTGACGAGTCTGGTTTGAGGCTTTAGCTGCATTCACTCCAGATAATGCAGTCGCTGCAGTAAGATATTCATGCAATGCTGTTGCTGATGAAATGTTGGGCTGTTTCTGCATAACGGGGTCATCGCTGTCATCGTGTCGAGCGAGCTTCTTCAGCGTATTCTTCAGCTCCTCCATTTCCTTGCCTGAGGTTGTCGGTGACCCAAGTGACTGCATTGAATCATCCAAAGACGTTGTTAGATGTTTATACAGCTTTGGTGTGGGTTCCATAGCTTCCCGGTTTCTTGAAACTGGTCGAAATTCTGGAGCTCCCTTGCCAGATTCAAACGATTCATCACTACCACCGCTAGAATCACTGTCACCTCGACTGGAAGTGAGATCTTCATCACTTTCACTTCCCGAGCAATCAGAGTTGTTAGACCTCGTCACTGGTTGGTTATTCGCTGGCGTCTTGCGTGGATTTCCAACCAATGATTTCCTAGATTTTAAATCTCGAATGGAATGGCGACTTGTTTGAGAAACAGGACTCTTTAATTCATCTTCCTGCAACTGTGGTCGAGCATCCTTTTTCTTCACGCCTCTTTTGCTACTCCGTGATTTGTTGTTCCATGCTGAGCGGCAAGTTTTCCGTGGAGAAATGAGAATGCGACTGTGTGAAGAAATCTCAATCACCTGCTCCTCTCCATCCGAGGAAGACCAAGACTCACTGTCACCGCTGTCGAATGCACCAGCAGAATCCATTCCTGCACAATACCACACGTTTCAAATAACGAAAACCCATTTTTCCAAGGTCGCGACGTTTCCACAAATCAAGAAACGACTACTACATGTATCATTCAAGACAGTATTAACATGCAAAGAACTAGTTACTCATGCAGCGTTTTGATGGCCTGCTGGGCCGAAACGCGGCCGAACACGACACATTCCGCGAGTGAATTGCCACCCAAACGGTTGGCGCCATGTAGGCCACCGGACATCTCTCCAGCCGCAAACAGACCCGGTACAGTCTCGCCGTTCTTGTGGATCACTTCCGAGTTCTCGGTAATCTTGACACCACCTACACCAACCAACACAGAAGGGTTAGAAACAAAGAAAAGTCGTCGATAAAATACACGCATACATACCCATTGTGTAGTGAACCGTAGGCGCCACTTCCATCGCCACAATCTGCATCGGTGTGTCGATACTGGGAATTTGCTGAATGGGGTACGGGAACGTCTTCTTGCCAAACGGATCCTCCTTGTTTCCACTGGCAATACCGGCATATTCGTTCAGCTCGTTCAGTAGAGCCTGCGGGTCTTCAAAGTGGCAAAACTTAGCAGCTTCCTCGACCGAATTCGTCATCGTAACGATACCCATGTGCTTGTAAAAGGGCAGTTCCGAAGCCATGGCGTTCGCACCGTCCTCGAATAACAACATGTAGGCTTCCTGACCTGGTTGGCCTAGTATAGCAGTCGAAGCCTTGTCACGCGTGGTCAACTCATCCACGAAGCGCTTGCCGTTCGTATTCAACAGCACAGCTCCAGAGCCACGGATGGCTTCTGGGGCGAGAAAGCGAGTACCGGCCTCACGATCCTTCGGGTTGATGAAACCGGTTGGATGCAGCTGTACCTTGTCCATAAGTGTGAGGTCCACACCAATAGCTTCGGACATCAGGACGCCTTCACCCTGAGCCCAAACACCATTGGTTGTCGGGTACATCTCCATACCAGGAGCAAACCGCTTGAGCATCTTGTGGCTGGCCGAGAAGCCTCCAGTAGTCAGGATCACTGCTTTACTATAGATTGAAAGCGTCTGTCCATCGGCCAGATCGACTTCGACCCCTGTCACAGTCGGAGGAATCTGCATCTCGTCCGCTAGTAGAAGCTTCTTGGCTACAGCTCCGGTGAGGATCTCAATGTTATCTCTGGTAACGATCTCCTTCTGCAGTGTACTGATAATTGCGAACCCAATGTTAGGTCCGCTCTTGTTGCGATGCGTGCGCTTGGCTGAGTGACCGCCGAGTTGCGATAGCACCGACAGATCCACGTTGTACTTCTCCAGGAACTCCTTGGCGTCTGGAGTCTATAGCAGCATCAATCAGTGATTATATCAAGCGAATCCAGAAAGTTAGCTCAAATGTTAGTGTCTACACCATATTCACGCCAGCCGACACACCTTGGGGATGAAAGTGTCGACGATTTTCTCGACCGCGAGACCGCCACCCGATTTCAGCGTGTCTTGTGTGAATAATGGCTCGTCGGCGGCGTCTAGCGCCGCGTTGATGCCGGATGAGGCTTTGGCAGAGTTGCCTCCAACCTTCTTCTCCTTCTCCACGAGCAGAATCTTGAGCGACGGGTCCAAATTAGCGGCCTCCAGACTGGCGGTGAGACCTACGACGTTTTCGAGCTAGCCATCACCTTTCCGTAGTTTACTCCTAAAGTTGAAGATGGTTAACGCACCAGCTAGTCCCGCACCGACGATGGTGATGTCTACGTGTTTCTCCATAGCGGCGTGTTGCTGTGTGACTTGATCAGGCGAGCTGCCCGCCATTGACGGCAGTTGGTACAGGTACAAATACGAAACGAGGCTGAGACTGAGCACCACAGGGAGCGCCACCAGCAAAACGAAGGCGGGCGAGCGGCGTTGCTGTCTGCCAGGGAAGATTGCAGAATAGACCATCATCACCTACCAAGTGAAAGTGTGGAGTGTCAAGCTGTGGAATGCCACAGCGAAGACGCGTTTATCTGAAAAGAAATGAACTTAGCGTCAAAGATACGTTGACACCTTTGTGCATGTTCTTTGCACCGGAAATTGTCAACGAGCCAAAACTTGCCTGACTGGAAGCGCCGGACGAACGTGCTGATTAGCATATTGGAGAATGGCAACGGAGGTGGGCTTTAGCAAAACAATGTGATTAGTGACCAAAGAATGCGCTGACGCAGTTGAGAGGAAATAACAAAGCTCTGAAATTTCGTAGATTTAGAGCACCTTCGACCAATTTTAGCCAATCGTAGGAGTTTACATGCTGTCAACCAAGTTGCACAACTTGGTTGCCAGCTTCGATTTGGGGACGGATGCCTTGACCTGTTTGGCGTTACCCTTCCTCGATCCCAAAACAAAGAGACCAGTGACAGATGCTTAGATCGAGCGGAATGTACGATACTTATCCCCGGAAGTAAGGTTGCGTGCGGATTGCGCAAATTTTAACCTCCAAGCATCGACTCGACTTAACAAGCTGGCTCGGATCACCCCCCTCCCCGCGTGGATGCTCGACTAGGTAGAAGTTGGTTCAGCGGATGTCGATTGAACTCAATATTATTATCAATAAGAAGTTGTAACTATCAGGTAATTGAATTGACAGATAGTTAGGATATTATGTTTTACGGCGATTTGCTGCAGCATGGCGGCTATCTTCAGCACCGGATGCCTCCTCGGACGATCTAGAGCGGGCCCCGTTGATATGACGAGAAGTCAGCTTATTCTGTCTATGTTTTGCTCTATCATCTCTCCTTCTCTTCCTAGCAACTGTATGATTGCGTAAATATTTTATCGATATGTTCCTAAGAAAAAAAAGTTCCTTAGTAAACTGTACGAGCCGCCCGCTAAGATGTATGAGAATCGACACGCTCCGGGCTCCAATTTGTGGCTTTGGGGGCTCGAAAGATGCTACAGGCAGTTCAAATGTTGGGGATTGGGGATATGTAACTGTGCCA
>NW_008648988.1:526512-554845 GCF_000247585.1 Phytophthora nicotianae INRA-310 | reverse complement strand
CTAAAAAACTTAATTCGATACAAAGAAAGGTAACCTGAAATACATGTATTAACTAGACAAACTTGCTTACGATCAATGATTTAAACCGCATTGTGGGGAAGGTTTGACTGGGTGTGCGACCTGGCAGCATCGCGAGCGACCCGAGCTTCGCGCTCCATACGCTTCTTCTCCAAGAATGCGTGCCACACCGTGCGACCGCCCTTCTTCTGGTACCAGAAGATGACACCCACCAGCGCAACCACCACGATAGCACCCAAGATGTATCCGATCACCTCCACCGCGGTGCTGTCAGCGGTGCACATGTACACCAACCCAAGCAGAATGCCCGGTGCCACCAAGAAGAGCACGATGAGGAACAGCACAGCGGTCATAGGCCACGCGGCACTAGAGAATGCCAACGAGCGTGCCCAGCCCAAAATGGGCTTGCGAGTGAGCGGGATCGGGTAGAAGAGCAGGATGCCGAACACGTTGAACCAGAAGTGCACGAGAGCAATGGCCACAGAGTCGGACTTGCCCGTCACCAAAGCTGCAAGTAAAGCCGTGCCCGTCGTACCGAGGTTGGCTCCGATCACCAACGGGTACACCTGCTCCAGCGAGACAACACCCAGACCTGCCAACGGAGTAAGGGTGGATGTGACGACTGTCGATGAGTGAACGACGAATGTGATCATCGTTCCGACAAGGATGTTGATATAGCCATTGTAGTTCAGCAGCTTGGAAATGAGACGCTTGGTGGGGCCCATGAAGACCTTGGCAAGCATTTTCACCAATGTGAGCAGAGAGCAGACCAGGATACAGAAACCGATCACGACCACAATGGCTCCGATGCTGCCGTCACTCATGCTTGAACCCTCAAACGCGCCTCCCTTGACGAATGACTGGCCGGGTTCGCACACCAAATCGCCTGTAGCGACTTTGTAGATGGCGTTCTTGTCCACGACGATTATTTCCTTTGCGAGCGGTTTCACGATGGTGTCGATAGGGCTCGAGAACGCGCCACTGTCAGTCTGGGCATTGGACATGGCGACTGACAGCTCCTCGAGAGGGTGGAAGAGCACTTCAAGAGGGAACAACACGAAGACCGACCACAGGTTGTACATGTCGTGGACCGTAGCGGCGGCCATAGCACGCTGGAAACGAGCACGGTCTCCGACCTGACCGAACGCTACCATGATGCACGTGATGCACGTACCAATGTTGGCACCCATGATCACATACACACCCTGACGAATCGTCATACCACCAGAGCCCACAAGAGCCACGACGATAGAAGTCACCGTACCCGAGCTGTGAAGCAGAGCAGTGGCGATGGTACCAATCATCAGACCAGCCACGGGGTTATCGGCGAAGTCGAAGGCTCCCTTCGTGTCACATCCAAGTGCCAGCGTGAAACCATCACCGATAAGTTTGACAGCCACCATGAAGAAGTATAGCGCGGCCAGCGATGCAGTACCGTAGATGATACCCCAGATGATCTTCTCCTGAAGCGGCTTCTTGGAGTACGAGTCTTCGTCTTCATCGTCAATGTCAATGTCTTGCTTCTGGTTGGTGTCACTGACAATGGTGCTAGGACGGGGCTCGAGGTTCGGCGTGGTTACCTTCTCGTAGTCGGTTGAAGTGTCGTGGATCATGGCGACTGGAGTGGGTGCTGGATGAGTGTCAAATCGGAAACTGAGGTTGAGATTGATGCGAGGAACAGTTGTCCTAAGAACCCTGATGGCAGCCAACCGCCGAGGAGAAGTAGACCATCTTCCTGACAAGACCCACCAGTTGATGTGAGGAATAATCCCACGAGGGCCAAGAGCAGTCTGCCACAACCAGCTACAGCTTGGCTCTGTATCTGGTGCTCGCGATTCAAGTTCATGACAGTAACTTCTAGGAAGTATTTCCTACATCTTCTAGAATCTACAGATGTCCTAGAGAGTGTTGTTGGAAGGCGCTGAATGCAGAAGGGGGTAAAACAGGACAAATACCACGCATAAATGCCGCGCAGACGTTAAAGCCGGCGGTGCGCTTGTTTTGTGCAAATCGTAATGATTATCCTCTGATTAAAATATTGACGATTGATTAATGGCCGTCGAACTTCAAGATTCGCCATGTCGGCTGCGATACTCTGCGCTTGTTAAAGTCATACGAAAGGGTGTACCACAAGGACAGTGAATCTCTCTGTGATGCGTTCGAACGCAAGTGGAGATTCATTGAGTTGTTGTGCCAGGCCTTCGATCGAGTAGTTGACTTGCATGCCCAGACATCGTTGTGAATGCCTTGTTTGAACTGTGATGCTCCAAGAAATGGTTGGCGCTGCTTTTAAGTAAATATAGTTGCCTATGAGGAAACGTTACACCGACGCAAATTAATCGACTAGTTTTTTTTTCGACTAATTCGTGCAGAAATTAAAAACCGCCTGTTTATGTTATGTGGGTGTAGCTTCAAGGTAACTTCGATCGCTGCCCCCAACGGCGCCTCCATCGCCGTCACTGCCCTCAAAATGGGTGGACGGCAGCGAGCCGTTTGCATTACACCCTCGCTCAGGCAGTGTCTGCGACTATCGCTTGCGTCTAAATCCCTGCCTCATGGCTTGAGACAGCAGGTTTGTTCATCGAACTTCGTCGTTACATGTGCACAGCTCTCGCCGAAGTGCAAACAGGGTGTTTCGCCACATCGTTTGATGACAACTGAATGCAAGATACCATCCCATCAGTTGATATCGGAGAGACCCTTCCACTCGCAACGAACGAATCATAGATTCGCGGTACCTGCATCTGTCAGTCACGCATTCATCTAAGCGCGATCGATTAATTGATTAAACTCGGTTGAGTGAGTCTGCTTCACAGACCGCGCTGCTGCAATGGACAGCTATAGCAATGCGGTCTACGGTTTGCTAGCTCGCTAAAATTAAAGCAAGGCTCAGCATGGTGACCCTTCAGATTGACTCTTTTAGAGATGTACCAACCGACATTATCAGCTCGGATTACATACGGCAATTTGAAGGAGCCACGTCGAATTCCGACCCGAAAACGTGAATTCGTACTGTACCCGCTCTTAGATTCAAGTGCTCCATCACGTGCTCACGTTGAAAAACCACATGGCGAATCTTTTAACAAAACGCGTAGAAACAGGAATGTGACTTTTGGTAAAATGGGAACAAATCAAGGTAAGTTTAAAAAAAAGAATACTGTGGCTTTAAAATAGCGAACTGCCTACTGCAATGGTCTACTGCATATTGCCAGCGTTCATAGCTATTAACAGTTAGTACTGACCTACTAGTTAATGTACTTCGCTCTCTGACAAATGCAGTATCGGATAGCTCCATATCTATTCTGCTAGTCTTGTTTAATTCATTTTACATTTTCATTTTCGCGAGACTGGGGTAGTGAACGGCAACTACGCATGTAGTTACAGGGAACTCCAATGCCACATGGGTGCACATACCCCGATAAAGGATTCTTGCATCTATTAAACCCCAACGCGAAATGAAAGTAAAGGTTCGGGTGTCGTTGATCAAATCAACTATCTGAGCAATAGTGTAAGTATTCTTGATGTAACGTGAAAATTATCGAACAATATCGCGAAATTAATTACCACCACAACTGTTAGACATTTTTTGTAACTCGAAAGAGAACCTCATATTTTTTGTTAGCATTTTGCTTGTGGAGATACGACGGGAAACTACTTCATATCAAGATGAAATTGCGCTCGCTGATGCTTGGCTAGTTTACTTCTCGTACATTGTTGCTTGCCCTTCGATTATTTGATGCTTATTCGTCTTTTAGCTTCAGTTCGAACCTGGTGCGTTGCAGTCGGTTAATAAAACAAAAATGTTAGATCAACGTCACCTACTGTCACTTCGAAGAAAGACTTGGGGGCTCAATGCATTTTTCGTAAAGAATTTAAGCGTTTGGCGCCGATATATGGGCAGTCTAGATTTAAATGCTTGCCTGGGAGTCTCTGCCGATTAATGCATGTAGTGCCACAGACTCGATCCTTCGACGGTAAAATTACAACCTTTAGTTTGTCATCACAACGCACCTCGATCATGCTGGTTGCTTCGTTTGATTTACCACAATTAACAGAAGCGCGGGATCCATCGAGCCGGCAGTTATGGACAATCAAGTGAACATTTTATTGGAGTACGTGTCTGTCAGAACCATGGCAATATGATCTGTAACGTGGAACTCCGCTAATATCGCCCTGGTGATTGAAAGACAAAAAGATACTTTAGAACGCCAAATAAATATATGCGCGCAATAGTTGGATTGCGCATTCGAATTAGAGGAGCAAACCACAACATGCAGTGAGGCGTGCGAAAGCTTACTGCGCGATAACGCGCATCGCACACATGTTTAGCTTCTGCAGGATGAACGGCGAAGAAATCTGAACATCCTGTGGAACGGATTGCCGGAATTTGTGTCTGGAGATGTTGAGATGTGGAGGACGAGCAGAAACCAAGTTAGGTAGAGCAAGTGATCAGGGAGTAAAGAGGAAGGGTGGAGGTGGAGATAGACTCGGCGAGATGACATATATTAGTCGGAAATGGTTGTTAGAGTTCAGGTACCCAGCACTAAGGGAACATAATATACCTCGATTTATTATTGTTGAAGCTTCTGCAAGATCGGAATGGCGAAAGTGCAAAAACACTATAGAATAAAGTGTTCCGTAGTTTTTTCTTGCATTTGATGTGATCCCAATAAGGGACTGTCTACCATAGTCAACTAGGTCATCACATAATTACCAAAGCGAAAACCGACACTACAAGTCCATCGCTTTACTATTGCACCCACGAGTACGAGTACTAGCAAATAAACATTTTACGTCAAGGCGCAACTAACGGGTGCAAGCAGACTGATTAACTTTGCAAGCGGTAAATGCTTGACACGTTGGGCAGTATCATTTTGACAGAATGCGTCCTTAAAAGGAATCCTTACGTAGATCTTGGAAGGTTTTGTCGAGATTATCTGCAATATTTGTAAGCCTGCTAGTGGTTAGCAAAAAGAACCCCCCCCCTCCTTTGCACTAACGTTAGATGGGAGCATTCACATTAAACTGAATTTGGAATTAAAAGGCAACGACGGTCCGGACACTAAGATCATGCAACTGCATCGTACTTACAATAAATTCTGCCTATACAGCTTGGTGACCGAGCATCGACATGCCTTCGCATCGAAAACTTAAAATCTAACCTAACAGAACTCTCCATAAGTGGAGACAAGCTTCTTCACCAAGCACCGCGAATCACCAACACCAAGAAATCAAAAACGATCTCAACAAACTCTTCACTCCGCAGTGGGGAGCTCCAGCCCGGCTGGTCAGCAGGCAGTCAATATAGTAACATTCTAGAAAAAGACTCATACAGCCAAAACACCACACAGACCCGAGGAACTGCAAGCAAACTCCTTCTACAATGCGATTGTACCGGTAAAAGATCAATCTACTTATTAATACGGCAAATGAATTGCATTAAAATGCCACTCATTTGCCGTATACACTTAAAAGTTTGCGTATTCTGTATCAGGAGTTTTTTTTAGAGAACAACAGAGAGGGTTACTGGCCTCCATTAGTAGTGTCCTACCTGTACACTGACTGTATAGTCAGCTAAATGGAGTAGATAACAGTTAGCTAGTGTCTAGTAGAAAATGCTAACAGGTAATTACGGAGCGAGAGACATACATTCTGTACTAAAAACTGGGGTGCCAAATTGTTTTTATCAAGACCTGTGACGAGTGGATACAGTTTTTTTTTTATCTGGAATTAGGCTATAACTGACGACACGACTAAAACTTGAACAAATCAAGCAATACAAGTAAAGCCTGCTGGATCGCATAAGGGAGGCTTGAAAAGGCTATTTCAGTTTGTAATGATGAAGGATACGATGCTGCATTGGATCTGCGAATGAGATGTTTTCTGGAGAAGTAAGAGACACAACAGTTACCACATTCAAGGCCTTCTTGGAGCTTGTTCGAATAGCCTTTTACGTTGCGGATAGAAATTGCCGAGTTTAATGTATTTTTACGTACGAATTGTAAAACGAGTTATTTTACTAATTCGTAAAAAAGGGTATTCTCATTTTGAAAATAGACACCAGATTCAAAGTATACCAAAAGCTGTTTTATATTCATAACATTTGGAGATTGGCGGCTTGGAAAATATTCGTTGGGATGTTGGCTGGTGGCGCGACGCGCCTTGTGTAGTAGCGGTGGCCGCAGTCTTTCGTACGGGTGTAAATGTACATGTAGCCATGTTCCTCTCAGTGACCGGCTTACCAAGAGATATCCAGTAATAACATGTAGTTTCCGATGGTAATAAGCCGCCAAGACTTGGGAAGCTGACAGGTCCGAGCTGTTACTGCTGCGCAGTTTGGAGCAAATCGCCTGCAAAAATGTGCCGCATATACGGTGCCTTTGGCGCTGCTAAAACCTCGCGCCCCGGTCATGCCCGTTATGAAAGTGACGGTCTCCAACAGAACAATATGACTCGACGATTCCAAGTCGCGTCACCTCCTCCTGAGAACGAGCCGGTGATGCCCGAGTTCCAAGCACATTCTCCAAACGGGATAAAATGATCGCCCCCCCCCATACTATTCATTGTTTTACTGCAGTCCGAAATGCCATGCCATGCTGTCTTCGATTTATTAGAAGTACATGCATGTATGGACAAATTCTCCAGCTTCGAAGGGGCTAGCGAGCCCGAGTAAGTCTTATGTTTGTGGTTTGCGGCTTGTGGGCCAGCCATGGGCGACTCACCCAGGGAGAGTTCCAGCTTGTCAAACATAAACTGGGCAAGTCGCCATTAATCGACAACTTCAATTCTGATGAAATGATCGCTGGATGGCAGCCGCTGTCTTGATAGCCACCAGCGTAGGTACCACGAGCGCATGCTATCTCGCACTTCGTGCAAGCTCACAATTAAAGGCAGTTCACATGTACCAGTTCAATCTCTCTCTTGCAGCTCTGATGTACGTTGGAACTGACAAGTTAGAAGGCATTCAAATACACGTACCACAGCACCGCGTACTGTGTGGTATCTGCAAGGATCGCCGACGGTAAGTTGTCGTGGACAGGTGATACATGTACCTACAGTACGTCGGCGATGTCCTCCAGTCGAGCAGTCAGACTGCTGCACCGAAAACACGCAACAAGACCTCCGTGTCTGATCTCCGCTGGATTTTATGCCGGCTCGACTCGCGCTGCTCGACATCGAAGCCAGATTTGCCTGTATATCAGCTCAACCAGGCTACACTGCCGGCTACATCAAGGCATTCACTGTCATCTTTGGCACTTCACCTCGTCGCATTTCGCGTGAGTACTGCTGATATCGTATCGACGTAAACTTGGAATTCTAATGTCCTCCTTGACGCAGGACACATTGCAGAGGAAAGGTTCAGTTACCTAGCGCCCCATAATATGTAGGCTATTTCCCTGGAAGGCATGGGAGTCAAGAAGCCGACGCATTTTGAGGTTTCAGCTTTCGAGTCAACACTGGCGATCTTTGGTATTTCGATTAAGTACAGCAACGGGCCATCAATGCAACGTCGATCTGATTGGCCATTTTGATGCTTAATCGTTCAACACTGCAAGAGCGTTCCAGCATCAGCGCTATCACGTGAGGACGGTTGATATTCACACGCAACACAAGGGCTAACGGCGTCTTTTTCTTCAGTTTCAACCTCCTATAGCAACACACGTAAAAAATCTAGGGGAAATCTTTGTCGAGGCTGGTGGACATGCCACGAGCAGTGGTAAAAATAAACCCAGTCAAGAACCTCTACGAATGTATCTTGAGACATTCAGCTCGAAAATCCACCGACATAGTGATAGTGAGTGGCAGTCAAATCAGCGAGATTCATCTCTGAGATCCGATTCCTCTCAATAGCGAATCTCTCAGATCGGGTTGCACTTACACTAAAAGAAAAGTGCGGAATGGTTGCTTGAAGATGCCTCCACCTTCGACACCAATCATCTCGGGCGATTCCTGCTCGCTCGCTCACGCCTTCCAAGCCTGCGAAGCTTTGTATCACCTGCCTTCACCGCCACCACTTGCTGGCTGCTTTTGTTGACTGCACGCTTATCTCGATTTGCGCGGGACCTTTCCTCAGTCCCCAAATCGCCTGGCCCGTCTGGAGCGCCTCTGGCTCTGTACCAACACACGAACGACACACCAACAAACGGGTTTGGGCGAAGGGGACAGAGCTCGTCAGCCGCTTAGTCGAAGGCTTCGGTCATTCCCGAACTTCCCTCGGCAGAGTCAAGTCAAGCCACAGTCTGGTACTAAGATACTCGACTAAAAACAGCTTTACTCGATCGGCCTCTGCCCCGTGTCTGTGCGTCCTGATCTAAGAGATTCTTATCATTCTCCCTTTCGCCGACTGAAGAAGAAGAGACCATGGCCTCGTTCAAGCTGGTCACGGGAGATCTCATCCGTCTCGTGGAGACTCCGCATGAGAAGCAGCAGGACGTGCTCGCAAGCATGGGCGGCCTCGAGGGCATCGCCGCTGCGCTCAACGTCGACGTTCGTCAGGGTCTGGACTCGAACAACGCGTCGGATCTCGCCAAGCGTGAGGAATCTTTCGGCAAGAACTACGTCCCGCCCCCTAAGCCCAAGAGCTTCCTGGAGCTCATGTGGGACGCCTACCAGGACATCACTATCATCGTGTTGACTATCTCGGGTTTCATCTCCATCATCCTATCAAGTACAGTGGGCGACCACCCTGAGACCGGCTGGGTCGAAGGAGCCTGTATCATTCTGGCCGTTGTCGTGGTCACGATCGTGACGGCTATGAACGACTACCAGAAGGAGGCCCAGTTCCGCGCTTTAAACGCCGTCAAGGAGGACGAGAAGATCAAGGTTATCCGCAACGGCCAGCCTGCTGAGGTCAGCAAGTGGAGCCTTGTGGTCGGTGACATTGTCCGTGTGGACCTGGGTGACATCATCCCAGCCGACGGTATCGTGTTCGACGAGAAGGAGATCAAGATGGACGAGAGTGCCATGACTGGTGAGTCCGACCTGCTTCCCAAGAACGCCGAGAACCCGTTCCTCCTCTCCGGTACCAAGGTCATGGAAGGTGTCGGTAAGATGCTCGTGGTGTGTGTCGGTGAGCACTCGCAGGCTGGTATTATCAAGAGTCTGATCAACGGCAACCGTCCTGGAGCTGCTGCTGCCGGAGGAAGTGACAACAAGACCAAGAAGAACCCGGACGCTGCAGATGACCAGATCTACGTCGAGATTGAGACCCCCAAGAACGTTGCTACTCTTGAAGAGGAGAACAACAAGGGAGGTGAAGACGATGGTGAGAGCCAGTCGCCTCTTGAGGGCAAGCTGTACAACTTGACTGTGCTTATCGGCAAGCTTGGTACACTTGTGGCTCTGCTGGTGTTCGTGATCATGTCGATCCGCTTCTCCATCGACACATTCGGCAACGACAACAAGTCCTGGAAGAGTGGCTACGTCAGTGACTACCTCAACTTCTTCATTATCGCTATTACCGTGCTTGTGGTGGCTATCCCCGAGGGTCTGCCGCTCGCTGTGACCATCGCTCTGGCCTACTCGGTCAAGAAGATGCTGGTGGACAACAACCTGGTGCGTCACCTGGACGCTTGTGAGACGATGGGCAGTGCCACGACTGTGTGTTCTGACAAGACCGGCACGCTGACCACCAATCGTATGACGGTGATGCAGCTGTGGGTCGGTGACAAGGAGTTCTCGTCTGCTACGGAGGGCATTGGTGCTCTCTCGGACTCGACCAAGGAGGCTCTGTGCATGGGCATTGCTGTGAACTCGACGGCTGAGATTCTGCCCCCCAAGGTGGAGAACGGACTGCCCGAACACACCGGTAACAAGACGGAGTGCGCTCTGCTGCAGTACATTCGTGACGGTGGCGTCGAGTACCCGGAGATCCGCTTGAACAACGAAGTGGTGCACATGCTGACGTTCAGCAGTGCCAAGAAGCGCATGTCGGTGGTGGTTCGTCGTAGCGCGACCACGTGCCGTGTGTACACCAAGGGAGCTACCGAGGTGGTGCTTGGTCTGTGCCAGGACATGCAGCGTGTGGACGGTTCCATTGAGGCTCTGGACGACGCCCGCAAGGCCAAGATCGGTGACGAAGTGATCGAGAAGTACGCTTCCCAGGCCTACCGTACGCTGTGTCTGGCTTACCGTGACTTGGACGTTCCCGCCGAAGACACGGTCAACTGGTCGGATGATGATGTGGAGAAGAACTTGACTTGTGTGGCCATTGTTGGCATTGAAGACCCTGTTCGCCCGGAGGTGCCCGGTGCCATTCAGCAGTGCTACCGTGCCGGTATTACCGTGCGCATGGTGACGGGTGACAACATTACTACTGCTCGTTCCATTGCCAGCAAGTGCGGCATCACGCAGCCTGGTGACGGCTCGTTGATCATGGACGGCCAGACGTTCCGCAGCCGTGTGCTGGACTCGCAGGGCAACATCATCCAGTCGGAGTTTGACAAGATCTGGCCCATGCTTCGTGTCCTCGCCCGTTCGTCGCCTAAGGACAAGTACACGTTGGTGTCGGGTTTGATGCAGAGCAACGTTGTTCCGCACGGCCCCCAGGTTGTTGCTGTGACTGGTGACGGTACCAACGATGCTCCTGCTCTCAAGAAGGCTAACGTGGGTTTCGCTATGGGTATCAGTGGCACGGCTGTGGCCAAGGACGCCTCTGATATCATTCTGATGGACGACAACTTCAACTCGATCGTGAACGCCATCAAGTGGGGACGTAACGTGTACGACTCGATCGCCAAGTTCCTGCAGTTCCAGCTGACTGTCAACGTGGTGGCTATCTCGCTGGCTTTCATCGGTGCTGTGGTGCTGGAGCAGTCTCCTCTGTCTGCTGTGCAGATGCTGTGGGTCAACTTGATCATGGACTCGTTCGCCTCGCTGGCTCTGGCCACTGAGGAGCCCACGCCTGCTCTTCTGGAGCGTAAGCCGTACCCGAAGACGCAGCCGTTGATCTCCAAGAAGATGACCAAGCACATCCTCGGCCAGTCCGCTTACCAGCTGATTCTGCTGCTGGTTATTGTGTTCACTGGTGAGAAGTGGTTCGACATCCCGTCGGGCCGTATCACTGACCTGCCTGAGGAGATCGAAGACGACCCGACCCAGCACATGACCATCGTGTTCAACACGTTCGTGTGGGCTCAGCTGTTCAACGAGCTCAACTGCCGTAAGATCCACGACGAGATCAACATCTTCTCCGGTATTACCAAGAACCGTGTCTTCCTGTACGTGTGCGTGCTGCAGGTTGCTATGCAGTACGTGATGGTGCAGCACACTGGTGACTGGTTCAAGTGCAAGCCTCTGAGCGCTGGTCAGTGGTTCGCCTGCATCGCCATGGGCTTCGTCTCGATGCCGCTTGGTCTGGCCCTGCGCATGATTTCGATGAAGAACGCTCCGAGCTGGATGGCCATCTGCCGCGAGGTGGACGAGGACGAAGTTCGCAAGATGACGTCTGGCTCTGGTCGTGGCCAGGAGCTCTGGGTGCGTGGATTCGCTCGCATTCGCGCCCAGATTCGTGTCATCAAGGCCTTCCGGAAGGGCCTCCAGTCTAAGGCTCTCATCAAGGGGTAGATTTAAGTATCGATGTGCCGACAATAATGTTTTCTCTTGTATTTTTTTTTGTTCTTTATTTTACTTCGCTGTCTAGCACTTCTGTTTAGTATCTGTACTACGCGTAGTGCTTTTTTGACATATATCACTATAAGACGTACAATTGGAGTCGTCCATACTACTACTTTTAACATTTGTAGTACAATAAAATACTAGTGCATAGTAAAGCGCAGAATAGCTCTGGGTTTTCACAGTCTTACAGTAAGAGCTATTGAACTTTACCCTAGAAAAGTGGTGGCTGCAGCCAGCTTTGCATGAGCAAGAGCTTAGTATAAATTAGCGGCAGCAGAAACAAGTTGGTCATATGAAAAGGAAGGACATAAGAGAAGTTATAATCTCAAAATACGTTGCGTTTGGCTACGTCTGTGGCTTGGCCGCACACGCAATCTAGGTGTCAATTGGACAGTCTAATAATTAGATGTAAATAAGGAGTCGATAGTAATGGAGCGTGCATCGGTCATTTATCCGTCATTTAAATTTAGTCCAGGTAATCACTGCTCCGATAGCAAGTATCCTCACACCAAAGTCAAAGCTCACGGTTTTCCAAGATAGAATCAACGCTCGGCGTCAAGTCGCGTCTTAATGTTTCCAAAAGGCTTCTATAGCGAAAAGATAAAAATCAAATAGAAGGCCACTTTATTACTACTACTTCAAGATAGAATGAACGAATCTACGTTTTGCATTAAAGAAACACGAAAGACGAGTATCCTCGCGGGCTCCTGCGTTTATTGTAAATGTGTTCACAACGTGTTTTTAACCTTTAAAAAAATCATGCTAGCAAATTATTCACAGCATCCCAGTCTAAAAAACGAGATGTTCTATTTATAAATTTGGTTTTATGAAAAAAAACGCAGCAACTATGGGAAAATAGGCATTCGGAGAATTACAATTTATCACTTTCACACCTCATTAAATGAGACCATCAAACGACGCGTGAAGGCGATAAATTGTGGTCTAGTGCGAAATAAATTTCAGAAAGTGTTGCTTAGATTCAATTGAAACGACAGTTTGAAAAGACAGTCTTTTTCACACGACAAGGTTCGACTGAGTGGACGACCTGTCAGGATCCTGAATTTCGCGTTCTTGACGTTTCTTCTCTAAAAATGCGTGCCACACCGTGCGACCGCCCTTCTTCTGGTACCAGAAGATGACACCCACCAGTGCAATCACCGCAATTGCAGACAAGATGTATCCGATCGCCTCCACCGCGGTGCTGTCAGCGGTGCACATGTACACCAACCCAAGCAGAATGCCCGGTGCCACCAAGAAGAGCACGATGAGGAACAGCACAGCGGTCATAGGCCACGCGGCACTAGAGAATGCCAACGAGCGTGCCCAGCCCAAAATGGGCTTGCGAGTGAGCGGGATCGGGTAGAAGAGCAGGATGCCGAACACGTTGAACCAGAAGTGCACGAGAGCAATGGCCACAGAGTCGGACTTGCCCGTCACCAAAGCTGCAAGTAGAGCCGTGCCCGTCGTACCGAGGTTGGCTCCGATCACCAACGGGTACACCTGCTCCAGCGATACAACACCCAGACCTGCCAACGGAGTAAGGGTGGATGTGACGACTGTCGATGAGTGAACGACGAATGTGATCATCGTTCCGACAAGGATGTTGATATAGCCATTGTAGTTCAGCAGCTTGGAAATGAGACGCTTGGTGGGGCCCATGAAGACCTTGGCAAGCATTTTCACCAATGTGAGCAGAGAGCAGACCAGGATACAGAAACCGATCACGACCACAATGGCTCCGATGCTGCCGTCACTCATGCTTGAACCCTCGAACGCGCCTCCCTTGACGAATGACTGGCCGGGTTCGCACACCAAATCGCCTGTAGCGACTTTATAGATGGCCTTCTTATCCACAACGATCATCTCCTTCGCAAGCGGGTTCACAATGGCGTCGATAGGGCTCGAGAACGCGCCACTGTCAGTCTGGGCATTGGACATGGCGACTGACAGCTCCTCGAGAGGGTGGAAGAGCACTTCAAGAGGGAACAACACGAAGACCGACCACAGGTTGTACATGTCGTGGACCGTAGCGGCGGCCATAGCACGCTGGAAACGAGCACGGTCTCCGACCTGACCGAACGCTACCATGATGCACGTGATGCACGTACCAATGTTGGCACCCATGATCACATACACACCCTGACGAATCGTCATACCACCAGAGCCCACAAGAGCCACGACGATAGAAGTCACCGTACCCGAGCTGTGAAGCAGAGCAGTGGCGATGGTACCAATCATCAGACCAGCCACGGGGTTATCGGCGAAGTCGAAGGCTCCCTTCGTGTCACATCCAAGTGCCAGCGTGAAACCATCACCGATAAGTTTGACAGCCACCATGAAAAAGTATAGCGCGGCCAGCGATGCAGTACCGTAGATGATACCCCAGATGATCTTCTCCTGAAGCGGCTTCTTGGAGTAGGGGTCTTCCTCATTTTCAATTAGTGCGATCTGCTTGAGATTGCAATCGCTGACGATGGAGCTTGCCCGGGGTTCGCGATATGGCGTCGAGGCCTTCTCGTAGTCGATCGAAGGGTTGTTAATCATCAAGAAAGTTGATGGTTCAAGCTTGCTGGACGCGAGTTAAATCGGAAACTGAGCCGATTCACATGGAGCTTCATAAGCTTTCAGCGCCAACACTTCCTAAACATTATCATGCGCATCCTGCTTAATTTTCATGGGAAGAATCTACCGGTAAACGTATTAAACGAATACATGTTCACTGTACGGACAATACAGCAGTTACTGCTGCAGTAGGATGCCAGTATGGTGATTACTGGGTAGTAATGGCATGTGAGAATTCTCTCAATTTTAATCAAGAACGATAGGCGGGCGATGGAAAGGCAACAAGTAATGCATGAAATGTAACGATTAATTGCACCGCGTTCTTGAAGATTGTCGTGGTAACGACAGATTTATGGAGACAAAGATCTCGGGAAGTCGTGGTTTCGACGACCACCATCCTCAGAATACAAACAGCACATGGACACCTAACAGTAAACTATTCATAATACATGTAGTGCTAAGTTAACTGAAAAGGGTATTGCTTCTATCAAGTACCGGTACTGAATTCACTACATTTCATGCATATACTTGTGTTACAGTAGGAGCCCGCAATTGCTTGACTCACCGGCTGAAAGTACCTCCATGGTTTGAAGTGGGATGGAAGAGCCTTCAACGCCTTCACCTTTTCTAGGTAAGGCATCTCTTGGCTCCTATAGCAAGATAGACAGCTGCAACGTGAAGCTCTCAGAGAAGACGTAAACTGATCGATAATAGCGCCAATTGCAAGATACACTTCTCCTACACGTAGTCTACGTGTACGTGACGTAGAACTTAGAAGCCTTTCAGCTGCGGTAGTTCGTGCCGCATGCAAAAGAGAACTGAGCCACTTCGCCGCTCAATTTTTCTAACTTGGGTTAGCATTTTTTTCTTCCTGATAACTTTTTTTACGAATAAAAGAGCTCTTACAAATAAAAGACCTCCGTCAAATGTTCGATGCTATACGATTACGAGACCGCAAACCTCAACGTTAGCGCTCAACCAACACCAGTCTATGACAACCTATCGGTCCTGATCGACGCTTGGAAGCACTCGGACGCTATGGAATATACTCGTAATGTCAACCCTCGCCTGCCTCCTGCAGTAACTGTGTGTGGTTGGGTGCGCCAAGTCCGTTGTGCTGAACTCGATTAAGGCTGCGGTTTCATGTCGATCCCACTCGCTGGTTCATATGGAATCACGACGTCTACGGGTGGAAGTTCCAGCTGCCTTGGAGCCGTGATGAGACAGGAAACGAGCTAACTACGGAGTTTGAAAGTGAGGACCCATTCAATGGCGACATTGATGTTGCATTTGATGAGGTCGGCGGAGTGGAGTAGGACATAGAAGCCCTCTACGAATAGAAAACCCGTTAGATATTGTATCATTGTTATTGGCCGAAATTTTTTAACTTGCATTTTTATCGGGAGAAACTACTACTTTTAAAAAAGTAGTAAGATGTAAATGTAGTTTTCACTGGTTCTTATTTTACAGTTTTTTATTTGATTTTCAGTTTTTATTTTATTTTATTAAATATTCAACTAATAGAATATAATCACTTTATTTTTTATTTTAAAACGAAATGCTACTAATCTCTCTGTAGTATACCACGGATATATTAATAATTCAACAGATTACTTTTTTGAAATGTATAGTACATTTTGCCGAATCAGATCCGGCCTGATTCTGACTTTCCCGTTTTTTTAGCATTAATTTTGATACTTGTCAGAATCAGACCTGGATCTGATTTGGCCAACCGCCAACCCTATATTTATACTCGGTATTAGTCCTGCTGCCGTTGTTAGTACTACTGTCTAATGTATTATACTTTTTGGATAACTAACCATGTCCGCGACCAAGACGAGCGCGGGCCAGCGCGCTGAGCGCATCAAGCAGGAGGTGGTCAAGCTGTCGGCAGAGGAGGCTGCCAACCAGCAGGTGCTGCAGCACTACGCCAAGACGGTGTACTTCAACGACCTGTGGGTGTCCTTCCTAAGCAAGATGGCGGGGCTCGTTGCGCTGATGAGCTACCTGGAGGTGCAACGCATGCGCCGCAGTCCTCGCGGTATCAGCTTCGTCGTGGGGTTCGAGGCTCTATCTGTGCTAATCGGGGCCAGTACGGTGCTCTTCATTCGGCGGTGGTTAAACCCGCTGCTAGCGTTCAAGGTCGCCTTCGCCTTCTCGCTTCTGCAAGGCTTTTGGTATGTGGCTAGCTACTCGTCGCGCTTCATGGAACTGCCACGTCAGGCGGGCGATCTGCTGGCTGAGCAGATCCCTTTCGGCCTCATCTACTTCGTTGTCTGCTGGGTCTCGGACCGCTTCATGGTGCGCTCACAAGATATCGCGAAGCAGACGGCTGAGGACATGCGCGCCGTACTCAAAGGCAAGACAGCGTAAAAGTGCAACAATTCGGCGCCCCATTGCACCAAGGCGAAAGGTATGGAGAAAAGGTCGGGGCAACTACACCCCTGAGGCAACTATATACCCGAAGGTTGCTAGATGGCATTTTGATAGGGATCAGCTAGTGAAATATCAACAACATAACATAAAGTTGTTCAAAAATGCGTAATGTTGCTTTATCTTTCCAATATGTTGCACCAAGTCATATCCGAAAAGCTCAATGAAGTACAGCGAGGACCCTGCATGGACCGACGTGGTCAAGGTGCCGCAGGATGACGGCCCGGACCCGATCGTGAGCATCGCCTACTCCGCCGACTGTATGTGGCACCCCCTTCTCTTCCTTCTTCCCTCAATCTTTATCTAACTCTCCATGCTGTTGCAGTTACGGACGTAATGGACTGTTTCCGAGGTGTGCTCAAGCTCAACGAGTACAGCGAGCGCACACTGGCGCTGACTCTGGACGTGATCGACGTTAACCCTGCCAATTACACGGTCTGGTACTTCCGACGGCGTGTATTGGAGGCTCTAGGCTCGGATCTGCGTGAGGAGCTGCAGTTCACAGCCGACATGGCCATCCAGCACCCCAAGAACTACCAGATCTGGCACCACCGCCGCGAGATCTGCACCATGCTTCATGACGGCAGCGAGGAGAAGGAGTTTTGTGCTATGGCCATCGACGGAGACTCGAAAAACTACCACGCCTGGGCCCATCGCCAGTGGGCAGTCAAGACCTTCGGGCTGTGGGACGGAGAGCTCCAGTATGTGGACAAGATGCTGCTCGAGGACGTGCGCAACAACTCGGCATGGAACCACCGCTGGTTCGTGCTGAGCAACACGTCGGGCCTTGCTGCTACAGCGGATCGTCAGCGCGAAATTGACTATGCATTGGACAAAATCTCCATCGCTGTGCACAACGAGAGTCCGTGGAACTACCTTCGCGGTCTCGTTCGCGGTCATGAAGCTACGTTTGCAGCACAGGTGAAGAAGAAGACACAGGAGATACTGACAGCTACGCCGGATTGTATCTTTGCAGCGGCGTTGCTGGTGGACTTTTACGGGAAGGAAGGCTCGGAGGAGGCTCTTGAAGCTGCCATCAAGCTGGTGGACACGCTGATGAATGACACAGACCGCGTGAGGAAGGCCTACTGGCAGTTCCGTCTCACCACGCTCAAGCGCTGCACGTAGAGGACTCTTATCAACACGAAACAAGCAGGGCTATATTGTTTTGGTCTTCGTCGCTAGGACATTGGTGCAGATCCTAAGCTCTAGCCAGGCTCTTTGTCTCTACTTGACTGATTAAATGTTGGACGGGAAGTTGTTAACTGTCGCCATGTCCTCCACCTTGCTGCCATTTACGAAGAATTCCAGCTTAATCCTCATGAGCACAGGTTTCTACAATAACAAAACAACACAACTTAGCAAATCAAAGGCAGTAAAAATAGTCCAAGCAAGGCATAATCTTACCTCGCCCTGCATACTGTTCTGGATCTTGACGACCTGCGTGACTGCACTACTGTTGTTCGCGGGCACAGAGTCGCCAGTTGGGGGCTCCATTTTCAGTTTGATGTACTTGGGGAACGCAGCAAGGAACACAAACTTCTCGATCGGAGTGGGCGTCGAGTTCCGCGTAGTCGCCGTGATGTACGTCACCGACTTGTCGTCCGGGTTGGGCTTTGTGATCTCCAAGTCCACAGTCAGACCGTTCTTTTCGTACGCACGCACTGGCGGGTTCGCTGATGGGGGTGCTGACGCTGCAGGTGCACCGAAGTCCATCAATCCCAGTAAGTCGTTAGCACCGGGAGCAGCCGAGCCGCCGTTAGAAGAAGCAGGTGCAGGAGCTGGGGTTGGGGCGCTCTGTCCGCCTGAGAAAATGTCTGCTAGCAGGTCCACAGCGGGCGCAGTTGGAGCCGAAGACGAAGCAGACATCGACGTACCAGCGCTTGACGTCGATGCACCGCCGCCAAAGATGTCGTCCAGGTCGAGTAGACTGGCACTAGCACTTGACTTGGCGGCCTGCACTGGCTTCGGAGCAGTCGAAGCACTCGTGTTTGCGCTGGTATCTTCGTCGCCGAGGAGATCAGCAGAGCCCACAGCCGATGACGCAAGGTTGTCATTGCGGCTGCGTACCTTGGATGCATCGATAGCAGGCATGTTGGCCAGAACATCATTGCGGAGAGAAGACCACTGCGGCTGGCCGAGAGTGGTGTACTCGGTGGCACGCTGCTGAAGCTCGAGCACCATGGACGTGTTGAAGGAGGAGATCATTGAATTCAGCTTGGCGATCTCAGACGGAGAGCTGAATCGCGTCGTCAGCTTCACCATAGCGTTCAGCGAATACGCGCGCGTGATGTCCGTGGCTCCGTGGTGACGCAAGATCGTCTTGAAAAGCTCCACAATGCTGCTCTCATCCACGCGGCTCTTGTCGGTCAGCGTATCTTCAGACGCGGGCGCATCCAACAGGAGGAACTTACTGTACTCACCGACACACCAGATGCCCACGTGGACGAGCGACAACTGGGAGACATCGTCGTGAAGAGCCCAGAACAGTTTGTGGACCACGTATGGGTGCAGGTCCGTGTTGCGCTGGATAAGCGTGATGAGCGAGCTGCATATCCGCTCGTCCGGCAGCGTCGAGCCAGCAATCGACAACATCGTGATCAACGTATCAATGTGCCACCGGCTTGACGGTGCGTAACGGTCCACAGCATCTAACGAAAGCAATAAAACCAATAAGAAACTAGACACCAGTGCTAATCATCGAATCGGTTAGGAAGTACCAGCAATACGAGAGCACAACTCGGGCTTCTGCTCGTTGGGAGCGATGACCAGGTAGTTGAGCATCTCACGAGCAAGCTGTTACAACGACAAGAGGTTAGTAACTGATATCATAACTGCAAATGTGGGTTAAGAACGCACCGTTTGAATGTTTGACGAGTTCACGAGCGCGTAGATCAGCTCGAGCGCACGCTGGCGAATAGAAGTGTCCGGGTCCTTCAGACAGTCCACGATGGTGTTGGTATGGCGCTGCACTGCCGCAATATCGTCCGTGACGACCTTGGACAGCGTGTTGAGTGCCACATATCGAATGTTGTTGTCACGGTTGAGCAGGAATCGCCCCAGAATGTTGATCGCAAGCACACGAAGTCCGCTGTCACTCTCGATCGTCATAATTGTCTGGACACACTCGTACAGAATGGCATTGCCCGCCGTCTTGGCCGTCTCTGTGTTTGTAGCCACTTGTGCCAGTACATCGTTCATGGCCTCGCTAGCCTCCTCGTTGTCCTTACCCAGTAGACGCAGCAGCTTCAGAATTGCCACTTGCAAGAACGGATCGGCAATGCCACTGACGTCGTACTCACTCGAGTATCCCATGGACAGCAAGTTACGCAGTAGCTTGACAAGCTTCGGCACCAGGCTACTGAACGTCTTCAAGTTCTCTGCATCCAGTAGAACCACCTCTGTGATCAGCTGGACACCTGCAAGTAACACACCGTGGTGCTTGGAACGCAGCAGTCCCAAGATCGATTCCGTAAAGTCTTCCACCAAGTCTGGCACCTTTGTGAACACCCGAACGGCTGCCAGCGCCGCTTTCTTGCGTAGATGTTCGTTGTCGCTGCGAAGATGACGATCCACATCCATCACCAAGTCACGCGCCATATCCGCCTGAAATACAGTAATAATGAGCTTTAAACTATTTTTTTCGCGATCTTAAACCCCCATAACAGCTTACCGAAGCAATGTTGCCTACTGCCGTGAGTGCCAACGCCACAGTGAAGTGGTTCTGGTTGTTCAGATCACTAAATATCAGGAAAAAAAAACACAATTTAGTCACCAATAATGGTCCACATGAAAACTCTACTCACTTTTTGACGGAGTTGGTGACGAGTGTGAGCACGTCCTCCTGGTCTGTGAGCAAGAGAATTAAACCCAAGTAGCCCATGCGCTTCTCCGCGAAGTAGGGGCTCGCAATGAGCTTGACGCACTCCATTTGACCGAAGTGCGACGGGTACCCGAGCATGTGGATGAAAAGCAGCTTGGCCACGTTGCGGTGGCGATACTGCTTGTCCTGATCCTTGAATTTTGTGCGGATCAGAGCGCTCTCCTTGGCAATCACGGCACGCTCCTCCGCCGCTGTTTTGCAGGCTCGCACGCCGCGGATCAAGTCGCGCAGCTTCTGGCTCATGGTTTACGAGATATCTTGGGTTCTACAGGACGAGTGGAGACCAAAGAAACCGTGTGGAGACAGCAGAGGACTGCAGAGATGGCACTTGCAGATATGTGGGGGGTCGAGGTGCCCGGAAGAGAGGGGGTGCGGCGAGGAGCTTTAGCTGGGGTTCCCCACGTGTGCAGCTCTGCGAGCTTTGGCAAGGGGGCGATAGTGGAGATATTGACCAATGGGAGGCGGTCTGCGGATATTGATAATTAAAAACGATGATTGGATCAAAATGAGAAAAATGTGACGTGTGAGGAAGTTGAAGTCGCCTCGATTTGCTTATGTACACTGCGCGATTACCAGGTCGCGCTTCAGTTGAGTAGCCTTACGCACGGCGTTTCAAGCTATGTAGCCGAAGCGCAGCAACTATCGGGATCAAAACTCTTAGCTCTGTGATAACCTTGTCTCTCAATATTGATACATAGTACTAATGCTTCATGGCAGCTGTATACACAAGCAAAACCGAGTCATTTATGCTGGTGGCCATGATAGCAACAATATCTCGAAATCGCGCGCTAGTTGGCAACTAGTGATTAGTAGTTACTGGTGTCCACGACTTCAATGACGCGCGCTCTTTATATCAATGTTTAGATGATTATGAATGGAGTCCATCGAACATCTATACAGTTTTGAATTAACCGCAGTGATGCTGCCGAGAGGGACTGTTGTCCTCCCTTTAATAGTCACTCGACATGGTGGCGATTGTTACCATTCACCTCATGATAAGCTCGAGCGAAACTCGTAAGGGTGGTCAATCTTCCGATGGAGATTGCGTTCCTCCGAGAGCTTGAGATTGTTCTTGGAGGAGCGCAATCTTCATCGTTCGAGCGCTGCAGGCGCGATTCGGATCTGCATGAGTACTGGATTTGAACCCATGTCTTTCAGTACATACATAAGAATATCTTTTGTATCGTGGAATGGACTAATTTTGCTGTGATCAGTTTTTGCTATTGTATCAAGTGGCCTATCTTTTTTTTTGTCAGTAACGACGGATAACGGAGGTACCAGAAACGATCCCGCGGGAGCGTTTCAAACAACCAAGACAAGAATTTGCTTCGGAAGACATGGTGGACCCCTATATCTCTACCATTAACCGCCTCCGTCAAGCCATTGGAGGTACCGGCGTTGCTGCTTGTGTCCTAGCTCTCCCTGTTGTCGGTGTAGCTGCACTCACGGCTCCTGTCCTTATGGCTGGAGTTGTGACTACTTCTGCCATTGGAACTGAAAGTGTGGCTGCTGTAGCTTCTGCCGCCGAAGCCTTTGTAGCTGGTGCCATTGGAACTGGAAGTGTGGCAGTTCCTGTCGTCGCAACTTGTGCCCTTGGGGCTAAAGCGGTTGTCGTGGGTGGTACTCTTGGTACTGTCGCCGTTGCCGCTATTGTGGTTGGCATTAGAGCTTCGGACAAGGATGTGTCCCAGGCTACTCAGGCTTCCAGAGAACGCATGCCGAACACCGAGACCACCGAAAACAAGAAGACCTCAGCCACGGTCAAAGTCGTATTCATGGGTATCGGCGCTACGGTTGGTGCCACAGTTGGTTATTTCTGGTGCGCGTCTGCGGCTGCCCCGACGGCAGCTTCTGCCATTGGGACTTGCAGTTGGTGCTGAAATAGTTTGGGCGACAGTATCGGCAGCAGTCACTGCCATCCCCGGTCTCTTAGGCTTCACGTCGAGTGGCGTTGCGAGCGGTTCCATCTCCATTAATGACCTAATGAAGCAGTTAGTAGCGTTAGCATTTCCACATACCGATAGTAGTAGTAAAATTAAAAAATAGTACCTTCACCGCGGCTGCTTCAAAAGTAGGAAAATGGACGATAGTAGCAGACGCACTCAACTTAGCCTTGGTCGTTGGGAAGCGCTCGGTGATGGAGTCAAACAAAGCTCGTACATCGGCTAACGTCACGTCCTCTAGCTGTAGCTTCAGAGTTACACTCTGGAAGACACGTAGATCTTTTAGAAGCGCCTCAATGCGTCGATGCATTGCCGCCTTGGGAATGAGGTCGAACACGGACTCTACATGCTTGATGTCGTCCCGAAAACGGACGTAGCGAGCTACCATCTCGAACGTGGAGCTCCAACGCGTCACGTTTGGCCTTAACGGCAAGAGGTGTGTGTGTTCGCGCAGAGCGGCACGGTTGTTGACCGTGCGCAAGGCCGCCATGAGTGCGCTGACTACCTCGATCTCAGCCTTGTAGCTTTCCTAATACGCGTTTACAGCCAAATTAAATCGGTGCGACGCCCAACCAATCAGGGGAACGTCGAGACGTGTCGCAGTTGCTTGGTTAGTCGAACAATTATCACCAATCAGAAATGCCATCTTCGACTCTGATAGGTGGAAAATCTCGCTGATTTTCTTGATGAAGGAGCCGTCAGGTCGCCTTCTTCCATTGGGGCGATAGCAAGCAGCACTTGCCTCATCTGATCGTCATACCAATACACAGCGTAAAGAGCCACGTAGTTCTCCAGATAGAACGTAGATGCATCATACATGTAGCCATACTGCCCTGACATCTCGGCAGTAATCTTAGCCTCGACAGCAGCAACAAGTAAAGTCATGTATCGCTTGGGCATCTTTGAGCAGACAGGCTGAAGTTTCGACATGCCTCTAGTGAGTGGATCATCGACCTCGCTTAACGGCATGTTACGGGTGACGACCCACTCGATCCATCGATACATGTTGGATGCGGTAGGGTTGACAAACCCAAAGGTCCTAAGCAAACCCGCCTGTCTGCTTTGATGAGACGTGTAGTCTTGAACGTAGCCGGGGTGCTTGTCCTTGAGATGGCTGATCATATTTGCGTAGCCACTTGAAGGGAGCTGCTTGCGCCGGGCACTACAGTAGTTGCAGACAAAATAGTGGTCTGTGTCAACAGCGAAAAAGAAGCGGCAAAGGTCGCTGTTGCGTGTAGTGCTCATTCTGAAGCGTTTTACAGTAGAGAGTGCAATTGGAACTGAGAGCTTAGAGCTTAAATTTTGTACGAAGGTTGCTGTCTAGATGGCTAAGCGTTGTGAAGCTCTGAGCCATCCAACTACGGTTATGAACCGTCGGCGATTGACTGAACCGTCCACGGCTAGTATAATACTTCTTGTAGTATCAATAGCAGTATATTGTGTCGTTGTGCAATAATATCACATAGTCATATATTTCAATAGTTAATAATTCCGTACAAAAAATATTAATACTATTGGTACGGAATAATTTTTTTCCGAGCCCTGTCGTGGAGGGCTCCAACATCATCGAAGCGGTGGAGGCTTTGATGGTGCTGAAGCCGGACTTCGTTCGAGCCGACGATGTGTCCACCGACGTCGTCCATGTGTCCGCCGAGATCGTCTCTGTGGATGAAGAAGATTTAGTGCAAATCTCAACGGAGCCGAAATTCAATGACGGAGTCGTAGTAGAATACATGTCGCCCGTTATCCCCATTGATGATTGCACTGCTGCGTTCGAGTTCAGCTTGCAACACTCGCTGGACGATTTCTGCAGGTGTACTGCCTTCTTTCAATTCAGCCGTAGTATCCACCAAATTAATACATTCTACTGCTACCATTCGGCCACTTGACGTGACACACAAAAGGAAAACCTTATCAGAGCGCTAGCAACCGAATGCAGCACCTGTCGCTCTTACCTACGTTCTTCTGTCTAGAGCCTTGTAGATGCCTCCAAGTCGCCCAAATGCAATTGTTTCTGCCGTCACTGGGAGCTTAAAAGCCCCGGCTTCATGAGCATCGTGTCCGCTATCGTCGTTCTGCATTTTAGTGCGACCGATCACCTTGAACAGTCGCTGTCACTCAATATCAGCCTGGCAAAGCAACGTCATGCCGAAGCCACATCGACATTAGACGGATCTACGTCGGTGCTGCCTGTTGCCAAAACCATAATGCAAGTGACCACAAGAAAATGCCAATGTTCTGCGCTGGGCCAATGTGGCTGGGCCTGTTCCCCACCTGTTCGCTTCAACTTGTTCGTGCTTCAGCTTGTCGACATGTTCGTGACGGACTCCGTCGACGGCATCGTGTCCTCCGGCGTGACCGCGGAGGATGTGTTATCGGTCATCGATGCGGTACAAGGCTCCGCGGAGCTCAACATATTGGTGTCCGACGTTGTGGTCACTTCGGCCGAATCTTTGGACGGAGTCGTCGTGGCTACTGACGTCGTGGCAGTGACAGAAGTGATTGCCTTGAGTGGTGAGGATCTGCCTATCGCCGTGTCCGTCCTTGATGCGGACGCGGCTACAAAGCAAGATCTACTCAACCGACTACGCAAATCTACCGTGTCAAAAGCATGCTTTGCATACTACGCGCTCACAGAGACGAGTTTTGCATCGAGATGATTCGGCTGCATTAAAAAATATTTTTTGATTTTTTTTTATGTCGCTTTACTAACATATTTATTTTCTCATTGTAGGTAAGTCCGTCCAAGTCAGCATTGACAACTCCTCGCTATTTGGAATGAGGACTCGGCATTCGCAGTTGGAGGTAGTGCCAACTTGACCAAGGCCGCGTGGACGCGGAATGACGAGTTTATTTTCCACGTCGAAGGACATGGCGGTAAGTACGTGGTTGTATTAAATTTATTTACTGTAGCGCTCACAAACGTTTTCTATCTATGTTTTGATATCATCAGACACTTAAATCTTCAACTTGGTGTCTTATACATCAAATTAACATACAAACTTGAAGTTTGAAACTTCCAATCATGATATAGGACGAACCAATCAGCATCCACTTCACGGGACCAAAACCAGACTGCGTCATATCTCGATTTTCAAAGTCGACGCAACATCCTTTCGCCATGTTGACCGTCAAGTCGCTCTCCTTGTCCACTGTTGGACGCCGCGCGCTCGGAGCCACACGTGGCATGGCTGGAGGCCGTGCCACCTTCAATTGGCGTGATCCGCTTATGCTGGAGGGCCAGCTGACGGACGAGGAGGCCATGATCCAGGTGCGTCTGGCCGGTCTCAGCTACGGTCATTGACGCATTTGTGACTGAGTTTGTGACTATTTCTCCGCAGAAATCGGCCAACGACTACTGCCAGGGCAAACTGCTACCGCGCATCGTGGAGGCGAACCGTAAGGGCAAGTTCGATCGCTCCATTATGAAGGAAATGGGTGAAATGGGCTTCCTGGGTCCCACGATCCAAGGCTACGGATGCGCTGGTGTGGGCTACGTGTCCTATGGCCTCATTGCGAACGCGGTGGAGCGTGTATGTAGCTGCTAGAAATTGATTTACTGTATTGAGATGGCTTAGCTGTGTGGGTTGTTGTGTGGCAGGTGGACAGCGCCTACAGATCCGCGATGAGTGTGCAGTCGTCTCTGGTGATGCACCCGATCAACACATTCGGATCCGACGAGCAGAAGGAGAAGGTATGTGGCAATTTATCTGTTTTGCTAGTTAGAACTGCAGCCTCACATGTGTATTGCATCATGGCAGTACCTCCCGCGTCTTGCCACTGGTGAACTCATTGGCTGCTTCGGCTTGACGGAGCCGAACCACGGATCTGACCCTGGATCGTGAGTAGTCGCTGACTGATGCACAGTACATTTGCGTATCTAACTGTGTATATTATTCCTCTTTAAAGGATGGAGACGCGTGCTAGGCTCAAGGGAGACAAGTACATTCTCAACGGTTCCAAGAATTGGATCACAAACGCTCCTATCGCCGACGTGTTCCTCGTCTGGGCCAAGGACGACGAGGGTGACATCCGCGGTTTCATTCTAGAGAAGGTGCCCATGAATACTTCGTTGGTTAGCATTTCTGATGACCCACATAGTTTGTATACACCTCCAGGACTTCCCTGGTCTGTCAGCTCCCTACATTGAAGGCAAGGCGACATTGATGGCATCTGCTACTGGCATGATCTTCCTGGAAGATGTCGAAGTTCCCAAGGAAAATATGCTTCCTAAGGTGAAAGGCCTCAAGGTACGACACAATAGCCCATTGTTTCAGCATATTCTACATTCGAACTAACTCTGGTGATATATTACAGGGTCCCTTCACGTGTCTGAACAGTGCTCGTTACGGAATTTCCTGGGGGGCCCTCGGTGCAGCATGTACGGGTTTTATTCAAAATCCTTATCCAAGTGCTCCTACTAACGTCGTGTTTCTCTCAACGTTGAAACAGACGCCTGCATGGACATCGCCCGTCAGTACACTCTTGACCGCAACCAATTCGGCGCTCCACTCGCAGCGTACGTGTGTGGGATCTTTACATGCTGGCCAACCCCTGTACCTCTAATAATATGCACATGCATTTTATGAACAGCAATCAGCTAATCCAGAAGAAGTTGGCAGATATGAACACGGAGATCGCGATCGGTCTTCAGGGATGCCTACAAGTTGGTCGGCTGCTTGACGAAGGCAAGGCGCCAGTGGAACTGATCTCAATGGTCAAGCGTAACTCGTGTGGCAAAGCAATCGAGATCGCTCGCAACGCTCGTGACATGCTTGGCGGCAACGGCGTCTCGGACGAATACCACATCATCCGCCACGTCGTCAACCTGGAGGCTGTCAACACATACGAGGGAACCCATGACGTGCACGCTCTCATCCTTGGGCGTGCCATCACAGGCCTGCCTGCTTTCGTGCCTCGCATGGCTCCATAGACAACTGGAGGTTCCAAGTTGGACAGACAACAGAACTGACAATACACGTACTTGTTGAAATGGTCAACCGATAAGAGCCTACTTTTTGGTCACTAATTAGTTGAAGCCGTACTCCTGACGCGCTCGCTTGACAACGCCAATGAGGAATCCGCTCTTGTTGCGGACATTGGAGAGATTGGCACCAGCAAACCGAGTGAGAACTTGGTTCGCTAGTGGCTCGGAAAGTTGTCCCAGTACTTCGTAGCACTTGCCACCAAGCTCTTCTAACGATGACAGTGTACGATTCGCCACCAACGAGTGAACGTGGTTCTGCACCGACATTGGGAGTGCAGTAAACGACTGCATTCCAATAGGTGCACGTCCACCGACCTGGGGAGGTCCACGTACTGCTCCGCCATATTGAGGCGGCCCCTGAGGCGCTGGTTGTCGACGACGCGGGTCCCGCGGATCCTGTGGGGCCTCGTAGGGCCGTTCATACAGTGCAGGTCCAGGACCTGCATTCATGGGGGCTGGTTGGCCACGGTAGCCGCCGGTATTTGCTCCGGTGTTGTTCAAACGCCCGCCTTGAGGGGGTCCTCCAAGAACAGAACCATCTTGAGCTCCATAACCTCGAGACATCGCAGAAGGAGCTTGTCCTCGAGGAGAAGGCACTTGCGGTCGGTGATGTTTTTCAGAGGCAATCGCCTTCTCGTTTACACGGTTGATAATTCCCACCAGAAAGCCTTGTAAGTTCTCCACTTGTGACAGATCCACGTTGCTGAAATTCTCGACGGCTTGTAGTGCTACAGGCTCGGGCAGATGCAACAACCGCGTGATCACGTTATCGTTCAGCGGCTCCTGTAGTCTTCCTTCACGGCGCATGCTGTCGACTACAGCTTTCACTGGAGGTGGCAGACGTTCGTACAAGTTATTCGACGCCGCAGCATGAGGAGCGCTCGGTTGATT
>NW_008648988.1:498780-525607 GCF_000247585.1 Phytophthora nicotianae INRA-310 | reverse complement strand
TGGGGTTCATCACTAGCTTTCCTCTTCGCTGGAATCATGGTAGACTGTTCGCTAGCAGTGGGGTTGGACGATGTATGATCCACTTCCATTGCTACAGGTTCCTCAGCTGCGGGTGTCATGGACGGATGATCAGGGTCGTATTCTTCCTGTTCCGTAGATGGCCGGTGGGTAAAGCCTGGTGCATTGCTTGCAACTGGAGTTCCAGCAGGAGACGGATTGGCTGGGTCATACTCGTCCTCGCCGTGAGGTACAGGATCCACTATCAAGGAAGGAGCCGACGGGTCGTATTCACTCTCATCGTGTGTTGGTGGAGACGACGCACTGTTGTCTCCTACACTCATCACAGACGAATCTTTCCCAGCTTCTTGCTCTTCATTCCCAGCAGCATTTGCTGTCGCATCTGCAGAGTCTTGTGCCGCTGACGCTTCCTCCTGGCAAGCTCCGGAAGTAGCTTCATCATTCGCTATAGACGCTTCAGTCATGTTTACTTCTTGAGTCGTTATGTTCGCTGGGTCGTTGTTAACCGTGTCCTTCTCTTCTGAAGTTTCGTCCTCTTGCTGTGAAGCAGTAGCAGGATCCGAAGCCGTCGGGTCCGCCATCACTTCGTCGTGTTGCTCCTGATGCTCACCGGCAGTCAAGTCACCATTATCTGCAGTATCATCTTCTTTCCTTGCAGCATCTCCCGCCTCAACTTGCTGCTGGGACACGTTGTCATCCAATTGTTTATCGGTGTCCGTTTCCATCTCTTGTACCGTGTTGATTTCCTCTTGAACAGTGGAAACGTCGGTACCAACGGGAGTACCGACCAGCGGAGCGTCTGGTTCTTGCACTAATTCGTTCGGTGCATCGACCACCGTGTCAGTGGCGGTGTTTGCCGCGGGCGCGTCGTGCTCCATGCTACTACAGCAGCCGATCCCAAGCAATTTTGAAGGTCCCATAGCCAGCAACACGTGTGTACCACACAAAATAACCTGATTGGATGAAAAGAGAGCCATCTCCAATGAAACGGCGTATAATTCTCAAGCATGGAGAAGCTTACAGCGCCACTACTACCAGGCTTATTAGACGGACCCGGAGCCGTGAAGGAGAATAATAATGCTTCGAGTATCCCAAGGTTCTTCTTCCCTCGCAAACGGACGCCATTCACGTGCGGAGAGCACATACGACGAGGGAGGGTAGCAGCTAAGCTGGATGCTGTCATCCTTACCAGTACCGAATTCTCTCGACTAGTAGAGCATATCTGCTCGTTTGCCTGTATTGAATTTGCTTTTTATTGCAAGTCTAGCTGCTGCTCTTTGTATATGTTTCTCATGTCGATTCATTTGCGTTCTAACCAGGCGATCCCGATCTGTCGCTGTATCTAAAGCGAGAGATAAAGCAAAGAACCAAGAAGACTGGAATCGTTGAGATCGATCGCATGCTCGACGCACAAATGACACTTATGCTCTCATACGAAGACTATCAATCTCTTTCAAAGGGTTCTCGGTGTGGTATATTGTCTCTGCGTGCGAAGTCGGGGATCCTGCTGACAGCTCAACGCTTCCTTATGGTACAAAGCGCCTTTGTCTTGGACGACTACTGTTTACTCGGTTGATCATTTTACGATAAATCTGTAGTTTCCGCAGGACACACAGGGGAGAATAAGTGGGTATATGCTCCTTGAGTACCTTCACCAGCTGCAGTTATCCCTACGCATAGCCCGATTCGTTCTGGAACGCGTTACTCATGAAGGCTCAGATAAAGACGAAGTGCTGTCGGAGCAAGCGTACATGACTCTTATAACCGAAACAATTCAAGTCTCGAGACAACCATTAGGGCTCCAAGACGACACTGATTTCCAGCAATACTATGAACTTATCTGTGCGCGCATGCTGCTCTTGCCACACGGATTGCAGCAAATTCGTACGCATGGACTATCGATCCACCAAGTGGTGACATGCAGTCGCTTTGCTGAATTCTTTAGACTAATGGATGGCTCTCTGCGTGAGCGATACGATATGCAGAGTAATGCATTCCACCCTACTCGAATTCGGAATGTACACCGGCAGTATCTCCAGCTAGACCGCGACGGCAATGGCATGCTTAGTATGACTGAGCTGCAAGACTACGGCAAAAAGCGTGCCTTTAACCCCACAGGCAGTGAGCCTACTCACGATCTAACGGGTGCCTTCGTGACCCAAGTGTTTGCGGAAGTACCAACGTTTAACCATGAGATGGACTATCATGCGTATCTGGATTTTACTTTGCTTATGAGCGACAATGTATCCCCTGCTGCACTTCGAGTAAGTCGCAGAGTTAGAGCATGTTGATATTCTTTTGACCGATGGTTGTGTTTTTAGTTCTTTTGGAATGTACTCGATTTTCATAAGCAAGGTTTTCTGGACGCCTTCACTCTCGACTTTTTCCTCCGAAGTCTACTCGAGAAAATTTATGCGCACGAAGGAAAGAAGGACGCGCCAAGCATAGATCGTCTGCGCGTATGTACTCGACTTGCAGGACTTTAGATATTGTAGTACTAGTATTTAATGATCTTTTGTTGTAGACGCAGGTATTTGACGCGGTGGCCCCAGTGCATCCGGCCAGGATCACGTTGCAAGATCTCCAGCGATGCAAGCTCGGACACAATGTCGTTCGGTAGGATAACTAATTGCATTCAGCTCTTAAGGAGGTGGAAGAACTCTCACATGATTGCTCTTGTCAGGCTTGTTACCGATTACGTCGCTTACCGAACATACGAAGACAACGGAGGTCGTTTCCTATGACTTGAGCGAAGCCAAATACCTATTGATATCTATTAGGACAGATGAATGCAGCTCAGCTCTGGTCATCACTACGGTAGCTTTGCTTTGCGTCACTAGTTTGTGTACGTGCCCAACAAAAAAGAGAGCGCATTGAGCGTAGAGAATACTGTAGTATCTTTACGTGATGCACTTAAGCCAGCAGGTTCTCGCCGTTGTAGTGGAAGAGGCAGACGCTGCCGGTAAACATGGCGACGCTAACCAGAAGCTGCTGGTGCTTGGTGGCAAAGGCACTTGCACGGTCATAGGAGCTCTGGTACCACGACTTGCGCTGCACAGGCACAGCACCGGCGCCAAAGCGGCCGCCAAGGAGGTTGGACTTGGGCTTAGAGATGCTGGACGCGTTCATCTGACGCTGGCTCGCATTCAGACGCTCGTACTTGGTACGCAGACTAGCAGCCTCACGCTCCAGAACCTGCAACGCAGCCTCAGCCTCTTGCTTCTTCTTGGACAGAGCCACAACCGAAATGCTAAGCTTCTCGGCTTCAGACAGCGTAAAGCTAGCCTTCACGTGGAAACGGCTACCGACCGGCTTGGGTTCCTCAACCTTCTCGACTTCAACCTTCTCGACTTCAACCTTCTCGACTTCAACCTTCTCGTCTTCCTCAACCTTCTCATCCTCCTCAGCCTTCTCGTCCTCCTCAGCCTTCTCGTCCTCGGTCTTTTCAGACGCCTCAGTCTCCCCGTCCGCCTCAGTCTCCTCAGTCTTTTCAGTCTTTTCCGTCTTCTCATCCTTCTCAGCCTCATCGGTCTTCTCGGTTTCCTCGGTCTCTTCAGCCTTCTCTGCGGCAACCTCCTCTTCAACAGCTTCCTTCACCGCTTCCTCCACCAGCTCCGTGATGGTGGTAGGTTCCTCCACCTCTTCTTCGTCGGCAGTGGTGTACCATTTGTCCAACACGTTGTCCTGGAACAGCGATGTGATGGGGAACTCAATCTCCTTCACGGGTTCAGGCTCCTCATCGTCTTCCGACGCAGGCGCAGCGACAGTGATGATCACAACCGCCTCGCGCGACTGCACCGGATCGAACACGAACGTAGCGGGGAACGTCAGCGCCGTCGATTCCTCATCCTCTTCCGTCTTAGCAGCAGCATTCCAAGCCACGGTGCGCACAGCCGGTTCCTTCTCCTTCTTGACGCGCTTCTTAATGATAGTACGCGTGATTTTGGTGGTCGTCTTGAGCTTGCGCGGCGTACTCTCGCCGTCCTCTTCGGGCACCTGACCGTCCTCCACGACGTGGCCGTGTTCATCGGTAACCACAACGTCCTTCTTCTCCACGACTTCCTCCACAGTCTCATACTCATCATCCTCGTACTCCGGGTCGAGGGACACGGTGATGGTGGCGTTGGGCACGGGTTCCTCGCCCTCCACACCGAGCAACGAGACCTCCAGGCGTCCCACGCTCTTAGCGGCAGCCTTTACCTCATCAGAGAGCTCTTCTTCGCCCTCAGGGGCCTCGGAAAGAGCCGTGATCTGCTGGAACACAGCGGCAATCTGCTCGTCCAGCAGCTTCACCTCGTCCACCTTGGCCGTAACGTTGCGACGGCATTCGAGATACTGCTGCGACGCACGCTGCACCATGGCAGCCACTGCGGCCGAAGAGGATGTGGAAGCCATTGTGAAGGGGCAAGATATACACAGAGAAAGCGCCGCGATATATGCGGCTGCGAAGCTTGCTGGGGGTCTCGGCGTAATGCGTGGCGAGGAAAAGCTGCCTTGACAGAAGGTGTGTGCCACATCAAATCGAACTTTACAGTGATGATACGGCACGAGAACTTCACACCAAGTTGGTTTTCCGACATGAGTCGAACGTTCCAACACGAGTTGGCAAAAAAAAGTAAATTACCACTGGTGTTTCAGCGTGCTGATCAGACTGATCATCAGTGGCCGCTTGCATTGCTTGCAAGTTGCATTCAGTATCTCAGAAACCCAGAGCAGCTCCGATGTAATCGTGGACGAAGTCGTCATCATTGTCCTGAACATTCATGATGTCTTGTTGAAGTGTCCAGGTTTCGACACTGCGAACACCAAGTTTATCGGAGCTGAGAAGGCTTTGAGAAGACCTGCTGCCGTCAGCTCCGGCGACTTCGGTTGACCGGTTTGGAGCTTGTCTTTTACACGGTAAAGGTTCGATGCGTGAACATCTCGACGAGGAAACATGAGACCGTCGATACAATTCAGTGCTCACTCACCTCGATGGCTCCGTGTCGTGCGCGTTAAGGCTCGCTTCAACTGTCCTCCCACTGGCCGCACGTCGGTCGATGGCAGAGCTTGCGCGATGGGCAATGGAAACTGCAGCGGACACATCCAGTACTCCTTGCTTCAATTCAACATCACGCACAATAGTATTAAATTAATAGACTCCGCAGCACGCACGGGTATTCTTCCATACACTCAATCGGTTGTCTAATAGCTGAGAAGAAGAGCGCGCCGTCCGATTTCCGCCGTCTCCATCTTGTTCCATCCAAAATGGGCAAGCATCGCCTTTTCCTCTTGAATTCTCACAAGCACACAATTATCGCGACAACATGAAGGAGCCCTGTGTCGACACGGATGACGCATGGAGCCAGCCATTGAGTTGCTCCAGAGCCTCGTCCTCCTGGATACTCGGAGTGTAGCCGCTGTCGATGAAGCGTCCCGTGTTGGTGAGGTTGGACTGCGGGTTGAACGAACCAAAGTTCGTCTCGAGGCTCACGCGGTCCGAATACTGGGACACACGCGTGGACGAGACGGAGCTTGAGCCCATAATGAACGAGTCGTTGGTGCTGCAGCTGCTTCGCATACTAGCGCTCCGGTTGGACGACATGATGGCAGCAGCGGGTGGGGCGGGGGGCCCGCTGCGGCCGTAGAACTGGAATGAGACACCAGGCTCCTCCTTGTGTTGTGGGAGGGTGTTCATCTTAATACTCTTGTTGCTCTGTGCACGCGACCGTCTCCGGTTGCGCGGCACGATCTGCTTCTGCTGCTGACGGTGTGGCAGCGAGACGGGGATGTTTTCTTCTGTGTAGAGGATGTATTCTCCCGTTACGACTTCCTTGATAGGCGGCTGCATGTTCTTGTCTCCATTGTGTCTTGCCTTGGACATCATACGTCCAGAGTACTTGCGGACGAGGGCGGTAGGAGGCACGTCGGCTGAGCCTGCGACCTTGGAGTTCCCGTGGCCAACGCTACGTTGTTTTTTGTTCTGGCCGTGAGTGCGGAACTGATTCTCCGTCTTCTGGTCCATACGGGGTGTCAGGAGCTCGCCATTGCCGTCCGTGCTGTTGACAGGCGGCCCTGTCTGGTAGTAGTAGTCTGTCGGGTTCACTTCACCGTCGATAAAGGACCCAGCGCCACGCATGACGACTGTAGATCCGCTGAGGCTGCTAGCCGGGCCCGTGCCAGCCGTGCTGCTGGCGAACATGGTGCTATTGGACGTCATCATGGTGTCGCTCACGTGGCTGAAGTTGCGCGCGCCGAACTTATTCTTACGCTCCTCGAGGAAGAAAATGTGCTCGAGCGCTAGTGACGGCCGGCGGCACAGGCACTTGGAGCCGCGCACGCCGCAGGTCCTACATCTGCGCAGCCAATTGAACTTGAAGAGACTGAACCATGCAATGATCCCCATGGACCGAAAGCTCCGCTCTTGTTGTCCGCTGCGGGCGAGAAAGCAGCAATGAACCACGTGCAAGGACTCTCAGTGGGCAGAGGGCCGATCTTGTTTCGCTCTCGTCCTACCGTACTCCTTCCTGCGTGGTAAGCTGCGCCTCTGCTGGGCCTCAACTTGCTCTTCTCGGATGGGGCCTTTTGCTGCTGACCTTGACCGAGGGAATCGCAGACTGAGAGGGGAAGCCAGCCAGTCCATAGAGACGGCGAGTCAGTGACTCGTTCGATCGACAAAATGCGCCCATCTTTGGAAAAACTTACAAAGACCAGCCGAACGAGCGGTCACGGACATCAGTGCAAGTGTCGTCGGAACCTTAACGTTAATTTACATGTAAAGCTGTGGCGTAAATTGTCACCCACCACGCGGTGTACATGTGCACTGCAAATAGCAGGTCGATGCATGTTTCCTTAGTGGCGGCGTTCATGCTGGCAGGTATCATACTCGAAATTTAGACTCAAGAGTGAATATTACAACTTGTTTTGTGAGTACAAGTCCATTGCCCAGCGCACGTGCCTTCCCGCGCGCACTCACTTGCGCGATGTGGAAAACAGCTTGAAAAGCGATGGAAATATACAAAAACCAAGTCAAATGGCTGCGTGGAGAGGCTCAATTTGAAGCTGCCATTTGCTAGCTGCGATGACGAGCTCCACAGCGACTGCGATTTCCCCACAGCTGCGCCGCGTTGGCGTCGTGACTGCCAGACGGATGGAACAAGCAGTAAACGCGTCCTACCTTCGAAAGCTCAGGCCACCGTTCTCTTCGTAGCAAGTCGGAAATTCTGCCAGGAATCCGGAACCCGAGATCGAGGTCTTTGATCGGAGTGTGCTATGCCTAAGGGCAACGTATCCAGGTGTAGTGCTTCTATGCAGGCAACACCGACGGCTATCGCTGGCCTGCAATGCCGAAGAGCGCTCTTATTTTCCCCGGTTCGAACGAAATCGTTGTCCATTGGGCAATGCCCAAGTTGAAGAGTTCCCGCAGAAGTGACGTGGACTGTCCTGCCACTCGCACAGCAGCCATCCGCACTGCGAGTTCGATAGGCAGCGTTCGTGCCTGCCCAGCGAAATGGGCGCTTCGCTGTGAATCGCTGCGGGCGAGCCAGAGCGGACCAAAAGAAGTGCTCGTGTGGACGCAGCACCGAATCTCGCTTGCTTTTCTTGAGGTGCGTCCTTCGTCCCAAGCAGAGCAAGCCGCCCGGGAAAGCTTGGGTTCCGCCGTGACGGAAGAGTGCACCCCGGGATAAATTGGATGGCCTCGTCACGTGAGCTCCGTACAGCTCGGATGTGGATACAACAGCAACTTGGTGCCGCGTGGCGCTTTGGTTGCACAAAGTACAAGTTAATCCATGTTGCATGGTGCAACATGCACCATAACTTTTGTCAATTTGGACTCACTGATGAAAAATCCTTGCAGATTTTTTCATTCACCCGTGGCCACCTCCCTATTGACAAGAGCTGCCGCCTGAATTTTGTGTACGGTTAGTATGTGGCTGACGCACACGAGCCTATTGCATCTGCAAACGCGTACAGTACTGTGTGACCAACATGCGCTTCAATTGTCCTGTGGTCCTTTCCGTGTGAAGGCACAATTCAACGGCGGTGACTCAACGTCCGATTGTTTGCGCTCTTGACAAACTCGAAGTGATCTTGTCCACACCATTGCCAGGTTACCTACGCCCTGTAGCTGCCCGTTCAAATTTCGGTGCAGCATGCAACGCGCGACTTGCAAAGTTTTAGACGCAAGTCTTCCTCCGTTCCAGCCGCCACGTCACACCTACAAGCGCACACAGCGAGACCAAACGACCTGCAAAAGATTGCGGCGAGGATTCATCGCCGGACAACAATCGTCCGGCTCGTAGTCTCGACGTCGTATCGACTTTCCATCTTCGTCACTGCTGCGATTTCCATGCGCCGCTTGGAAAATTCGAGTTCTTGCTGACGCTTCTGACGCTCTTGTTGCTCATTTCCAGATCCTCTTGCAGCTTGCTCGTCCAATTTCACGGCATTCAGACGTTCAGCGCCCGCCAACGCCTCCATATACGTTCGCAGTACAATTTGAGCATTCTTCCCTCCAGTCGTGGGTTCCAACAGGTCGTAAGATGAATGGGTTGCTTCCCACTCATCTTTGAGCACAGCAAGTAATCTTGCGATACTGGATGGGAAGCAGAATCCAAAGATCTCGATCCGAAAGAGTGTTGCAGATCTCGAAGACTGGTCTTCAGATACTGATTCGATCACTGGAGCACCGACTCGACCAAACGATGTGACCTGCAAACTTTTAATGGAAGCGCTCGCGAACGGATACAACGCATACAACACTGGCACGTCTTGATTCGACATGGCTGATAATGAAAATGACAGGTCAGATATTGCAGAACCAAGCAGACGCAAACAAACACTTACGCGCACGATTGATGAGGAACTCGTACAGTCCGTGGACAGCGTCGTGGCCGTGGAAGAGAAGCAATGAGTCGGCTCCGTGCATATTATCTGGAGCAACGGTAGTGCGAGTCATGATCGTGTCACCGTTCTGCTCCGTGTTTCTTTTGCTGGTTGCCTCGAGTTCTTCTTTGAGCAAGTGGAACTCGCCAGCCTCGCGCTGCGTTTGATTTGCTTTAATGTACGGCATCGTGTATTCCACATTGAGGTGGTGTAGTACCTTGCGGATTCTTGCACTTGACTGCGACATCACAGCCCGGAGATGACAGTTCTTCGTACGTTTACGGGCTTTTTTAGTTGGACTTTCAGAAGATTTTGTTCCTTCGTCATGCTGTCGACATAGGTTGATAATTGACGAATCGTTCCCTGTTGCATCTTGGTTGTCGATGTCATGGAGAAAGTAAACTACAAACTCGCTTGAGTGAAGGTAGAATGAGCCATCCCGTGTGCCACCAACGCTGCTAGACTGCCGGCGGAAATTCATGTAGACGTCGCGAAATGACTGCTGCCACGTATTCCAGCGTGCTGTGAAAAATGCTTTTTCATCTCGCATGTGTTCACCTTTGGGGCCTCCCAGTAATGGCTCACTTGTAGCTGCAGCCGCTCGGTTGATCAGAACGGATGCTGGCACTGGGTCTGCAGGGTGTACGAAGTAATGCAACGCTTGCTGCCATCGCACTGCTGTGCTTTGAGAAGCTGATTGCTGCGCAATATTATCACCACCAGATATGAAGTTCTGCAGTGCTTGTTGCTTGATTTTTGAACTGGCAGCATCACATCATATTTGTCAGAACGAGCCACATTATAACGAAGGATTCCAATTGTGAGCGTCACGTACGTAACGCGCTGAAAAGGATACGGGAACGCAGTAAGAATTGACAGTTTTGTCTTGGGCACAATGTCCAGTGGCAACTCTGCAACCTGATTTCACAAATTGAGCAACACGTTTCCTGACACCCATCTGGTCACTTACCTGGAAGGTGTTCGGGACGTTTGCACCTGGAACAAGCCGCCGGTTGTGTGCACGTTGATTCAGCAGTGACGAGTTATAAAGCGAATGCAAGCGTGTTGACGCAGTAGCGGTTGGCGTCTTCTCTTGAGGTGAGTTTTGGGGAGTCGACTCTGATTGAGATGCCTTCATCATTTCTTTTGCCGGCGAACCCTCATCTGAAGTAGCCTTGCGAGAAACTTCGTTCGATCTTTCTTCCTCTTTAGGCTCGTCGGTTGTCTCTGTTTTGCCAGGAGATCTTGATAAATAACGACGTTAGAGATTTTACGTCTTAGCAGCATTTCTTCTGTCTAAATTGTACCTGGCAGATGCTGACGGTGATTGAGGTAAAGAGGCCGCTCCCGACGCCACCCGCGCCTTCTTTTCAGCCGAAACTTGCAACTTCGCGGCTCGACGGCGTTTCTACAAGCGCCCACCGATCGTCCATCAATCGGTCGATCTTCCAGCAGCATCCTTAATCACCAAAAATGCCGTCACGTACCCGCAGCTCCATCGGCAAGAGCCTCTTGGCCTTGCTCACATTGCGCTTACTAGGACTAGGCGTTCCATTTGTCGCGGGCTCTTTGTTGGGCTCCTGTGCGCCCCCACCTTCACTAGTCATTACCGCGCTGGACAATGGAGCTCTTCGTGGGATAATATCGATTCTGGAAGGTTATCAAACAGCTTTATATATTCTCACAGGAAATTGCAGTGAAGCCATTCATACGTCTTATTCGACCAGGACCAGCAATAATGGTGAATTCAGGCCACGCCGTGATCCTGTTCTACAAGTACGTGGAGGTGGAGACTCCGCTGGAGCTCAAGCAGGAGCAGCAGCAGCTTTGTGAGCGTTTGGGACTCGTAGGCCGCATTCTCATCAGCGAGGAAGGCATTAACGCCACGCTCTCGAGTCCTTCACGTGCCAAGATCGATGAGTACATCGCATTCCTATGCACGCATAAGGTGTTCGCCATGCGTCCTGAGGACTTCAAGCACAGCTCTCACGAGCATGAGGAGCCGCCTTTCGTGGGCCTTATCATCAAACACGTTAAGGAGATCGTGTCCACGGGCGGCATCGTCGCTCGCCCCGACATGACAGCGTCCGACGAAGACCGGGGATACCTGACTCCTCAACAATTCCACGAGGCGATGTGCCAGGCAGTGAAGGACAAGGAGGGTACCGTGGTTTTAGATGTACGGGCACACAAGGAATTTCTAGTTGGTTTGTCATCTTCATCATGCAGTATATTTCTTTTCGTAGGGTTCTAATTGTCGTTTTTCACAGGTCACTTTGAAAACGCGGTGGATCCTAAAGTCAAGAACTTCTCCGAGTACTACGCATTCTTGCAGAACCGTGTAGACGAGATGAAGGACAAAAAGGTCTTGATGTATTGCACAGGCGGCATTCGTTGCGAAAAAGCGTCCAACTTCCTGCGCAATCAGGGCGTGAACGATGTCCACCACCTCAAGGGCGGCATTCACAAGTACCTTGAAGCGTACCAAGACGGAGGCTTCTTTCGTGGCAAGAACTTTGTCTTTGACAAGCGGTATGCTGTTAAGCTCATGGCTACAACTTAATGCGAGTTTAACGATAACTTGTATGTGCTCTGTAGAGTTTTGATGGGAGCACAAAACAGCAACGAAATTGTCGGGAAATGCATCGAGTGCCAGGAGCCGTTCGACGAATTCAGTGGGCGTAAGGTGTGCACTGTATGCCGCGACTTGGTGCTTGTATGTGATAGCTGCTACTACACTCGTCATGGCGAGGTGCACTGCACGGACCACCAGTACCTCAAGCGCTGCTACGTCACGTTCCTGCAGTACATGCCACGCTCTGAGCTACTCGAGCAGCAGAGGGCACTCGAGAAGATCCTCGCTGAGTTTCTGGAGGACAAGTCCAGCAGCAAGAACAAGCGTCGCTCCATCCGCAACCAGCTCAATAAGATCGCAACTCGCTTTGAAGCCATCGACGCCGACCCGGAGGCTGCAGCAGCGACACTGGCGCTGGACCCGCGTCCCATCCACTGCCGCACTTGTGGTCTGGCCACGTGCATGGGCAACTGCTGGGGCTTCTGGAGCGACGAAGTGCTGACTCCTCCTCAGAACTGAGTATTACAGGATCAGGTATCCGAAATGTAGCCATTTTCCGTTGTTGACTTCAACTTTTTCTTTTTGAGTGCGGAATCGAAAATGCCTGACAAGAGCACGCCAAGGCGGAAGCGCGGGGCCCCTGTATCCTCTGGACCTAAGAAGAAGCAGTCGGTGGCAGCAAAGAAGAAGCATGTGCGGGAGTTGGCTAAGGCGGGGAAGTGGACTGAGGTGCGGGGACGACAGAGCAGTGATAAACGACCTAAAACTCAAAAGCCATGCTGTGTGGTTTTTCGTATAGATTGAAAAAATGTATGGGAAAAGGCTCCTGGTCAAGGCAAAAGCGTGTATGTATTTCGAATGAATGTTGCCAAGGGTGTAAACTAACTACTAAATGGTTCAGATGCGGAGAAGAACCGCATGGGCAAGACTCCACAAGAGACTGCTCGTGAGATCTTAATGAAGAATGGATTGCTGTCGTCAGCTTCACAAGCAAATACTACACCTACTGCGTTAGAGAATCAGCAAGAAGAGTCTGGAACTCGAGTGAACGTGCCACGGGTTAATACTTCATTACGGCCTAGCTCGCCCAACCCATTGACAAAGGAACAGCAAGAGCTGGTCGAGAAGAGACGACAAGAAGCTCTGGAACGACGTCGACTGCCCACCTCTCCGCCAGGAACACTGACGAAGGAACAGCAAGAACGTATAGAGAAAAGAAGACGCGAAGCTCTCGAAAAACGACGCCGTGTCCAGAACTCTGGAATGAATCGTGTCCAACCTCCTGCTGTCATTCAACCCGATCCAGCACATACTTCGCGATACGGTTTGCTGCCTTCGGTTGCTCCACTGCGCCATCAACAACCACCTCAAGTCTCGCGGATAGAGGCAAGCAGACCAACTTCAAATACAACTCATCGCGTCGTTACTCCCGACAACCTCCCAACAACAACAACAAACCAAGCAGTCGAAATCGAACCAGCACGACCAGATTACTTTTGGAACGACTTCGAGGCCGCTGCAGAGATTGTTCAATGGGAACATGAGCACATGGCAGAGGCAGCACTGGTGCAACCTCCAGCAAAGACTCCCAGAGATTTCAACCGACAAGTGGACGCTCTTCAACATTCGCAGCACATCCAGTACGAGAAACCTAGAACTCGGACACCTCCAGGCTCAGGCATCCCATCAATCTCGCAGGAATTGGCTGCAGCAGCAGAAATTATCCAATGGGAGAAGGAGCACGAAATTGTTCCGGATGTACCAGGTACGAAATCCCTATGCTTTACCTCGAGATGACGAACAGAACATTATGATGCTTTTCTATACAGCTCCTTGTCGACTGGGCGAGAACTCAGACAACGATCCTGAGTTTGATGCACCTCAATTTCAACTACTGCCTGTACAAGTCATTGACGATGTCGACCACGAGCGAAATGCCATCAAACCGGTACATCTTCAAAGGGGCAGCGCACAACCTGGGCTGAAGCTACCAAACAACGATCCTCAATTGAAATCCAGATCACACCGCAAGCGCCCACTGGTAACATCACCGCCACCAGGTCAGCTTTATTGCCTTTTGCGCTTAACCATAGTAGTTCTACAAGACTAACAACTTATCCTATCTTACCTACTGCTAACCTACTCTACCTAATTGCATTTGTCAGCTCTGCCACATAACAGTGCCGTATCCAGCACAGCGGCAAAATGTCCCGGTGGGAAAAACAAGAGCCACTCCACTTCACCTCGTTCATCTGAAAATCAGCGTGATCGAACGGCGGAATTCCTGTACGTCGTTTCTTCTGGGCATCGATGCGATAATAGTTATAACTGTAGTCCACTTATCTTTTGCAGCGACAAACATCTCTTGGAAAACAAGCTCGAGCTCCCGGTTCTTGAATTTCTCGATATGATGCTCGCGTAAGCACAACGCTGCCTGACCACGGCGTAGCGACATTTATCTGTTTGCTTCAGCTCGAACCTGTTATCCTGACCGAATGAGGTTGGAATAGAAGACCCCTCACTCGTACTTTCGGCAGACAGGGTCAGCATAGACCAAGTGGTTTGCCCACATCACCAAATCGTTTTCCTCTGACGAGAACGGAAGGACTAACCCAATGCTGTTGAAGTTCTTGGCGCTGTCGTACTCCACATTCAAATACTTCTCCATTTGCTCCAGTAACACAAACCACAGCGATCGGGTTGGTGCAGTTGCCTCCTCTTGTTTCCGCTGCCGTTCGTTGTTGTACAGGAAGTTGCCATACAGTCCCGAGAAAATACTTTCGTAAAGTGCAGAAAGAAGCGCTTCATTGAACTCGAACGCCCACGGTTGTTGACGCCAAATCTGCCACAATGCATCCAGCCACTGAATGAACACGGGAGACTGTTCCTCGAGCTCTTGCTGGCCTGGACCTTCGCCATGTCCATAGCGGTATCGAAAGAGATGTCCGAACGAGCACCACTCCTTCTCGATTAAACACAGTAATCCACGGACAGTGCGGTAGTATGGATCCAACAAGAGCTGCACCATGGCTGTCAGTTGTGGCGTACGGTCCCATCCGTCACTACAGTGAATCATCACCGAGTTGCCCTGACTGAGATATCGACAGATCTCCTGCGACGTCGAGAGGATATTCGATATATGCAGAAACCAAAAAGTGTTTCGCAGCTGAAACAGCCAGCCACTGCTCTCCCGTTCCTGTCCAGGCTGGCAGACTGATGCTAGCGAAGCGTATGATGAACGAACGGCATGGATATTCGCGATATCACAAAAATGGAGCTCCGAGTTCGGGTAATTTCGTGGATCCTCCGTGCCTTTGCCTTGTGCCGAGTTGGCCGCCGCTGCCATTTGACTACGTGCATCAAAGAAGTGAAACCTCGCGTCACCATACGCGCTCGTTGCGTGTTGAAGGGCAGACACCATTTTCTGATCGGCTTCCACAACGTATCCACTTAGACCTGTACACGGTTGAGCACATCGACACACAAGTGCTCCTGTGTGCGGGTGACGCCACACGACTGCAGGAATGCGACTTGCACTGCGATAAGCGCTCAGCTCGCGAAGATCGTCTTCGTCGAGTACAGACGGGATCACGAACGTGTCTGGATATGATGGGAACATGGTGTAATCCGAGTTGTCATACAACCGCATCCAGCTATCTTCATCCAGCAACTTTAACCGGCGATAGTCTTCCTCAGCGTCGTACAAAGAGTCATTTGGAGTCTCCAGACCTGATCCATCGGGCGTCTTCAATTCATCCTTATGTCGTAGTGCTTGATAATGCAAGTGCGCGAATAGATAATGAGGAGGCGAACCACCAGTAGAGTAAAGCTCCCAGATGCAACCCAAGAAATCCGAGCACGTAGTTTCATCCTGAAATGCCAGAGAGGCACGCAAAAGATGCTTGCCTTCAATATTGGCGACATGAGGCGCTGTCGTCGAGCTTTCAGCGGACAAAATGGACGCCAACGGGATTTCCATCGCGTCTTTTGTACTAAGAGCTTGCCAAATGATACGATAGTTCGTAAGTACCAGCGTACCATCAATGCTGAAATGTGGTGCAGTCCCCAAAACCATCTCGCCGACCAGGTGCGTCACTTGTCCAACTCCTCGGAACGCGCCTTTAACAGTGTGTGTACCCAGGCCTAGCATCCCCATTCCTAGTCCTTTGGCGAAGCCAAATACGCCGCCGTTTGCTCCGCCTTGATATGTTTTATTTACCAGACCAGCCGCACCCTTGAGGAATGCACTGCCAACGCTCGTGGAAGCACGAAAGAGACCTCTACCCAAAGACCGAGTGGGGTGGTTGTAGTCGCGAGTGAAGCAGTTGTCGGTTTGCACCTTGTGACCAGCAGCACCCAGTGAAGCATACGACCGAGGTGGGGGTGCTCTTCCAGAGCCCTCTTCGTTCCACTCGCTTGTATCTACATCATCCTCGGACGAGGAGGACATTGCTAGCATTTCATTCTTCGTGTTCTGCTCTTCGCCGCTATCGTCGCTCTTGTAGAAAATAATATAGGCAGCATTATCAACTCGTAGCCGTACTACCTCACCAGAAACCGGATAAATATCTCCAATCAGCGGTTGTGACTCATCTGCCGGTTGCGTCAGTTGGAAAGTTGGCGTAATTCGGCCTCCATTGTAGCCATAGTTATCAAGACGCAGCATCGTCGGCGAGTTCGCACTGCGAGCACTTCTTGCGGGACTGTTTGTGTATACTCCAGGAATCTTCTCAATCGCGTCGTAGCTGCCATATCCACAGTTGCTTACGCTTGCATGCGTGAATCGAAAGGCCTCGTTCTCATAAATAGGGTAAAACGTGGTAGGTGTGCCCGAATTGCTGCTGCTCTCAACGCTCCCAGGGCCTCCACCATTCGGGATAGTAATTGCATCAGAAAACGAGAAGTCTTCATAATCTCCAAGGTCCGAAAAGCTACTCGACGTCTGTCGAGTGACGCTGGGTGGTCCAATACTCATCGCAGCATTTGTATCTGTCTCAAAGTCCAATGCAATCGCCAATTTAAACCGATCTTGATCCTTTTCCTCAGCTGTACCAGTTTCGCCAAGCCCTTTGCATTCTTCGTCATCTGTAGCTTCAGCGTCAGCATCGCTTTTGTCCTCAGCAACATTCATGGCTCGTATCACGTGCTCCTTCTCTTTGTCTGCATCACTACGACTCTCTTCCAGGTCTGAATCTGTTTCTGTTTCTGTAGCTGTAGCCGACGTTGGTGCTGCAGCATTAGTCGCTCTGATATCTCCAGTAGTCCCGTTCTTTAATTGATGACCCGTCGAGAAGAACTCGGAGCCGGAGCCGTTGCTGCTGGACGACGTGGGCGACATAACCTCCTCTGGTCTCGCGTACAGCACACTTGTGTACTCTGCGTCGTCCTGGTGCCGCGCACTGTGAGTGCTGAGTCTCTCGTCCGCCTCGTCTCGACAGCCGTCGCTCGTCACGTTCACGTAGAAATCGCTGTCTCGCGCGCTGGCCATCGTTGTCTATACCCGTCGCTCTTTCTTACTTGATATCGTACAGCTATTTCCAACCAGCAGCAACAAATAAAAAATACATAAAGTATTAGGTCTCTCTAATCTGATTATTTTAAATTGTTCTCTGTACGTACGCGAAGCTCCAGCAGCTTTTGCAGCAGCTCGCCACGCGTAGTAAATATAGCCGATGTTGGTATAGCTCTCTAGTGGGGGCTTGACGCGGCGTACGGGAGGCTCGCGGGGTGTTCTACAGCGGCGGAATCAGGTACTTGTTCCTTCTGTACGAACTATTGGTGACCACTTGAATGCGATGCCCCCCATCCGAAAAAGAGTGATGGTCACTGCAGTTTCACAGTCGAAAACAGAGGGTGACGTCGAGGGGTTGGTGGAATCAGATCTGAGAAGAGTTTGTTGAAGTTGCATTTTTTTTTAGTTTTTTAGTCTGAGCAGGCTGGTCACTTTACGACTGTTGCAGGTCAGCTGGTACTTTACTGAGTACTTCCTGCTGCATTTCGTACGGTGTGAGCACCAGACGACTGCAGCGTAGCGTGTATTTCTGCTCCCACTCGCCGTCGGGATCTGGGATAACGAAGAAGTAGGCAATGAGGCGTTTCGGGTCCAGATACCAGCCCGACCTGCCCTGGATTGTACCGGGCATCGCTCCAAGCACGCCGCAGCTCAGTGCGTCTTCATAGAGAGCGAGACGAAACGCAATGCGTGCACGATACCCACGGAACACGGACTGGATTCGCAGTGCGGGCGTGTTTGCTCGATTCTAAGCAGAACAAAAAGGATAGTCAGCACCGATCTTCGAAACACTTTTACTTCGATGGTATATCCGTACCGTTGACGAACGTGGTCGTGGCGATACGGTGCGTGGGCTTGGGATGATAATCTTCTGCTTCTTTTCCTTTGCGGTCGCAGCAGCTTCAACCATATCCACTAAATCAAAGATAGTCTTGGCAACATCGGTCTCTAGCTCATCGTCTTCTTCTTCATCCTGTTCAACAAAATCGTCGCCGTAATCTTCTCCACTACCAACATCAGCTGAATCAAGAGCGTCTTTGATATCTAAGACTGGTTCTTCATCTTTTCTCGCTTGACATGTTTCTTCTTTGTCTTCTACAACGAGGATTTGATCCACTTCTTCACCACCGACATCGGCTGAACTGAGTGCGTCTTTGATCTGTACGGCCGGTTCGTCTACTGCACTCGCTTGAGAATTATCTTTTGCGTCATCTTTAACGAGGTTATGATCCTCTTTCGCACGACCAATATCAGCTGAATCGAACACGTCTTTGATACCTATGACTGGTTCTTCATCTTTGCTCGAACGAAACTTTTCTTCGTTGTCTTCTTCAACGACGCTTTGATCCACTTTTGTACCACCGGCTGAATCGAGTGCTTCTTTGGTCTCTACGGCCGGTCCGTCAGCTGTACTCGCTTGAAAATTATCTTTTTCGTCATCTTCAACATGGCTATGATCCTCGTTTGCACTACCGATATCTGCTGAATCGAGTGTGTATTTAGTGTCTGTACCCGGTTCTTCATCTTTTCTTGCTTGGGATTTGTCTTCTTCTTCAATGAGGCTGTGATCCTCTCCAGCACTAGCGTCTTTGATGCCTACGACTAAATCTTTTTGTTTTATCGCTTGAGATTTAAGTTCTTCTTCAACCATATTTTGTTCCTCATGCTGAGAATCGGTTTCTGGTTTACCATCAGCTAGTTGGGCAGTAGTTTCTCTCCGTTCTCGTAAAATCTGGTTATCTCGTGCGAGACTCTCAAGGAAAGATTGGCGTGTTGATTGCTGAGCTCGGACAGACTGAGGACGACGCGGTGTCGTAGCTGCAGTTAGCCCTGTGACCAAAGATGTATCTATGAGAGGAAGCTCCGGCCGCGAGGATATCCTTGTCACTTCATTTTCCTGTAAGACATCTTGTAGCAAGCGTGGTGTTGTTTGAGTGCCAAATTCAGTGAGAATCTTCTCACATTTCTCCTTGCGTAGTTGGGCATCGCTACCCATTGCCTCTGCGAATTGCTGAGCTTCGGAAAAGCTAAGTGCTCCCTCAAAAGAAACTGAAGTTTCTTTCTGCTGGTCTTCCACGCTTGCATCAGCATTCACCAACTTGATTAACGAATCCTGTTCTGTTGGTTTGTTTGGCAAGGATGAAAATTGTGCTGTAGCTTTTGCCGACCTCGTTTGATGTCGATGCAGAGACATATATGGCGATTGCATCCTCTGACTCGAACCTGCTGCCATGTTTTCGCTGGGTGTTTTTACTTTGGAATTAGGATATCTCACACTGTTTTCTTTTGCTGAAAGCGACGAACTTCTCTTCTTTCCATTCGTCACTGATTGAGTGCCTCTTGAAGCTGGTCTAGATGGAGATGAAAGTTTTATCGAGGCTGCATCTTGTTCTCCAGCATTATACCTTTTGCCAGGAGATCCGTTGCACTCCGGGAGTTTGAATGCCTTGTGTGCGTGTGGCTTTGTTTTCGGTAGTCCACCCGTGACATCCGCTTTACGAAATACACGATCTGGAGTGGCCACTCTGGCACTGATACCCGTAATCTCTGCGTTCAGATGCTGCCGAGGTGTGGTTGCTTCTTTCTCAAAAAGCTTAATTTCGTGCTGCCGATCGGGATAATCTCCGAGCATGAGTGTTTGAATCAACCTCCTTTCACGTTCACGCTGTGTCTGGAACTTCTTTGTCATGATTCGTCGCTCTCTGATCGTCGAGCATTTCGCTAATCGTCCCTCGCGTTTATTCTCCGCCATAATACATTGTTCAATCACTTTTAAGTGCTTGAGTGAAGCAATTGGCGCCGATAAGTTCTCCTTGCGTTGCGAGGCGATGGCTGGAAGGAAGACATTTCCCACGAGGTGTGTATTCAGGTCGGCGTTATGTCTTAGGTGATCCCGTCTTGCGTTAGCAAGCAACGATTTGTACGGATCATAAGCCATTAGAGTGTTATTGCGATACACGTCGTGTCTTCACTGCTATTTCAGCCAAAATAGAGTTATGAAAAATAAACCACTGCTGTAGTATCCGAATAACAAACCTTATCAATTGAAGGTTATGTGGATTACTCGATCGAGTAACCTTGTCCCATGCCACAACTAGCACAACTAGAGTTAAAAGATCCGCCAATCAAGCTTTACTGTCGCTCCTTAACCTCATTCCGCCTTGGCGCTGCCTCCAAGCAAGGTGGACGGTAGCTCCCGCTCTTCAATATCGGGATCTCCTCCGGTTGCTTCCTCTGCGTCGTCGTCTTCGTCATCCAAGTCAATTTCTTCTTCATTCGCCACCTCCACAATCTGCTTCTGGCGTACATTCCGCTCAGTCTCAATCTCCATAGTCTCTCCCTTCCGCTTCTTTTCGTCTCCTTCATCAGCTGATGGCACATCAAGTTGCGCCTCCAAAGCAGCCATGGCATCGCCAGCCACTGCTGGTGTTGAAGCAGCCACCATTCCTGCAATTTTCGATGGCTCCCCGTCCTGAGGAGCGATTTCAGACGCGACGTAGTTCACTTGAGAGTATTGAGCCACCACCGACCGTTTGATACGCAGCATTTCGAGGAACGTGTGCTCGGAGCCATGAGAGACCTCAAATTCGTGCCAGACCTTCCAGAAACTCTTTTCGTGCTGACGCGGGTCACAGAATTGAGACGCATGTGAGTAAATGGCTCGTGCGCGGTCGAATTCGCCCAGCTTTGTCTCCATCTGTGCAAACTTGAGGCACAAATTGGGGACACATTTGTCGGGCAGATTGGAGATGCCTCGTTGATACACATCCCGTACTTTCGCGACGCCAAAAAATTTCTGTGCCTTCTTGATGTATTTCTCGTAAATGGACAGCTTGTCGTCGTCTGGCACAGCGTCGGACGCGCGCTCATAAATAGTCATGACGTTGCGCAGCATGCCGTGCTGTTCTTCGAACTCGGCGAACTTCTCGTAGAACCCACGTACGGATTTTGCTGGGGCAGCACGAATCGCCTGCTCGAACAGATCGCGAGTTCGCTCCATCTTGGTGCCAGCATAGCGCTTCACAAACTTGGTCAAGTAGGTCTGCCACAGGTCGCCGGCATGCGGGAACTTGGGGAAGAGAGCCAACCCGCGTTCGTACACACGGAAAGACTCCTCAAAGTACTTGTTCTCTTCCAGATAAGCGGCAAAGTTGAGCACCATTTGCGGTGTGATGATTCTGAGCTCAAAGACCTCATCGTAGGCAGCACGAGTCGACTCGAGGTCACCCAAACTCTCCTCTAGATCAAGACGTAGCGTCCAGAGCTTCACACTCAGGTGTACGTTGTCCTTGGCCGTTAATGACTGCTGCTTGCGAAGACGAATCGTACGTGCGGCTGGAATGGCACAAGCACCACGAACAATCTCCAGTGCTTGATCGAAATTCTCATGGCGAAGTTCCAACTCCGCCCATTCGCAGTAGACAGCGGCGAGCTCCTGAGGGTTGCGGAATTCCACGTCCACGGCCTTCTTGAAGATAGCGCGCGCGTTGTTCAGATCTCCATGCTCGTCGTAGAACTTGGCGAATCGAATCCAAAGCGTTGGCAAGCGTCCACCGGATTTGACAGGGTCTACTGTTTTCACGGCTTCAGCATACGTCCGAATAACCTTCTGCAAGTCCGACTTGACTAGCTCCACTCGTTTTTCCCACTCACGCACGTTGTGAGGGTTCTGCCGTAGAAGAACCGAGTTAAGCAGCAACGGACGTCGTTCTGCCACATCCTCGTACACTTTTAAAAGCCGATCGACCTGTGCTTGGTGGTCCACTTCGTCTTCTTCGTCGTCGTCTTCATCACCTCCAGCTGCTAGATCCATCTCCGCCGTAAGCATGGCCTCAATAAACTTAACGTACGCGTCGAAGATCATGCTGAAGTCTCGGACTGTAACTACCGTGCGAATTCCCTCTTCATATACATCTCGTGCCGACTCGAACAACCCCAGACGTACGAAATATGTCGCCAAAGAGCACCAGAGTCGTCCCACCTCGTCACTGAACCTTGTCATGCCACTACGCAGAATCGCCTCCACATCCAGCGACTTTGCCACACGCGTTGGATACTGTGACACCATATCGCAGAGCTGCATCCACATGCTGTGTTGTGTGCGGTCTGTGCTTGTCTCTTTCTCCTGCGTTGACTCGATGAGCTTCACGAGCTGCAAGCTGGCCTCTTCAAAGTGCTCTACCGACACTAAATAGTCGACATATTCCCCTCTCTTCGACGGTTCCAGCATCAAATATCGCCTGTACACACGCACAGCCGTGCGGGGTACGCCGATCTGCTTAACAAAAGTCAGATAGGGCGTCCAGATCCGGTGGTGTTGGGTAATGGGCAGCGCTCGGAGCGCTCTGTCGAATACGTGACGCCGCGCAGTGACTACGCGCATCTCCCGCAATATGTTGAGGTAATCGAGCCACAGTCTGGGCATTGTGGACAGCTGCGCTAGTGCGCGCTCGTACAAAGCCACGAGTTGCGTGAAAAGCGGCGAGTCCACGCGCTGTCCACGTACTTGTGTATCGTACACGTCGTCCAGATAGAGTTTCCAGAGCTTGTAGCTGCGTGGGAGGGACTGCAGTCCACGTTCATAGACTTTGCATCGGTCGGTGAGCGGAGCGTCGGTCAGAGCGCGCAGATACGAGGTCCACGTCTGTACGGCGAATGGCTGGCGTGTGGCCTCCTCTTCGTACTCGAACAACGCGCCATCGATCTGCGAAAAGTAGTGATTAAAGAATGGGAGGCGGAGAAGGTGTCAGTGAGTATAGACACTGGGAGGATGGGGAGTGCAGGACGTACCATGGTCACGTCGGCGGCAGTTGGAGGTAGCGTCCCCATCATATCGTAGGCGGACGAGTGACACGTAACCTGTTTGTATCCTGGTTACGAATATGTGGTCCACAAAGGTTACGTTCTAATAACTAGAAGTTTGTAAGCACCAAGTTGAAACCGCAAGTGCAAATCTTTGGGACTTGCAGCAAGTCGAAAACATGCACATGCATTGGAACCACAAAGTACAAGTACAAACAAGAAATAAAGCTCATACCCAGTTCTATAGTGCACGCAGCAGCATATAGGATAGATGGAATATTTAAAAGTATGACCAGTGTCATCGCGCTTACTATTGTGGACAGGAAGACGTCACCTATTTGTAAAGATGCTGATCATTTTCTTATAAACGGAAACGTCCACAACGACGTGATTCTTGCCAACATGTTGCAGATGTTCGTTGTTGGCTGAGCAAGGCGAGCTCAAAATGGCCACACTAAGCAGAAGTCAGCAGCGTATCCTAAAATACAAATGTGTCGGGGCAACCGCGAATAGAGACGACATCGCCTTCCACCTAGTGAAACCTCTTTTGCGCCTCTCCATCCAAATCCGACAGGCTCAATAGTAGCAACTTCGGCAAAACTATTGTCTAGCGTGGTCAACTCGGCGGTCTTGGACGTCTTCCCTTCACTATGTCAACTTCAGCTGATAGCTTCCGTAAGGTCCACCTCAACAATGACGAGGAGAACGAGCGACTGCGACGTGAAGGCAAATACGCAGACAACTACGTGACAACGTCCAAGTACACAATCATAAGCTTCGTCCCGAAGATGCTCTTCGAGTTTTTCAGAGTGATTGCCAATTGTTACTTTTTGGCGATATCAATTCTTCAAGTGGCCACACCATGGTCCCCGACAAACAAATACACTACAGCTGGGCCGTTGGTAACAGTGTTAATGGTTTCTATGATCAAACAAGCCATTGAAGACAAGAAGCGTCACGACGCCGACAATGTCCAGAACTCCCGACAATGTAAAGTGCTGGGACGTAACGGAGAGATCGTGACGAAAGAATGGCAAGAAGTGGTAGTTGGGGATATTCTACGCCTCGGTGACCGTGATGAAGCGCCTGCAGACGTGTTTATCCTCTCAACGTCCGAGGAAGAAGGACGATGCTTTGTTGAAACGTGTAACTTGGACGGTGAGACGAATCTGAAGCGACGATCTGCCATCGAGCAAGTGGCACAACACGTTGGCTATAGGAAGCTAAACGATCCTGTATTGCCAGAGAGTGATCACAGCAAACAAACGGTGAAGCTGAATGCTACGATGGAGTATGAACAACCCAATAATCGCCTGTACAACTTCACTGGCAGGATCGAGTTTGGGCCCAACAAGGAGGCAGCTCCAATTGGCCCTTCCAACATCATTCTGCGTGGCTGCAGTGTTCGCGGTTGCGCGTACATTTACGGGATCGTCATTTTTACTGGTTCCGAAACCAAATTGATGCAGAACGCTCGCTCAACGCCATCCAAACAGAGTAATGTGTACAAGGTCGTCAACCGCTGCATTCTGCTGATCTTCATCACGCAGTTCGTGCTTTGTATCATCAGCACAATTTGCAACACGATCTGGATGAACAAGTATGAGAAGAATCTTTGGTACTTTAGCTCCGCTTTTGAAGGGACGTCATCTGCTTCCAACCTGGTGAGCTTCTTTACTTTTCTCATTCTCTATAACAATCTTGTTCCTATTTCGCTGTACGTATCGCTGGATATGGTGAAGGTCTTCCAAGCGAAAAACCTTGCCAGCGACCCTGAGATGTGCCATGAAGGAACGTATGCGAATGCAAGGACGTCCGATTTGAATGAAGAACTAGGACAGGTGCACCACATTTTCAGCGACAAAACGGGTACTCTCACTTGTAACATCATGGAATTCCGAAAGTGCTTCATCGCTGGTGTATCGTATGGTTTCGGCACAACCGAAATCGGTCGAGCTGTTGCCGAGATGGCGAAGAAAAATGCTGCTGCTAAGGGGTTAACCATCGATTCGAATGATAAAGAAGACGACAAGCACCACGATCCTAGAGACGCTCAAGTTGATTTCAACGCTCTCATTCATTTCGATGACCCACGGTTAATCAATGCACTAGCCACGAATGCTCCGGAGGCTGCAGCCATCGATGAGTTCCTGACAGTGCTTTCCGTGTGCCACACGGTGATCCCTGAAAAGAATGTGAAAACCGGTGAGATCGACTATCGCGCCTCTTCTCCGGATGAAGAAGCTCTAGTGAAAGCTGCCAGGTGTTTAGGATACAATTTCTACGCACCAGCACCACTTTTGGAGGTCAAAGTGACTAAGAAGAACGGGTCGTCGACTATGCGTAAGTACTCAATTCTCAATGTGAACGAGTTTAACAGCACTAGAAAGCGAATGTCCGTGACATTACGTACCGAAGACGGGCGATACTTTCTGTACTGCAAGGGTGCAGACAATGTAATGATGCCTCGCAGTAAAGTCGACCAGTATACCGCTAAAATGGATGAGGAATTGAAGCGATTTGCTAGTGAAGGACTTCGAACGTTGGTGATCTGCAGCAAGGAGCTAACCGCAGAAGAGTATTTGGCTTGGGATGCTAAATACCAGGAAGCTGTGACTTCTCTGACAAATCGAGATGAACTTTTAGAACAAGTGGCTGAGTTGATCGAAACCGAAATGAAAATTGTGGGGGCGACTGCAATCGAAGATAAATTACAGAAAGGTGTACCCGCTGCGATTGCAAATCTTGCTCAGGCCGGAATAAAGATCTGGATGCTAACGGGTGACAAGGAGGAAACTGCAATCAACATCGGCCATGCCTGCCAGTTGATCAATGAAGGAATGAAACTTCTCATCATCAATTGCGAGGACCTCGACGATTTAGGCAGACAAGTTGACACAATATATAAACTGGAAGATGTGCAGTCACATTTGAACGCCAACACGGTTTCCAGTAATCTCGCGCTTGTGTGTGATGGCAAGGCGATGGTTCACGTGTTCCCACCGAAGAACACGTCGTCTGAGCGGGCACTGCATGCGGCGAAGGTCCTCTCCCAAATGTTGCTGGATATATCCAGTGTTTGCCATGCAGTGATTGCATGTCGAGTCTCCCCTGCTCAAAAAGCGGATATTGTTAACCTCATTCGGTATAACTCACCACAAAAGCCAATTACACTGGCCATCGGTGACGGAGCCAATGATGTGAATATGATTCAGTCCGCTCACGTTGGTATCGGAGTGTCAGGCCAAGAGGGTGTACAAGCTGTTAATGCGAGTGACTATGCAATAGCCCAATTCCGGTTTCTCGAACGACTGCTTCTTGTCCACGGTCGCTATAACTACCAACGAATCTCCAAGGTCATTCTTTATTCGTTCTACAAGAATGTCGCACTCGTTATCGCTCTGTTCCTTTTCAACTTTTACAATGGACAGTCAGGTACGAGTGTGTTTGAGAGTTTTGTCATGGCTGGGTGGAATTTCTTCCTGGCGTTGCCAATCATTGCGATCGGCGTTTTTGACGAGGATGTCGCCCCCGAACAAGTTCTCCGTAACCCGATACTGTATATTCCTGGTCAGAAAAATGATGGGATCAACATGAAGCGATTTTCGATATGGCTACTCAATGCCATGATTCAAGCATTTATCTGCTTCATGCTGGCAATGTACGGCACAATCAACGTCGGTGGGTTGAGTGTAGGGCTCTATCTGCAGGGCAATGTCATCTACTCCGTGCTATTGATGTCCGCGAACGTGAAAGTTGTATTGGAGACCCTGTCCTGGACAAAGTTCAATCGAATGGTCTTGGTATTTAGCCTGTGGTTGTTCTTCTTCTTCCTGCTCGTGTTCCCTTTTATGGGAGAACTTGGACACGATCTGTACGGTGTTTCACTGCGGTTGTTATCAAGGTTCGTAATGCCTCAATTATTCTGCCATTGGTGATGATCCTAATGCTATACAATTCTGATGTTTATGCAGTCCGGTGTATTGGCTGTATTTACTCTTTGTGCCGCTCACTGCCAACCTCCTCGACATCAGTATCAAATAGTACGTTTGAAC